>NC_133418.1:109196250-109554375 GCF_049350105.2 Macaca mulatta
TCCATCCTGGGAATCTCCTCCAAAAAGCCACCAAGCTCCAGCCTCCCACATCATCACTCCTTCCCAGGCTGACTTGGTGCCAGCCACATTCCTGGGTGTTTGGCATGAACTACCTCACTTCATCGTCATGACACAACAACATGCTGCCTCCTCTGAACAACTTCAGAAAAAGACTGTCCCAAAGCACATATCTTGTTCTTCACTTAGAACAAAACAGGGCATTTACCTGAATGAGAAGTTCAGCCCTGGGTCATCAGAATAATACAATTTCCCAATTCAACACATATTTATGAATGTCTCCCACGTACAGGAACTATTCTACGGGCTGAGGATACAGCAGTGAGCAAGGCAGGCCACACTCTTACTCTGTAACGCATTTGAGGGAGAGAAATAGGCACCACACATAGATATACACTAAGATGGGTATTAAGAAGACAAGGCAGGGAAAGGTTAGAAAATGACGGAGGAGATGCTATTTCACATAAGGTGTTCAGAGAAAGCTTCCCAGACAAAGGGTATATTTGAGCAAAGACCTACATGAAGCGAGGGAGCAGGCTCAGGAGCTAGATGGGAAAATGGCGTTTCAGGCAGAGGGGGCAAGCAGTGCAGAGGCCCTGGGGCTGGAATGCACTTGTATCTTGGGACAGGAAGCAGGCAGGTGGCTGGAATGCAGCGGCTGAGAGGGAAGGGTGCTAGAACATCAACTCAGAGCAGGTGTGGAGGCCTGACAAAGAAGGGCTTTACAGGCCTTTGTGAGGTTTGGCTTATGTTCTAAGTCAATGGGACATGAGCCCCGTTTTGACCAAATGCTATGATTGTCTGATTTACATTTATAGCCATTAGTTTCCTCTGTCTTTTCTCTGCACACTGTCTCAATACTTTTTGCCCATTTTTAAAAGTTGGGGTGAAATTCACATAGGATAAAATTGGCCACTATAAAGTGAACAGTTCCGTGGCACCTTGTTCGTTCTCAATGTTGTGCAATCACCACCTCTATCTTCAGAACATTTTCATCATCTCAAAATAAAACTCCATGCTATACACTAACATACTAAGCAGCCATTCCCCATTCCCCCACACCTCCACCTGTCCCTGCAACCACCAACCTGCTTCTGTGGGTTTACCTTTTCTGGATATTTTGTATCAAAGGAATCATACAATCTGTGACCTTTGTGTCTGGCTTCTTTCACTTAGACATGTGTGCCTCATTCAGCCCCATCGCGGCATGTGTCAGCACTTCATTCCTCTTCATGGCTCAATCATATTTCATTGCACATTCATTGTGTGTTTGTGTAAATTTACCACAGTTTGTTTATCCATCTATCCATTGATGGACATTCAGCTTGTTTCCACCTCTTGGCTGTTGTGAATAAAGCTGCTCTGAACATTCGTGTAAAATACTTGTTCTCCTGTTTTCAATTCTTCTGGCTATATGCCTAGTAGTAGAATTGCTGGGTCACGTGGCAGTTCTACGTGTAAATTTTGAGGAACTAACAAACCATTTTTCATAGCAGCTTCACCATTTTGTGTTCCTACCAGCAGCGTAATAAGATTCCAGTTGCTCCATATCCTCAACAACACTTGTTATTTTTCATTTTTCGTCTTTTAGATAATTATTATTATCATTGTAGCCATCTTAGTGGGTGTGAAGTGACAGCTTATTATTGTTTTTGGTTTCCATTTTCCTGATGATTAATGGTGTTGAACATATTTTCATGTGCTTTTTGGCCATTTGTGTATCTTCTTTGGAGAAATGAGTTATTTTCTAAAAGCATCACTAAAGGCTATTGTGTGGCAAGCAGGTGGGGATGATGGGTGGGGTGGGGGTGTAAGCAGGGAAGGACTTAGGAGGCCTGCACCTTTTCAGAGAATGTGTGAGGGCTTTGGCCTAGGAGAGTACTGGAGTGGGTGTGACGCAGGTAGAGTCTGGAGCTATTTAGAAAGTAGAGCTGATGAGTTTGGAGTGACTGTTCCACCTCACTGGGACAGTCACTGTGCCATCTTCTCTTAGACTAACAGTTGAGGCTGCAGCAGGGCAGGGAGTCCATCCCAAGGACAATTTCACTCCTCACCTCCATTACCAAAAACTATAAACCAGGCAGAACTCGGTGCTAAGGGGAAAGAGAAAATCAGAAAAGGGAAGACTTCTTGAACTGCCAGCAGGAATACAGCCCTAGAAGCAGCTTTGTCAAGCGGTAAAACTCAAGAGATGTCTTTGCAACTGTGCTGGTTCCTTCTGGCTGCTATAACAAAAACACCTTAGACTGGATAATTTCTAAACAATAGAAGTTTATTGCTCACAGTTCTGAAAGCTAGGAAGTCCAAGATTACAGTGCCAATAGATTCAATGTCCGGTAAAAATGTGTTCTTCATAGAAGGCATCCTCTATGTGTCCTCACACAGCTGAAAGACAAAAGGACTAGGAAGCTCCTTCAGGCCTCTATTGTAAGGTCACTCATTTCATTCATGAGGGCAGAGCACCCAGATGTTTAACAAATGTAACTACTATTATTGTTGCTGTTGTTATCATTATTATTATTGGGTGGATTGAGGTCCTTGGAGAGCTTCTGGTGACTTCTGTCTCCTTCAGGGCCAAGTCCAAGCTTCTCAGCAAAGCATCTAAGTCCTCCCATGATCTAGCTACTGCTGGCATCTCCCCACCTCATACCCTACACTCCAGCCATCTGGAAGCACAGTCATTGCTGAGAGTTTCCTCTGCTGCTGCAGTTCACCAGGCTTTGCACAAGGCAACCCGTCTGCCTGAGCACTCACCACCCCCTTTGAACCTCAGACACAGCTTCAGTGTGGTGTCCTCTCCAAAGACTTCCCTCATTCATTCATTCATTTATTCAGGGAAAGTTTGCTGAAATCTACAATGTGACAGCATTTTCCAAGTGGTGGTAAATCTGACCCAGACATAGGTTGGTACTCCCTCCTTTGTGCTACTTCTTTGTGTTCCTTCATTTTATATATAAGAAAACTGAGGTCAGGTGAAAAGAGGACAGGTGACTTAAGCCAAATAACAAATCAGAGGGAGTGAGGAAGATGGGGCTGGCCAGGAATAGCCTCTGGAATCACACTATCTTTGATGGCAAGCAACTAGAAAGTGGTGCTGACCCAGGGTTACCAGGCAGTTGTTGACAGCTCCTGATTTTTGATCCTCCTTGGAACCTGGATGCAGGATTTGCAAGGAGCTGGGATTATGATGCCTATGCCCCACCTGCCTCTGGCTCATGTTTGTTATTATTCGTACATTGTCAGGAGCTGTTGTCCTACGGCCAGGAAACGCATATTTCACACTTTGCTGGAAGGGACAAAAGAACTTAGGGGCCAAAAACAGAAGTCAGATTGTTATATTGTTCTAAATAAGAATGTGTTGAGTTGTTGCCAGAGATTCAAAGATGACAAGAATGGATATTGTGTATTTTGTGGCTGCAGAGTAAAAACATTTTTTTTGGAAGGTGTCCTGTAGACACTCCCTCCACCGCATATCAGGAAATAAAATGTTTCGGTTAATGTGCTCATGGCATTGCGAGCTGGAGGCATGGAAAGACCATTGGCTGCGAGGGCTGGATCTGAGTGGTGGAGGCCAGTCTGGGAGCCCAGAGGCCCTGGTCATGCCCCAGCAACACCACCCACTCTCAGGCCATGGGACCCGGCCCAAGTCACCTCCCTTCCCCTGATTGTAAGCCCCTCAGTGCTAATTCACAAGGAGAAGCTGGGAGTTCTCCCAACATGGCCTCCATGGCAGCGAGCTGGGCAGGCTGGCCCAATGGGGACTCAAGGAGCACGTGGACAAGAGCTCGGACTAAAAGATCCACAAAAAGGAAGGAGGAGCAGATGGCAATGCCCGATGATGATGAGGCACCCAGCATCCTGGAATGGTGAGGCACCCAGAACCCTACGATGGCGAGACCCTCAGCACCTTACGATGATGAAGCACCCAGCACCCTACAATGGCGATGGTGAGTCACCCAGTACTCTGCGACGTGAGGGGCCCAGCACCCTGCAATGGTGAGGCACTCAGCATCCATCATGGCCTTTCTCCTTCTCAGATTGAACTTTCTCCTTCTCAGATTGAACTTTCTCCTTCTCAGATTGAACTCCTGCAGTCAGTAGCTTCCTCGTAGTTGGAAATTTCCGAAGTGTTTTCAAACTAGGTATCCCATTTGAGGCTCCCGGTCACTCTGGGAGACAATCAGGGCAGAGATTTTATCGACTCAATTTTTCCCGTCAGCAAACTGAGGATCAAGGAAACCAGGCCTGCCTGCCCTGTCCTCCTGGTATCCCTCCACGGCCTCTCTTGCGCAACCTCTGGGTATGCAAAGAAGGAGACATGAGAGCGGCCTCCTGAAGTTCACAGCTTGCTGTGCTGCCTGAACGGGGGTAGGAGACTTTTGAGTGATGAATACGGAGAAGCCAAGAAGCCACCGCTCAATACCCTACAGGGTTACAGAATGTTACAAGCACTTAGATGGAGGGACCAATCAACCTCTGCCCAGTGTAAGGACTTCCTGACTCAGGGGACAGCCCATTCTCTCACTCATCGAAGATCAGACCCTCCTGGTGCCTCGAGGTGTAGGGGACAGAGGAAGGTGGCTTGGTGGGGAAGGGGATGGAGAAGAGACCTTCACCACTGGGGAGATTTAGGACAAGAGGTAACCAGTTCACTTCTTCTGAGGGTGGAGATTTGATGACTCAAAATGATCAAGGCCTAGTTCCTTGGTGCTATCCAAAAAGCAGTCAGGGTTACTAGAAATTGATTTTTTTCCTTTAAGTCAAAAGAACGATTGTAAAAATGAGAGCCTCCTGGTACCGAGCACTCTCTATGTGCAGCCACTGTGCCCACCACTTTAGAAGCCACTGCTTGTTTAATCCCCACTTTGGGCCTATGAGGCAGAGGAGAGTTTTGTCCTCATTTTACAGTTAAGGAAATGGACATTTAGAAAGAGGTGCATTCCGCACCCACCAGAAGTCGAAAGTTATACTCCTTTATTCAATGTTAGAAGTAGAAACATTAAACAAAATGTGCTAATCCCATATTACCTTTTGATTTTAATAGACTTGATTTTCTTAGGTTCACTGCAAAATTTAGTAGAAGGTACAGGGACTTCCCCCAACTACTGCCCCTTTTTGAGTCCAGAGAAAACATTTCTACAGCCGCTTCCTCTGGTGAGTGAGATGAGCAAATCTTTCCACAAAGTCAATCCTCCAGATTACTGACATTTTCCATATGAAGTACTAGGCTTTTTTTATTTTTAGCCACTTGTCTTGGTAATATAAAATGAAAGAAAAGAACCTAAACAGAGACTGAACACTTCAGGGTAGGTGCATCAAGGAGGAAATCAAGAACCAGGTAATATAAAATGGATTGTAAACACTCCTGACTTCTTTAACAAACTACATGACTTTAAAATAAATTGATGTTTTCTGGAAATATCCCATTGTACAGGCCAGTTGCCCCTGCACCAAATGTCCCCAATTTTCTTTTCCAGGTAACAATTCTGTTTTTATTTTTCTCATCTCCTCTCTCCCCAAGCTACTGCTTATCAGTTCCGTTGCTCAATGCCTCCCCAATTGCTACTAAACCATTATTTACACTAACAAGGGGAAGAAACTATGTTTCCCAGAAGAAACCGGATACTCAACCTGATTAAGTCAGTAATTTTCCCTTCATGCAGAATTCTATGCCACCAAACTCTAACAAGAAAGCCCGAAGTTGGTGCATATTTGCTCTATGAAACATGCATGTGCTTTCTGAAGGCTACTTTGGGTGTTACCCGGATGCATTTTCTGCTTGCTTCCAGGGTGATGGCTGTTCCTGAGAGGAAGTTCCTATACCTGACCGTCCCGCGAGCAGAATGCTGATAAAAGTTTTAATTGTGCAAATTGCCATACTGGCTAGGTAGAAATGGGGATTATCAGCATTTTGGCCCTAGACATGCACAAGAGGGAAATGAATGCAGGATTGGGTCAGAGAGGCAGGGCTGGTGTGAGAGGCTGGACTGTGAACAGGAGAACTTAAACAGAGACTGAACACTTCAGGGCAGGTGCATCAAGGAGGAAACCAAGAACTAGGAATCAGCAAAGGCCACCTGAGATGAAGAGATAGAAACAAGAGAAGGCATCTAGAATTATCTCTTCTGGGCTGTGTCTCGCCAGGGAATGTTATCAGACCACTCTCCTTTTGGAGCACAAAGGCCATATCTAGCTACACAGGTGCCCTGGACAGGCTTATATCAAATGGCTCAGCAATATGGTGCCTTTCAAACCAATAGTCTTTAAATATATGTCCAAAATTTACTTAAAGAGGAAGTTACTGAACAACGCATGCAGGAAGGGCAGAGAAAGTGCTCCAGGGGTTTTCATGGCTCTCATCATTGAGCCTAACAGTTCTGCTCTGGCCTTAACTTGCATTGCCATTCAGCAAAATAAAAATCCTGCAGTTCACCAGACCCACTCCCTCAAAATGACAGTTTGTTTGAGTGTATCTCTTAGAGATCTCACCTCCTCACCTTCATCCTAAATGGCTTCTCATGTATCCCTTTACTCTACATTCCCTCTGAGAGGTGTCCTGGTAAATACAAGTGTCTACAGTTGATTGCATTTCCCATGTTTTTGAGCCCCTTGTAGATTGGTGCCCTAGACAGCTGTCCAGCTGTCCCACCCTCAGCCAGCTCTTGCAGCAGCCAAATGCAATCGTCTAGTGGCCTTTCAAAGGTGACAACTCATTTTCCGCCCACCCCACCCACACACTCACATCTCTAGCTAGAATATATTCCCCAACGTTTTAAATGAAAGAGCACCTTAAAATTATTTAATCCAATCTCTGGTTAAAGAGCAGAAGGCACAGAATCTCCAGTAGAACAAGACATTTGTTCAAAAATCACACGCAGGAAATTGTAGAGCTAGAATTTGAGCCCAAGTCTGCCCATGTTGTAAGTTGCCACTGTCCCATAGTGTCACTGGCATGTCTTGGGACATAGAGAGGCATGCGAGAGCTGTTAATAATTTGCATCCCCAGTGCCCAGTGTAAAGGAGGTAGCCTCAGTAACGTTTGCTGGATTGAATGAGTCAGGCAAGGTGAGGCCTGAGTCTCACGGCTGAGAAAAGGCAGGACTGGGGCACAAGGCCATAGCTAGGTCCCAGCCTAGGATCCCAGGTTGGAATCCCGCCAATCCCTCCTCCCTTCAGTTATGCCTTGTCCTGGATGCTGGGTCTGGCTGGGGCTCACTGGCAAAGGTTATGGGGCCCTGGTCCTGGAATATGCAGAGCAGTAGGCTGGAGGCAGGCAGGGCCTGGACTTGTGAGCACATCCAAGAGGAAAAGCTGTAAAGAGGTATATTTTGGTTCAAAACAGAGAAGAGTTTAGTAACCATTAAAAAACAGAATGAGCAAGAAATAGTGAGCCTCCCATCATCAAGGGGAATGTAAGCAGAAGAACGTAGTGGAAGGGCTCCAGGCATTGAGATTGGAGTAAACAGTACGGAAGGTCTTTTCTCTCTCCGAGAGTCTGCGGCACTTTGAAAACGGAGAGGTGATTGATGGTTCCCAAGCAGAGATGGTTCTTTTCAGGACTGCCCTGGCTGCTACTCTGAGTTCGTTTCAGAAGCTACAGCCTTGCCGGGGGAGGGAAAACAGCGTTTTCAAAGGACCATTGCACCAGGAACTCTACATGGTCAACCTTTACACATATTATCTTATCTAACTGTCACAACAATGCTGTGGGTGCTTTCAGCCTCTCCTTTCACATGGAGAAATTGAGGTTAAAGAGGTTAAGAAGGCACTTCTTGGATCTGAAGCTAGCAAAGGTCAGAGCCAGGAGTCAAACCCAGGCCCGCCCGACTCTGCAGCAAGCGCACATTATACCACGGCCAGCAGTCACACAGTGTCCCAGCACTGGGCTTCCTCAGTGTCACTAAGCTCTGTCTCTAAGAGCATGACATGTGGAATTGGAAACCGAGTCATCTACTTTGGTGACAGGTCCTGATTAATGTTGGGCTAATTTTAGATTTCCTCACAATTGCTCCTCTTAATATACAACAGCCGCTAAATATAATGTTGGCAAATGTTTTGTTTTTGTTTGATTTGACCAGAAAAAGGAGGACAGCAAAGGAGATGAGGTCATGGATATAGTACCGTCCACCCAGCATGCTGCTCCTTTGAAGGGCTTCAGGAAGCTCTGATAGGGACAACGCCAAGAATCTCCATTGCTTTTTCCAGCTGATATTCCAGGCTCGCTACCCCTAACTAGATGCAGTCTTTAGCTCCCTGGTTGTAGAAAAGTAGAACCGTCTCCTCCCGCCGCCCAAGATGCCGAAAGGAAAGAAGGCCAAGGGAAAGAAGGTGGCTCTGGCCCCTGCTGTCGTGAAAAAGCAGGAGGCCAAGAAAGTGGTGAATCCCCTGTTTGAGAAAAGACCTGAGAATTTTGGCATTGGACAGGACATCCAGCCCAAAAGAGACCTCACCCGCTTTGTGAAATGGCCTCGCTATATCAGGTTGCAGCGGCAGAGAGCCATCCTCTATAAGCGGCTGAAAGTGCCTCCTGCTATTAACCAGTTCACCCAGGCCCTGGACTGCCAAACAGCTACTCAGCTGCTTAAGCTGGCCCACAAGTACAGACCAGAGACAAAGCAAGAGAAGAAGCAGAGGCTGCTGGCCCGGGCCGAGAAGAAAGCTGCTGGCAAAGGGGACGTCCCCACTAAGAGACCACCTGTCCTTCAAGCAGGAGCTAACACCGTCACCACCTTGGTGGAGAACAAGAAGGCTCAGCTGGTGGTGATTGCACATGACGTGGATCCCATCGAGCTGGTTGTCTTCTTGCCTGCCCTGTGTCGTAAAATGGGGGTCCCTTACTGCATTATCAAGGGGAAGGCCAGACTGGGCCGTCTAGTCCACAGGAAGACCTGCACCACTGTCGCCTTCACACAGGTGAACTCGGAAGACAAAGGCGCTTTGGCTAAGCTGGTGGAAGCTATCAGGACCAATTACAATGACAGATACGATGAGATCCGCCGTCACTGGGGTGGCAATGTCCTGGGTCCCAAGTCTGTGTCTCGTATCGCCAAGCTCGAAAAGGCAAAGGCTAAAGAACTTGCCACTAAGCTGGGTTAAATGTACACTGTTGAGTTTTCTGTACATAAAAATAATTAAAATACAAATTTTCCTTCAAAAAAAAAAAAAATAGAAAAGTAGAACCAGCCTGCCCTGGGCTCTCTGATGTCTCTGAAGCATAACACGTACTTCCAGAATGGCAAAGTGTACACGGCACAGTGGCAGGCACATTGGAGGGGCGGGCAAGTCAGGGATGGGCACAAATGTAACACCCTGGCACAGGCACGGCCTCCTCTTTCAGTTCCCTCCTGCCCAGCCATTTTCAGAAGTGAAATAGAGTTGTTTTCCCCCTTCCAGCCCCGCAGGGCCTTAGCCTGGGGTGTTCAGTCAACACAGTGCTCAGCAAGCCGTAGGTATTTTGCACATGCTACGAATGGGTGTATGAAAATGATCACGCCAGCACTATCTAGAAGATAAAAAATTTAAAAGCAACTTATAGGTCCAGGCCAGTTGTCTTTAAGGAAATCATGTGGTGCCCACAAGATGACAGCTCTTGCTTGTCCAAGTTCAGGATGGGATTTGAAGTGCAGCTGGAGGCATTCTCTGCATTAAAACAACAAACACACAGCCTCACCCAGCTACCTCATAAGAAAACCCAGCTCAGCCTCAGACTAGTTGTGTGACTTTGCGTGAGTCCGAGTCTCCCTCGGCCTCAGTTTCTTCATCCATCAGATGGGGAGAAATACCTGCTTTTGGGGGACCGTCAAGAGGATTAAGTGAGAAATGCGAGTAGCTGTCTTGGCTTAAAGCAAGGCACTCCAGGGGCCTAGCCCAGGGCAGGTGAAATACCATAGACTCTAGTTTTCTCCTCCAATTTGCGAAAGCTTTCTTTGTGAAAAGTATTAAAAGATATGAAAATGAAATTGCATATAATAATAAACAAGGTGTCTTGTGGAAAAGAACCACCGCAGAACTCCACGCTGTCTTGGGAACTCCAATGCCCCTGGCTGCCTGGTCTGGACAGCACTTCAGAAACCCTTGTGAGGGCTCAGCGGGCAGCGGACAAGAGCAAGAGTGGGCAGGGGAGGTCGAGTCAGGGGACAGCCAAGAGGAAGAGCGTGAGGAAAAATTGCTCCAGCCTTACAGCAGCCAGAAGGGGGCGCTGTTACAAACCCATTTGCGGTTTAGGAATCCCAGGCTCAGAGAGGTTGAGGCTTGCACGAGGTCCCCCAGTTGCAGAGCTGTGGAACTAGGAATCAATGCTTTCCCGCATTGCTGGCTGCCTCAGGAGCTCGGGTTCCGATGAAGTAGACTTCAAGGGCTCCCCTCCCTCCAAGGCTTTTTGAAGACCTCTTTGGAGAAAGAGGTTGAGATGGCTAAACTGTCACTCTCCCTTCTTTCTGCACCCAGCCACCACACGCCACCACCAGTGCAAGTGGCTGATGGAGTTCTCAGACGGCCAAGGACATCAGAAACAGCAGTCTTCAAAGACCCTTGTGTCCAACCCACTCCCTTATACATTTGGGGAAACTGAGGCCCAGAGACAGAGGTATCTGATGGGATGTTTGGTCATGAGATAAACAATCAGAAGTCCTGGGTTGCAGTCATGACTTTGCCTCTAACTCTCTGTTATGTGCCCTGGAGCCGAAGACCCTTCAGCCACAAGATAAAGGGCGTGGGCGAGGCAAAGTCCTCAGAGCCTTCCCAGTTGGGAAGCGGTGAGGCTGGACATCCCTTCCCTGTGCCGGCTCTCATTCGCAATGCACATGGGTGAATGCAGGGGGCCAGCGCCCTCCCTTAAAGCCCTGACAGGCCGCAGGCCTCCTCCCCGCACCCCTCAACCCTCACCCCACCCCCTGAGACAGAAAGAGGCAAAGCGACCTCTGAGGGGGCACAGTAGGCAGGTGCCCCCACCTCATTCTTCCCTGCCTGCAAGTGATTAGAGGAAAGAGAACATTCCAGGGGCTGCGGTGGGGAGGGGACAGGAGGTGCAGATCAAGGTGCCCCCCAGCCCGCAGCCTGGTCGGGGCCTGCTCTCTCAGCTGTCTGTCCATCACTGCTGCAGGCACTGCAGGGCCTCCCAGCCCTAGGAATGTTAGGAATCCCCCTCCCAAACTCTAGGGCCTCTCCTCTCCCTAAAACCTCCCCCTCCCCCAACAAGGCATCCATCAGCTCAGGCCTTTCTGGAATGTGCTTGCTCCTGGCACCACCAGGGCCCGGAAAAGTCGGGCTAATCCCTCCACACATTCATCACTCGTCTCCAGAGAGAGAGACCCCAAGGCAGGCCAGAGAAGGCTCTGCCCTGACCTGCCCAGGGGCCAGGACGGATGGCTGGAAGGAAAGACACAGCCTGGAAGGCGGGAAGGTGGCCAGGCAGGACAAGCCAAAGACAGAGCCGGAGGGCTGTTCTCTACGTCTTGGCAAAGCTTTCATACTTCCAGAAATCCCAGCTTTCAGGAAATGCAGCTTATTTGAGGGTAAAAAGAGTTGATGGGTTTGACTGTTGTTGAGGGAGGGGAATATATTCGTAACAGTGGAAGAGCTGGTGGCTCAACAGCTAGACCCTCCCTCTATAAGATGGCAAAAGCAATGTTAACGTTGTCTCATCCAACAAGCCTCTGTCTCGTTTCATTGCAACAGCAGCTGCCCGTGGAGTAGGTAGAGAGCTGAGATTCCCTGGAAAACCCTGTGGTTTCAGGCCTCCTTACCTGGCACATGCCGTTCCCCGTGCCTTTCCTGCCCTGGTCCATGTGGCAAACTGTCCACAGTCGGTTCCCTCTTCCCTCAGGCTCCCATGGTACTGTTCCTTCCCTCTGTCTCTGTACTTATCCCAGTGGTTTGTCATTGTGTGAGCACCTGTATGTCTTCTGTGCCGTACAAAAGCCCCAGGAAAGAGCCACAAATCCCTTATAAACAATCAGACAGCCCCAAAGCTGCCGTTTCCTGACTGTGTCCCCTTAGCCAGTTGCTAAACCTCTCTGAGCCCCCATTTCCTTCGCTGTAAAACAGGGATAAAGACCTCTTCGAGGACTGCCAGTAATGACACCCTGAAACTGTGTCTCAAATATCCCATTCTGAATGAAGTTTAGACATCAGCAGAAATAATTGAAGGTTTTGCACATCATAAAATAACATCTTTTAAAAGGTATGTTTCCTCATTTAATACCCGAACGTTGGGCTATTTAAATTCCTTTTGTCTATGAGTACCATAAAACTAGATCACAAAGGAAAATATATTATTCAGTCTTCACCCTTGACATCTGTGCTTGAATTAATTAATTCAAGAAGCACGTATTGAGTATATCTTACACGTCGGGCACTCTGCTAGGGATTTGGAATACTACAGTGAACACAATATGGTCCCTTTTCTCTAAGAGACAGGCAGGTGCTGAACAGTGAGAAAAGCTCTTTGATGGGGAGAGCATTCAACTGGGAAAAGCCTGTAATCCAGACTGGTGTAGGAGGAAAGCATGCAAGGAAGGCTTCCTGGAGGAAGCAGCATCTAGGCTAAAGGCTGTATATAAACAGAAGTTTGCCAGGCAAAAGGTGATCCAGAAAGAAGGAACACAGGAGCCCAGATAACTCTCCACTGCTCAAAGGAAGACTCTAGGGCAGAGAACCCCTGCCTCTCCCACAAGCCTGCTTCAGGCAGGGCTGCATCTTCTGGGAGCCCTCCTTATGCTTTAGCCCTCAAGGCAGCCCAGTGGCCGGGAGCACAACCTTCAACGTAAATCACCAAAATCCTCAAAGATTTCTCTTTGGGCTGGTCTAGCCTTGGGGAGGAATGCAGGAAGGGTGGAGGCTGCACAGCCTTCAACAGAGGTAATTTTAGACTGCATTGTCATGCCTGCCTGGGCCCCCCCTCAGCTGGGTCCCATCTGAGTTGGGAAGGGCTTCTGGTCTCGAGACCTTGGGAGGATGTGGGCTTTGGAAGGAGGCCAGGACGGCAGGATGGGAGGCCAGGCCCAGGCAAGGCCCTTCCTCAGCAGGGGCAGGACACTCGAGATGCAGGCTTGGCACCTAAGCCTTGCTCTGTGAAAGCACCTTGCCAATGTCACTAATTCCAACGAGGCCCCACCTACTGATTAGGTGCCCTTAGAGGAAAATGAAGCAGATCAAAGGCATGATTCTGGCATGAAGTGACAGGGGAGAGGCAGAGTCACCTAGGCGGGCAGGTGGCTCAGATGGCCTCAGAAGCGCTGCTTGCAAAGCACCAGGCCCAGCTTCCTTGCTGTCCCTGCAGTAGTTGCATGAGCTTGGACAAATTACTAAACCCCTCTGTGCCTCAGTTTCTCCTTCTGTGACCTGAGATCCGTTTCAGTAATATCTAACTCATAGGGTGATTATGAAGACTAAAGAAGATGATACGTATATAGGAATCAGCAGAATGTCTGGCAAAGACTAAGTGTTTTGTAAATATTAACCATGATTAATTTATTATTAAAGAGCCACAAGTCAGGATCTCAACTCTCAGATTCTGGTTTCAGTTTTAATCCCTTTGGCTGGTCTCTCTTCCTCTCTAGGCCTGTATTTTACTGTCTGTAAAAAGAAATGTTTTGAAATAAACCAGCAGTTCTTTTCCAGGCACAGGGACAGGAAGCGTGCCCATCTGGGGTAGGGGTGACTTTTTAGACTATAATGTTCTAGGCTACCCAGTCATCCCTTAGAGATCTGGTGTGTCCCTCGAGCGACGGGCACCTCCATGTGAGATTCACTGTCTCTGGCCAGAGAGGGTCCTGACGGGAGTCATGTATAGGGAAATTGTTTCTAAACAGGAACATGAAAAAACTTGAGAATCTACCATGTAATCTGGATGGGCCCTCTGGGCAGGAGCTCTCTCAGAAAAAAAGATTGGATGTGAGTGAGGAGACCCAAATTCTGGAACAGTTCTATGACATCTTTGTAGGTAGCCATGAATGGGTCCATTCACATGGCCTGTGTTCTCATCTCTAAGCAAGGAGTAAAGCACCACCTGCTCGTGGCAAGATGGTCCTAGGGAGAATGCTTTGTGCCTTGCAGGTGCTGCACAAGCAAGAGGCCAGATTCCAGTGTCTGTGACCTGTGGTCCCAAGAAGTGAGCAGCAGAGTGGCCGAGAGAAGTGTCCATGTGTTCAGACTCACCAGTGTTCTCCCAGCTTTGCAGAGACTGCTCCCTTACTGTCCCCCTCATCACCCCAGTCTTTATCACCTTTCAGACCTTGAAATAGCCTTGAAGCTCACTCAGATGTCCCCTCTCAGAGGATGCTTCTGACCCCCAACCCTTGCTGTAGAACGTCTCTCTTAAAGGTAAAGGGATAGCAGAGACTCTTTAGGGACACCCAACTTATGGCTGGGAGAAACCCTCTTTCCTGATAAGCCTGAGTATTCCACTCCCTCCAACTGGTTCTCCTCAAACCCTGTCTCATGATTAGGCAGTCAGAAAATGAAGGGAGTCAAACGTTTTACTGCTGGGATCCAGTCATGCTTTAAAGGACTTGTGTTCAACCCAACACAAGTGGGCACAAATATGATTTAGGGAAAGCAACAAATAGGGTTCTGGTTCTGAATAATATGGAGCAAGCAAACTCCACCTTGTCCCTCCCACTGAATGCAATTATAAAATCTAGACAGAATGCAGGGAGCAATTATAACAGAAGACTTCAAAACGTCTCTCTCAGTAGAGATAGAACCAGTAGACAAAATCAGCAAGCATATTTGAAGAGCTACACAAACATCAACCAACTGGAGCTAAATGACATTTATAGATTTATAGAGTACTTCACCCAACAACAGCAGAAAACACATTCTTTTCAAGTGCACATCGAACATCCACCGAGATATACCACATACTGGCTCACTAAAAAAGAACCACAACAAATGTAAGAGCATTGAAATCATACAAGGTACATTCTCTGATCATAAAGAAATTAAAATAAAAATCAATAACAGAAAGATAAAAGGAAAAGCTCCAATTTGGAAACTAAACAATGCACTTATAAATAATCCATAGTCAATGAAGAAATATCAGGGAGATTAGAAAATATTTTTAACTGAAGATAAATGAAAATACAACATGCCAAAATTTGTGCTATGCAACTGAAGTAGTGCTTAGAGGAAAGCTTACAGCATTAAATATTAAATCAGAAAAAAGAGAAATCACAAATTAAGAATCTATACTTTTACCTTAGAAGTCTAAGAAAGTAAGAGAAAAATTAACCCAATACAAGCAGAAGAAAGAAAGTAATAAGGATAAGAACAGAAATCACTAGAATTGAAACCAGAAAGCAGTAAATAAAATCAGTTAAACCAAGCTGGGCCTTTGAAAAAAAAAAAAAAAATCAATGAAATTTATAAACCTCTACCAAGACTGACAAAGAAAAAAAAAAGACACACAAATTACCAATATCAGGATTGAAAGAGGGGACAGCACCATAAACCCCACAGATATTAAAAAAGATAATAAAGGAATACTATGAGTATCTGTGCATATCAGTTGGCCAACTTAAATGAAATGGACCAATTCCTCAAAAACCACAAACTACAAAACTTATCCATTATGAAATAGATGACTTGAATAGTCCAGTAACTACCAAAGAAATAAATTTTGTAGTTAAAAACTTTATCAAATAAATCCCCAGGCTTAGATAACTTAACTTTAGAATTATACCAAACAATTAAAGAAATAACATCAATTTTACACCCACCATCTCTTTCAGAAAAAAGATAAGGAGGGACTATATCCCAGTCATTTTATTAGGTTAGCATCACCCTGATGTTGAAACCAGATTTTAGAAATATTAAAAAGCAAAACCAGAGATCAATATCCTTCATAAACACGGATAAAAAGTCTTCAAAAAATACTTGGAAATTGAATCCAGCAATATTTTAAAAGAATAAAGCACAGAAACCAAGAGGTGTTTACTCCAGAAATGCAAGGCTGGTTTGATATTCAAAACTCACGGGGCCAGACACAGTGGCTCATGCCTGTAATCCCGGCACTTTGGGAGACTGAGGAATTCGCTTGAGCCTGAGAGTTCAAGACCAGCCTGTGCAGCACAGGGAGACCCCATCTCTATATAAAATTAAAAATTAGCTGGGTGTGGTCATATGCACCTGTGGTCCCAGCTACTTGGGGGGTTGGGGTGGGAGGATCACTTGAGGCCAGGAGATCCAGGCTTCAACGAGCCTTTATTGTGCCACTGCACTCCAACCTGGGCAACAGAGAGAACCCATGTCAAAAAAAAAAAGATGTCAGTTAGGGTTTTGATCTCACCTGTGGGTGGTAGGTGGGGTGGAGAAGGGGATCTTCTTCCAAACTGAGTAGCTGGGACTGCAGGCATGTGTCACCACACCTGACTCCTAACTGATACCTTGATTGCAACCTGGTGAGACCCTGAACAGAGGGCCTAGCTAAGCCATGCTCAGATTTCTGACCCATAGGAAATGCGAGGTAATAAACGTGTGTCATTTTCAACTGCTAAATTTAAGTATTTTGTTATACAGCAGGAGCAAACTAATACAGTGAAAGACTGCTTTCCTCCTAAATTGGAAATAAGGCAAGGATGCCCACTCTCATCAATCCTATTCAACATTGTACTGGAAATCATGGGCAGTGCAATAAGGCAAGAAAGAAATAAAAGGCAAACTAATTGAACAGAAAAAAAATCAAAACTGTCACTATTTCAGAAAATGTGATTATGCAGGGCTACAGGATATAATGTTGACATATAAAAATTAATTATATTTCTAAATATCAGCCATGTAAACTTGGAAACTGAAATTTAAAAACAAAACCATTGACATTAGCTCCAAAATGAAGTAAATACTTATGAAACTTGTACAGCCAATCCTCTATAACCATAGGTTCTGCATCCCATGCAGAACTACAGATTGAAAGTATTTTTTAAAAAATTTCCAGAAAGTTCCAAAAAGCAAAACTTGAATTTGCCATGTGCCAATAACTATGTTGAATGCATATAAATGAAGTTACATATAGGTATTGTATTCAGTATTTTAAGTAATCTAGAGATGATTTAAAGTACATGGAAAGGTATGCTTAGGTTATATGTACATACCACACCCTCTTATATGAGAGACTTGAGGATTCTCAAATTTTAGTGTCCAAGGAGGGTTCTGGAACCAATCCTCCATTGACACTGAGGGACAACTGTATGGAATCTGTATGCTAAAAACTATAAGATGTTGATGAAATAACTTTAAAAAGGCCCAAATGGCCCAAATAAATGGAGAGCCATACCATGTTCATAGATTGGAAGACTTAATATAGTAAACTTGTCCATCATCCCAAAATTGATCTATATTTTTTTAACACAATTCCAATCAAAATACCAACAGGATTTTTTATAGATACAGGCAATCTGATTCAAAAATTTATGTGGGAAGGCAAAGGAACTACAATAAAACAATCTTGAAAAAGAAGAATAAAGTCAGAAGAATCACTCTATCCAACTTTAAGACTTACTATCATTTTAACAAGTGTGGTTGAAACATTTGGAAACCTATATGCGAAATAAATGTATCTTTATTAAAAACCTCATACCTTATTTTAAAAAAATACTTAAAATGTATCATACATGTAATGTGAAATGCAGAACTAGAATTTTTAAAGGAGAAAACAGGATAAAATACCCACGACCTTGGATTAGGCAGAGAATTCTGCTGAAAGGAAAACTTGTCAATTCGGAATACTATATCCCACAGAAACATCCTTCAAAAATGAAGGGAAATCAAGACATTCTCCAATAAAGGAAAATGAAAAGAATTTGGCATCACCAGATACTTTAAAAAATAACTAAAAGAAATTCTTTTTCTTGAAACACAAAGGGATGGTAAAAAAAGAAATCTTGGGATATCAGGAAGGAGAATGAACAATAGGAAAAAAAATAAAATATGAGTAAATACAATAAACTTTCCTTCTCTTCTTGAGTTCTCTCTAACAAAGCAATAATTGCATTAAATGTATGTAGTCTAAATACACAAATTAAAAGAGATTGTCAGAGAGGATTAAAAAGATATAACCTTATTATTCCACTAATTATGACTGTAAATAAAGCTGATTTCAAATGGTCACATACTGTATGATTCCACTTATATAATATTCTCAAAATGACAAAATTATAGGGATGGAGATGAAATTAGTAGATGCCAGGGATCAGAGTGGAGAGAAACATGGTGGATGTGACTAGACAGGGCTGCATGAGGGAAATTATGTCATAGTGGAATAGTTCTGTATCTTGATGGCAGTGGTGTTCACAGAAATCTATGCATGTGATAAAATGGCATAGAAATATGCACACCATTGTAAAAACGTCAGTTTTCAGATTTGATGTGATACTGTAGTTCATTAGCTGTAACCATTGAGGGAAACTGGATAAAAAGGCTACATGGGACCTTTTTGTACGTTCTTTGTAACTTCCTAGGAATCTATAATTATTTCAAAATAAAAAGTTAAAAACAAAAGGACCCAGCTAGGAATGTGAAAACAGAAGCTACAAAGTGGGAGAAAAAAATTTACAAAGCACATATCTGAAAAAGGACTTTTATCCAGAGTATTTAAAAACCCTCAAAAGGCAACAGTAAAAATAGAGACAACCCAATAAAAAATGGGTGAAAGATTTGAACACACACTTCACCAAAGTAGAGAGCAAATCACTAATATCCTAATTTTTATGAAAAAAGGCTTAGCATCATTAGCTATAGGGAAATATGAGTTAAAATCACGATGAGATATTAATATTTATGTATTGTAATGGCAAATACTAAAAAATCCTGAGCATAACAAGTGTTGGTGAGGACGCGAAGCAACTGGAACTCTCCAATACTTCTGGTAGGAATGAAAAATGGTGCAACTACTTTGTACAATAGTGAAACATATATCTGATGTTAGACCCAGGCATTCCACTCTAGGGTATACTTGGGAAAAATAAAAGCGTTTGCCCACACAAAGACTTGTACACCAGTGACTATAGTAGCTGTATGCATAATCATCAAAAATAGAAATAATTCAAATGCCCATCAACAAGGGAATGAATAAATTCTGGCATATACATACAATGAAATACACTCTGAAATGAAAATGAATGAATTAAATACACAACAATGTGAGTAAATCTCAAAATAATTATGACGAATGAAAGAAACCCCCAAGGTCCCCCAAAATGCTTACTCTTTGATTCTATTTACATAAAATTCTAGAAAATACAAATTAACTTACAATAAAAAGCCAATCTACAGTGGCCTGGGGCAAAGAAATGGAGGCAAGCTATGAAGGAAATTACACAGGGCATGAGAAACATTTTGGGGGTGATAGGTATGTTTGTATCTTGAATGTGGTTGTGATTTAGCAGATATATTAATATGTCAAAAACATCCAATTGTACTCTAAATATGTGCTGATATTATATATCAATGAGGCCTTAATAAAGGTTTTGTTTAATTAAATATTTTAAAAATTAGAGAAAGCAGTTTGAACAGATACTTCATAAAACACATGAAAAGATGTGCAACATTACTAACCATTAAGGAAATGCACATTAAAAGCGCAGTGTGATACTACTGCACACATTCGAATGGCTAAAATAAAAAATACTGACAAGGATGCACAGCAACTGGAACTCTCACCTGTTCCTGGTAAAGAGGCTGAAATGGTACAACCACTCTGGAAAATGGTTGGGCAGCTTCTCATAGAGTTAAAAAAACACTTCCCATAGGATTCAGCAATCCCTCTCCTGGTTATTTATCCAAGAGAAATGAAAGCTTGTATTCAACACAAAAACCCATACATGAATGCTTACAGCAGTGTTATTCGAATCACTGAAAACTGGAAACGACACCCAAAACTGGAAACCACCCAAATATTCTTTAATGGGACTGAAGGAACAAAGCAGAGAGTGTGTGGTGGATACCACTCAGCAATAGAAATGAAGGAACTATCCTACTAAGGAGGCTGAGGCAGGAGAATCGTCTGAACCCGAGAGGCAGAGGTTGCAGTGAGCCGAGATTGCGCCACTGCACTCCAGCCTGGGTGACAGAGTGAGACTCAGTCTAAAAAAAAAAAAAGAAAAAGGAAAAGAAAAAGAAATGAAGGAACTATCAAAAACCCACTGCAACCTCTGCCTCTCAGTTTCAGACGATTCTCCTGCCTCAGCCTCCTTAGTAGGATAGTTCCTTCATTTCTATTGCTGAGTGGTATCCACCACACGCTCTCTGCTTTGTTCCTACCACCAATAAGTGGCAGAGCTGGGATCTGAAGCTTCGTCTGGTCCCTAAGGGTGTGCTCTTTTCTCTACAAATTGGTTGCTAGGCTTGGCTACCTATAGAATCCCTTGGAGTCCCTTTTAGAAATGTTGATTCCAAAGCCTCATTCTAGACCTACTAAAAGACAGTCTCCAGAGTAGAGCCTAGAAAACTATACTTTAAAAATTCCCAGGATTCTGATATGCCTGGCAGTTTAATAGGGACCAAC
Source organism: Macaca mulatta (assembly GCF_049350105.2). Lineage (NCBI taxonomy): Eukaryota > Metazoa > Chordata > Mammalia > Primates > Cercopithecidae > Macaca > Macaca mulatta. Next base: position 109,216,769 of record NC_133418.1, read on the forward strand.
GATTGGGTGGCACTACCCTTGGGTCCATTCTCCCTCTTAACCAAGTCATATCTAAACGTCAGGCCAAAAGTCCATCCTGCCTTGTTGCTGTTAATGGATTAAATGCCATGCCAGCTTTGCCTAGAGGCCACAGTACTGCTCAGGGAAACAAGCCCAACATTTATTAGCTATGCAATAAATTAATTCTCTAAGTCTTGGTTACCAGATGTCAAAAAGCATGTATTAATACTCTCACGTAGTTGCAAGGATCAAGTATCATGAAGATGCTTCATGAGATTTTACACAATTCAGTCATCTATCAAACATTTATTGAGCATCTGCTCTGTGCCAGACATTGTGCAAACCACTGGGGTACAGAGATGAGCAAGATCTCAAGGAGTAGACATCTCTCCTCCATAGAGCGATTCAGGAATCCAGGCTCCTTTCATCTTGCGACTTTTACCTTCAGCACTGAGTATCTAGGGTTGTCAACTTTGGGAAAGAGCATGGAAGATTGCGCAGAGGTTTTGTTTTGGTTTGGTTTGGTTTTAGTGGCCAAGGATGGCAAGAACATTCACATTTCCATTGGGTAAGAATTCAATCTATGGTCCCATCTAGTTGCAAGGGAGATGGGGCAATGTATAGCTGTGTGCTCAGAGAGAAAAATGATGAAAACCAGTTTCTGCTACAACATCATTAAATCCTGTTAGTTACTTAAGTGCTGTTCAACCACTTCCCACTAATATTCTCTGAGTTCTATCCAGGGATCCCTTCATACACATACTCACTGTCATACACGTTTCAAATATCCTGGCACTTGTTTCTTTTCTTCCTAAGGGAATTGGTATGGTAAAAATCAAGCCCAATGATGCTGCAAAAGGAGAATCAAATTTGCAATAAACATTTCCTGCAGCCAGAAAAGTATTCTGTGATCAACGGGGTGCTTCTCTGAGGTAAAGTTTCCTCAGCACCCCAGGCTGCACAGTTGCCAGTGGAACTCAGAACCAGACACCAGTGAACTGCCAGGAGCACCTGGCTTCCTACAAACCCTCCACTCTGGCCTGTCTCCTCCATCCACCTTTACCCACACACCTTTGTCCCAGATGGATCCAACTGATCCCAATCTGGGAAGGGGCACTGCTGGGCCCACTGTGGGAGACAGGAAGCCTCTGCCCTCTGCTGCTGTCTTTTTCAATGTGGTCCAATTCAGCCACAGACAGGGGGTGTCTGTGGATTCAGTTCAGCCAGGGAGGCAACTGAGCATAAAGTAGTTATAAGACTGGGCTTTCAAACCAGCTAAATCTGGATTGACTCCCCAGCTGTGTCACTTAGTAGGCAGGAAACTTTGAACAATAAAACCCTACAAAGGCTGGGCACAGTGGCTCAAACCTGTAATCCTAGCACTTTGGGAGGCCGAGATGGGCAGATTGCCTGAGCTCAGGAGTTCAAGACCAGCCTGGGCAATATGGTGAAACCCCGTCTTTACTAAAACACAAAAAATTAGCTGGGCATGGTGGCGCCTGTAGTCTCAGGTACTTGGGAGGTTGAGGCATGAGAATCTCTTGAACTCAGGAAGTGGAGGTTGCAATGTGCTGAGATTACGCCACTGCACTCTAGCCTGGGTGGCAGAGCGAGACTCCATCTCAAAAATAAATAAATAAATAAATAAATAAATAAATAAATAAATAAAATTGTTTAGCGCCAATGCCTTAGTGCTGCTATTATTGTTATTTTTCTCCAGCAAATGCCTTGCTTATGTCTGCATTCCTTCCTTCATGTACTCATTCTTCCATTTATACATTTCTCACCAAGCAATTCCTAACCACTTGTTTTGGGTCTAGACTACGTGCTGGGATGGTGAAGACTCATTTCCCGCCATCCAGGGGACACACACCTAAGCGATCACTACAACACGGAGTGGTGTGTGTTATGACAGAGTCTTGTTTGGGACACACAGGAGAGAGAATGAGACCTCTGCCTGGGGGAGGCAAGAGAGGCTGGGTCGCTTGAATTGTCAATAAGCACATACAAGCATGCCAGGCAGACAAGCTGGCAACAGGGCATTCCTGGATGAAAGGATAGCATGTGCAAAGATGCAGAAGCATTAAAAGGGCACAGCACGTTTGAATAACAGGGAGATACTGTTATTCAAATAACAAGGAGATACAAGAATAACTGAATAGCTCAATTCATTCTGGCTGAGACAGAGAGCATGGAGAATGAAGAAGGACACGAGGTATTCCAGGACTTTTGGGGAACAAATGATCAGGGACCACGTACCCCATACTAAAGACTTTGAATTTGACCCTGAGGGTAGTGAGGCACCATCAAAAGGTGTGAGGCAGGAGTGTGACATGGTCAGATTTTGTTCTCAGAAAGGCCACCTGGCAGCCAGCGTGGACATTGGAGCCAAGGGGACACGCTCAGGGATAGAAGGAGGCTGAAGGAGGATATTTCAATGATTAGAACCAAGGGAATGTAGTGGCATCTGGGATGGAGAAAAGGGGCCTGATCAAAGCCGTATCTCAAGCCAGATCTCTCTTGCCATTTGCTATACACGAAAGTTTCAGCTACAGCTCTTTGGGGGAAAATAACCAGCAAAGCAACCGCAGGATACTACTGGGTTAATATCAACCACCTGTTTGGAGTCACATGCTCTTCTTTGATGAAGGCTATTAGTGAAAGTGTATTTGTAATCCCAAAAGGCTATTTGAATTTCACACCTTGCACTTCCTTGCAGGATTTAGGCTCCTCCAAGAAAATTGTGAAGCAACACATATAATCAAGCCACAAGTTCTCAGACTACAAATAGTCTTTCCCAGCTGCCCTGAACACATTTGCTGCTCATTTGCTCCTGCAGAGACTACCCAGGGTGCTATATTAAGAGTGCTGGATGAGAGTGTCTGCTCACTACTTGGAGTGGTGGAGGGAGCAGAGGTGTCAAGCCTGGCCTCCAGTCACCTTCCCTTCTGCTCTCACGCACTGCAGAGCCTCCACATGGAGAATACTTAGATCCCCTGATCCCCAGTCTTCAATTTTGAAAAATGGGGAATAATAATGCCTGCTTTGTAGAGTCCTTTAGCCATGTCTAGCCCAGGGTCTGACACAGGGCAAATGCTCAGAATGCTTGTGGCACTGTGACCATGAGCTCCCCCAGCCAGAAAGGGGCTCTCTGAGCTGATGGGGAATGATCACAGGGTAACTAGACTGCTCCTCAGGGAAGATAAACACGTACAAGCCACCAGCAACTTCTTTCCCAGCCGTGTGCAAGAAACCCAGCAGGTCAGAGGTTTCTTCAAGGGCTCACACTGGAAACAGGCTAAGGTCATGCTTGGGACCTGGACGGAGTTGCCACCTCCTGCTTGTGGGGAGAAGCTGCGATCCAACACCCAGCCATTGCCGTAGAGTAACTTCCCTCCGCCTTCTGTGGAACGAAAAAGCAGCCAGATGCATGCTTTAAAAATAAACCATGCAAGAGAAAGAAGAAGAATATCATGTGTTTGCTTCCCAAGCTGGTTTGAAATATTTGAAACGCAGAGAGACTCAAATCTGTCAGGAATCAGCAGAGCTCTGAGGTTTGTTTCAACATTTGGAGTGAGAAACAAAGGGATTAGAATCTGTTCTTTAAAGCTTCCATGTAGCATTTGGGATTGCCATAACAATAGGCATGTTTTGCCCTCAAAAGAGAAAGTCAGACCGGGCTTCATGTACAATAACAGGATCGGTATTTTGGACCCCACCAGCAAAGTATTTGAAATCACTCAGACAAGGCTCCTCAACCATTTACTTTACAATGATTATGAAGAGAGGGTTTGTTCTGTGGCCAAGTGAAAAGAGATTTTTAAAAACACATATAGCTTCGTGGTTTATATCAACCAATCTGGTGCCAGACAGCCTAAGTCGGGGCCCCAGCTCCCCCACTCTTAACTATGTGACCTTGGGCAAGTGACTTAACCCCATTGGACCTCTGCAAGTCTCTGTGAAGATTAAATGAGCAAATATTTGCAGAGCATGAAGTCTGACTCATAGTAAGTGCTATAAAAGTGTGTGTAGAATAATAAATTATGTTAAAATGAAGGGTGGGGAATCTTCAGCATGTTTGATGTTTTTTCTTGCATTAACTGGACTCTTTCCATTTCAGTCTTATCAAATCATTATGATAGGTGCCTTAAGAATCTCTCAAGTCTAAGAAGAAAGTGTTATGAATTAAGTCTATAGCTCAAACATTTTTCCTCCCTGTCTTCCCTGTTGATAAAATTTGGGGAGGGAATCTCTAATTTTTAAAATGTAGGTTTCTCAGAGTCCAGACATAAAGGTTCCAATCAAGCAAGTTTTATTATCAGACAAGTTTGAGAACCACTAACTCAAATGGAATTCCTTCCCAATTAGTAGAAATAATCAACTTTGGTTGTCTCTGCTTTTTTTCAGTGCCAGGATTTCATTTCTCTTTCTTTCATCCAAGTGTCCAATACAAAAAGAAAGGGGACTTTCATGCCCCAAAACTTCCCCAGGGATGCAAGGCAGGAGGCCCTGGAGAAGTCAGGAGAGGTTAGGTCACAGAGCTTTTATTTCAAACGGGAGCTCCATTCAAATAAAACCTCACACGGGCTGGGCGCGGTGGCTCATGCCTGTAATCCCAGCATTTTGGGAGGCCAAGGCGGGCGGATCATGAGGTCAGGAGCTCGAGACCACCCTGGATAATATGGTGAAACCCCATCTCTACTAAAAATACAAAAAATTAGCCAGGCGTGGTGGCACGTGCCTGTAGTCCCAGGTACTTGGGAGGCTGAGGCAGGAGAATTGCTTGAACCCGGGAGGCAGAGGTTGTAGTGAGCCGAGATCGCGCTCCAGCCTGGGTGACTGAGCAAAACGCCATCTCAAAAAAAAAAAAAAAACAAAAAACAAAAAACAAAAAACAAAAAAAAAAAAAACTAAAAACCTCACACCATTGCAGCTGCACCTAACTGTGGCTTTTTAAGCCAGCCCAAGTAGTTACATCAGAAGGAATGGGGGAAAGACGTTGATAAACTCAGGTAAGAAGCCTCAGAAGCTTTTGAGTTTTCAATTTTTTGAAAATCTGAGACATTCTGTAAAGGAAGATGCATATTTGGGTCATAGTGGGTTGGAAAAGACGAACATACATCTTTTAGATTTTGAAGCCTTGGATTGTACCAGGGAGAGGCCAGCCTCAAGAGATACACTGGGCTGGTTTGGAGACACAGGGCCTGGCCCCACTCCGTCTCTAGAATCCTCACCATGATAGGTTCCCATCTGTAAAGTAGAGGTGATGATAACACCGATCTCACTATGATGCAACACCGGTGGGGGCTGCAGATGCTGGAAGTTTCAAATCGTACTGGGAGTGACATCACACAGATGACTCCTGGAACGAGGCCACGTGGATAGGCCGCCCAAATGGGCAGGGAGCAGCGATCTTCCTCTGACATAATGAGAAAGGGGCTCAGTGATGGGAAGGTAATTTAGTCCCTGGACCAGCTGAGCTGGGCTGATAGAAACCTTGCTTCCTCTCTGGAAACTGGAAGTGAGAGGCAGGCAGCTGGTAGGTCTCCCAAGAGGTGTGAAACCTGGTAGAGTGGGTTATTTCTGCAAATTACAGAGAAACCCTGTGTTATAAGATTACGTCTCCTGAGCTGTTTCCTTTCTGTCCTTGTCGGAGAAGCTGAGATGGACTCAGTTCAGTTTCTTCATTCATTCATCCATCCATTCATTCCCTCCCCAACAGAACACCTGCTATGTAACAGATACTGTGCAGGGATGCAGAAATAAATCTGACCCTAATTCTGGATCTCCGGGGATCATGGTCTAATGGAGGGAACCCAGCTTACGCTTAAACCTGTGATTCAGGACAATAAAGTGAAAGGTGTCTGTGGGTGGAGGGCCTTACAGTACTCTGGGGGCTGCAGGGAAAGAGACAGGGAAGGTTGCCTGGAGCAAGGGGCAACTAAACTAGGTTCAATAAACAGGGAAATTGGAGGAAAGAGGTTCCAATCTGAGAAAATAATTGATCAAAGGCAAAGGGCTGTGAGGGTCAGGGGTCAGAATACAAAACTCAAGTGCTGGAGAGGAGTGCTTAGAAATTAGGGAGCACTGCTAAGGGGAAGCCCAAACGCTTCCCAGAACTCCATGTTGGAAGTGACAGCTTCCAACGTCTGCTTCCCCAAATGGCAAAGAAGCATTAAGGCTAATGTTAGCTTCTCCATGTAATCTCCTAGTCCTTGGCACACTCCTCCTCCATCCTGCCACTTGCGCCTAGCAGAGGGCTGCCCAGAGTGAGCGCTCAGTGACGACAGAGAAAGGAATACATATAAAATTCTGCAAACCTCAAACGCAAGAATAAGTGTGAAATGCATTATAAACCGTAAGGAGCTGTAGAACTGTGAGAAATTGTCACCAATAACGATTGCATTTCTATCCAACTGCTCTTCAGGGGCTGGCACTCCAGAGATGAGGAACAGCCCTGTCCTCAGGGAACCCAGAAGAGTCAACCAGGGATCCCGGGGCTGCCTGGCCAATGCTCTGACAAGATGAAAGGTTCTGGGAAGAGGTGAAACCTGTGCTAACTCCAAGCGCCCACAGGAGTCAGGAAGGTGAGGAACTGGGGCATGGTGTCCCAGGCCGGGGACAATCCCAGAAGGTAACAGAAGGCTGATGGCCCAAGAAGGACATGGGTGAGACAGGCTGGAGGGGCATCCACCAGAGGTGAGAGCCTGAGGGGCATCACTTGGATTTCAGCCTCAAGGCAAGCTCAAGTGCTGGGAGAGAACATGGCCACTTTTGTGTTTTGCAGCAGAGCTTGTCTAGGTGTGAAATTGATCCCTTCAGCCCTTGGGGCAGTGGGAGAGTTGGGCAGCCCCTACAGTTGCTGCTGGGTTCCTTCCCCCAGACCACCTTTGAGAAGCATGGGATCAGGGTAATCCCTCCAGCAGCTGGGAAGCAGGAGGCTGTGCTACCCGGAGCCATGGCTCACACCTTGGCACCAAGGAGGCGTCCACAAAACATGGATGATGTCAATAATACTGGGATGATTGTGAGCAGCTCCTATGCAGTCCCCAGAGGAGGCTTACCCGACCCTGATGCTCAGCACAGTCTTCACAGGACCTTTCAGCTCCACCTTGCTGCATTCCTGATTGCATTTCTTCCCTATGCCCAGATCCGCCCACCTCAGAAGGGCTGCAGAGCCTGGGTTCCTGTGGACCCACCACCCTCCTCACAGGTCAGACTCTGTGGCTTCATCCCAGCTGCTGACCCACTGCCAAACCGCAGCAGCCGGCACCTGCCCCGGGGCTGGACAAGCAGCCTGGCTCTGTGCCCAGCCTGCACAGCTGGGAAAGAATGAGTCAGCAGTGTCTTGTCTCCTTGGCCTTACGCTAAGTATGACCTATTACAAGGAAGTAAATAACTGGAGAATGGTCCCAGCAGGGAACTCCCTGAAACCTCAGGGACTCAGGGATGGACAAATCTTAGAGGTCTTCTTGCACAAGCCCTCTTCATGCACTGCAGGAGCTCAGACTATGGAGACACACTGCCTGGCGTCAAAGCCCTGTGGGACCCTGAGCATGTTAATAACCCTCTGTGCCTCCGTTTTTCTATCTGTCAAATGAGGATAATAATAGTATTTACCTAATAGGGTCGTTATGAAAATTGGGTTAATTAGTGTAAAGTGTACACGCCATATAGTAACAACTAACAACTGTTGGTTATTACTCTGGTTATCATTATTTGAAGCGATCCCTTCTCTGGCATCTCTTATGATTGAGCCCTCATACAACTGCTTCCGGAGACGTGAAGGTCATTACCATAAGAGGCAAACTTTAAAGTGTCTTTCTCTTGGCTTGTACAAAACACAACTGCTCGCTCTCATCCTGACAGATAGTCACAGTCGATCTCCTCTTCCTGCTATGCCCCCCTCCACTCTAGGATGAGACCCTCACTTCCTTCAAAAGTTCTTCAAAGGAAATACTTGGCGTCTCTTTGCCCTCCTTGGTCCCTGTCTTCTTGTGATGTGCCAATTTGTCCACTCTTCCTCTGAACAACTGAAAACAATGTACCAGGAACGGGCAGACCAGCACGGAATAGAATAAGATCATCATCTTTCTTGTTCTAGGCACTGAATCTCTAACAATCCAGCCTGAAGTCACATTAGCTAACTAAGTGCCCCCATACACAGCTGGCCCAGAAAATCTAGGTTAATATGGCCGGGCATGGTGGCTCATGCCTATAATCTCAGCATTTTGGGAGGCTGAGGTGGGTGGATCACCTGAGTCAAGAGTTTGAGACCAGCCTGGCCAACATAGTGAAACCCCATCTCTCCTTAAAAAAAAAAAAAAAAAAAAAAAAAAAAAAAAAAGAGGTTAATTTTAGTTAGAACCTTCTAGGCTCCTTCTGTCATACCCTTGTGCTTGCCATATATCCCCACCACCTCCTGCCAATCTGAGCTAGTTGGTTGAGCTTTTTTGACTCCAAGACAAGACTTCACACTCAATGCTTTAACTTTCATTGCGTCTGCTCTGGCCTGACTTTCATAAAAAGTCACCACCATGATGTCGGCTGTGACTGTCATTGGTCCATTCTTGTCCAAGCAATTGATTGCAGCTACCCTGACCCAGCTCCTATGTCCCTTTCCTGCGTCCTTTACACCTTAAGGGTAAGGCGATGGGCACGAGAAGGACTCAGTGCATCTGCAGGTGGAGTCAGCAGATCCCTTCTGCCTTCAGCCACAGACCTGAAAACCAAACGCTGAGATGGCCCAAGGCCCATGGAGCCACCAATATCCAGAAACAGATGAAAATGTTTCGGAGGCAAGAGGCAGGCCTGGAAGAACCCAAGGACTCCACCTGGGCCCTAGACCCACTTGGACATTGGCTCTGAGTGTGACCTTGGGTGAGAAATATCCCCTCTAGGCCTCATCCTCCTTATCTATTGAATTTGATACCTCAGGTCATCTCACCTGCAAAGTTCATCACCCCTTCAAATAACTCTGCCACCCACAGTACTTTATTGTACCCCCTGCTCCATGGTTAGGACACATGGAGGTCCTTTCTTTCCATACCCCACAGGCACATTTAAACACTCCTCATACTATTCTCTAGTCATGGTTCAGACTAAGGAGCTATATTGTAACTCCTTTGTGACTTTTCCTGCATGTTAACTTTTCCTGAACATAAATCTTGTCTCTGCAGCGAATCCCCCAGGAGTGGGGAGTCTTCCTCCCTACCCGTCTCCTCCTGCCTTCTTTTCCCCATCTGACATACCATCTGTGTGTTTATTGTTGGTTTTCTCCTCTTGAATGTAACAGAAGCAGCAAGGTTTCATTAATCCCTGTATTCCTCCAAACTAGAGCTCCAAACTCAGGGTGTGTCACTGAGGAAGGGCTCTGCGAATATTTGTTCATCACTAATTGATTTCTGTCATTTGGATTTTCTTACTTAACCCCACATCTCTAATGCACTAGCAGAATTCAGTGAATTCTACTCCAAAAAGGGGAAGGAAGCCTGGTGTATCCAAGACAGAGTCATTCATGCTAGACCAGGATGAATCCAGGAGGTCTTCCAGGGTGGGGCTGGAGTTCCTCCTCCGCACCCTCCTGGAGGGACACTAACTCATTCCCACACAGACCACCAGCTACGACCATCACAAAGGCTCACAGTCTATGCTCCAGAGGGTTGCTCGGACGAGTGTTGTCAGCAGGCATTCAGTGACACTATGTGACTGTGTTAGTGACTCCAACCACAGGAGGTTCATCTCCATCTCTTTTGTCCTCTGCTCAGAACTGCCCAGAAATCCTTTATCAGGATTCCGTATCCTCCAGTATGATGGACCAGAGCCGAGTCTCAAGAACGGGGAGTTCCCAGAGGGCAATAGATGGCACAGTTTTAAAGCAATGGTTGATGTACTTATATTTTCAAAATGTCTATGGTGTTTGGAACGTGTAGTAAAAGATACACCTTGCTTCGTTTTGCTCAAGTTTGTCCAATCCGAGGCCCAGCGGCCCAAGACAGCTTTGAATGCGGCCCAACACAAAGGTATAAACTTTCTTAAAACATCAGGAAATATTTTTGCAATTTTTTTTTAGCTCCTCAGCTATCGTTAGTGTATTTTATGTGTGGCCCAAGATCATTGTTCTTCTAATGTGGCCCAGGGAAGCCAAAAGAGTGGATGCCCTGCCTTACAGGTCTCAAGTATGGACTCTCAGTGTGAGCCCATTGGCCTCCCTGTGTGTTATGTTTGTTCCCATCGCGGGGCCTTCAGCACCTGGGATGCTTTTCCTTCATGCAGCCACCTGGCTTCTACCCTCACCAGGGTTGCAGCTTTCCACTCGAAGGTCACCTTAGTGGAGAGATTGTCCACATCACACTCTATGCAACAGCAGCCCCTCTCTGGCTCCGAGAGCGTCACTGTCCCTCTCCTTCTTTTCCCCATGTGACACACCATCTGTGTGTTTATTGTTGGTTTTCTTCTCTTGAATGTGAACTCCAAGACAGCGGAGATTTTTTTGTTTTTTTTTTTTTAGATGGAGTCTCGTTCTGTCTCCACGCTAGAGTGCAGTGGCGATCTTGACTCACTGCAACTTCCAACTCCCGCGTTCAAGCGACTGTCCTGCCTCAGCCTCCCGAGTAGCTGGGATTACAGGCATGTGCCACCACGTCCGGCTAATTTTTGTATTTTTAGTAGAGATGGGGTTTCACTGTGTTGGCCAGGATGGTCTTGATCTCCTGACCTCGTGATCCACCCGACTCAGCCTCCCGAAGTGCTGGGATTACAGGCGTGAGCCACCGTGCCTGGCGACAGCAGAGATTTTTGTCAGTGTTCGCTTCCATGGCCTCCCATGCTGAGATCAGTGCCTGACTAAGAACAGGCACTCAACACACAGGTGTCCCATGAGTCCCCATCTGGGCACCTGGGACACTGAACTAAGTCGTTACAGGACTTAATCTCAAAGCTTTGACCTACCTGATAGAGAGACCCGGGGCCTCGGGCTGTCTGTCTTGAGAAACCTGAAAATTGCACCTGTCTACTGTGACCTGAGAATAATAAGAGGATTCAATAAGACAAAATGTTTAAAAGGCTTTGCAAACTTAAAGGCTACTGCACAGAAAAAAAATGGTACTGTTGCAATGATCCAAGATTCTACTACTCAAGTTGGTGGGAGGCTTAGAAGCCACCTCCAGAACCCCGAAACTATGGAGGCCCAGAGAGGGGCTCTGCCTCACCTGGAGTTGCATGGCTCACCGTGGCCACCCTTCATCTGTGCTCACGAGGTGCTGAGCTCTGCACGCATTGGTGAGTTCCCAGGCTGCTCAGGAAACTGAGGCAGCACATAGACCTTGGCCAGACTGTTCTCATTTCAAGAAATGGGTTCTCATCCCCAGGAGTGGTAAGTCTTTTTCCAGGTGGGCCCATGCCGAGCACATCCAAGCAAACCACAGAGATCCTCCCAGGCCTGCAGGTCGGTACTGAACACAAGCTCAGGGCTCAGATGGTGTTTTGATCCCTTCATCCCAAGCAACAGATCACAGACAAGAGACATTACTGCCCAGCTCCCTCCTCTCGCAAAGAATCACAAGGAGGCATGGCTGCCCTGGGGCCTTTCTTGGAGTGTGTGTCCTTGTGTGGAGGCCCACGGACTCTGCAGGTATCTACCTGCTGCAGGGAAGGCCCACACGCCTATGTCAGCCTGGCCCCAATATTAGCTTTGTCTTCTGGCACCTTATTTTTGCATGTCCAGAGAAGCCTGGGCAAGACTGCAACCATCTGGCTTCCCTTAGACTCTGGATTGAGTTGAAGAGCATCGCCCCAAATTCATATTCTTCCCAGGAACGCAGAATGCAATCTTATTTGGAAACTGGAGTAGGGTGGACCCTAAATCCAATATGACTAGTCTCCTTGTAAAAAGGGGAGAAGACAACAGAGACAGACAGAATATGGGGCTGGGGGGACCAGGCGACAACGAAGGCAGGGATTGGAGTGATGTGCCAAGGGTTACCAGCAACACCAGCAGTGGAGAGGGCACGGGACAGATCATACCCTGGAACTGTCAGAGGGAGCCTGGCCCCACTCCCACCTCGAACTTGGACTTCTGGCCTCCAGAACCATGAGAGAGGAAGCTTCTGTGATTTTACGCCCCCCAGTTCATGGTACTTCATTAGGGAAGCCGTGGGAAAATAATACAGACCCCCTCTCCACAATCCCTCTTGACATCTTCTGCCAGTTTCCAATCTCCAGACGCCCCTCTCTCTCTGCTCCCTGCTCCTCTCCCAGCAGCCTGTGGGACACAGTCCTTGAGGCCCGCCCTATGCCTTTTCCCCTGCAGACCTCTCTGCTCACATGCTCACTGACTGGACAAGCTCTCTTCCTGCAGAAAGCACCGCCGTCTGGGCACCAACCTCAGTAAATCAAGGACTTTTCAAGGCTGCCTCCCTTCCCAGGGATGTTCCTGGAAGTCTGGCCCTGGGGTCTGGACAGCAGGCTCTGGGCCCCGAATGCTGGGTGCACATTGCAGAACACAGCAGCTCACAGCCGCCCGTCCATGGCTGCTTGCTCTGCTGCATGAGCCAGGAGATGGAGGAAGGGAGCAGAGGGAGGGAACGTACAGGGTGGTAGTCTCAGGGAGAGACAAGAGAGGGGACGGGTCAGCTGACAGGTGTCTGCTGTGCCAGCTTGACCAGGCACGCCTCCTCTCCGGGGCTCAGTGTCCCCATGTGTGCATGAGGGAGCTGTGTCCTAGTGGCACGGAAGGCCCACAGTGTCTGCTGTCAGGGAGGACCGCCTTGCTTCCTTTATACCCTCCTTCCTTCACAGCCACGACGTACTGACCTTGGAGCAGGATGGTGGAGGTGGGAAGGACGATGTTGCCTGGCTCTGTATTGGGAGATGTGAGGCCCGGAGACTGAGAGACCAAGCTGAAGTAAGAGGATCAAGCAGAGCTGGGACAGACAGGTGCGCTCAGTGGATCCAGCTTCTAGAACAGCATTTATTTACAGTGGGTTTGGGTGAAAACCTGGCCTAGCAAAATAATCACACACAGAAAATCCTCACTGCCTCCCACTCCAACTCCCCCGAGATTTCTGCTGTCTTGTAGAGAGACAGGCTGAGAGTTCTAGAGAGACCGAATCAAAGACAGCAGGAGAGAGCTGGGAAAGGCAAAGAAAGAGGAGAGATTCAAACCTAGGGAGTGAGCGGCTGGGAAGGAGAGACTCCTGGGAAGAGAAATTGATGACAGAGAAAGAAACTGCCCACCCCAGCCAGGTCCTCCCACCCCCAACGCCACTCACCAGGGGCACCCTTGTGTCCCAGACCTTCTCCACTCAGTCTCTTCCTCCTCTCTTCTTTCCTTCCCCAGAGTTCCCTCCAATATCTTCCCTTATGTTCCCTCCTCCGTTCCTGTAATGGATGAAACTGTGCCCCCACCCCCAAATTTCTCTGTCAAAGTCCTAAACCCCAGTCCCCCAGATTATGACCATATTTGGAAATAGGGCCATTAAAGAAGGTAATTAGGGGGAAACGAAGCCCTAGGGGTGGACTCGAATCCAATCTGACCGGTGTCGTTATAAGAAGAGGGAATCTGGACAGACTACAGAGGGAAGGCCCTATGAAGACACAGGGGGAAGGCGGCTGTCTATGAGCCCAGGAGGGAGGCCTCTGCAGAAACCAGCTCTGCCGGCAGCTTGGGCTTGGATTTCTACCTCCAGAGCTGTGAGAATATTCATTTCTGTTGTTTAAGCCTGCAGTGTTTGGTACACTGTGAAAGCAGTCCTAGCAAATGAGTACATGTCCTGCCTTCCCTCTCCCTCCCGTCACCACACCATGGCCATCCCACACACCTCACCACAGCCACCAAGTCCTGAGGCACCAGGCGCGAGAGGATGTCTGAGGAGCCAGCAGCCTTGGTTCTGAGCCAAGTAAGCCACTGGCTTGCTGTGTAGCCGTAAGGAACCCACTCCCCACTCTGGGCTTCATTTCCCCTCAAAAATGGACAAATACGACCTGACTTCTTGTAAGGATTAAATTTAACTCAGATACCACAGCAGTTTATTAAAGAGCACAAGAATTGCAACAGAGAGATGTTACTTGTGAAGCTACAGGGAAGAGAATAAATGAGGTAACCAAATGCATTCAAACACATGAGCAATGTAGAAATACATGCTTTTGAACAACGGCAGTATTTCAAGAATTGAAACAAAAAATTAAGATTCTAAACATTTGGCTCCTAGTTTCAATTTGACACACTTCAGCTTCAGGATTCTGAAATCCCCACCACCTTTCAACGATACAGGGATGTGTGAGATTTCATGTCTGGTGAGCACCTCCAGGAGGAAAACAAATGAAGTGAACATAGGTCTAACAGCTTCCCCAGGCCTGGCACTGTCACATTTGACCAACGTCAAGCAGGTAGAGCCATTCTTGGGCCCATTCTACAGATAGAAATGCAAAGCTAGATCTGATTGTCTTGCCTGAGGCCACACGGTAGTGACTGGTAGAGCCTGGGTTTTGTCTTGAATCAGTCTGCTTCAAAATCCACGTTCTTCCCACTGCAATATGACATCGGGAATCTTAGGCACTCCAGGTAATACTAAAACAGTGGTTTCAGCTTGGGGTTGGAGATTTTTCTCTCCCCAGAGGACATCTGGCAGTGTCTGGAGACACCTTTTCCTTGTCACGATTTGGGAGATGTAAACTAAGGGCATCTAGTTGGTGGAGGCCAGGATGCTGCTAAACATCCTAAAACGCACAGAATAACACCCACGACAAAGAATGCCAATAGTGCCAAAGTTCAGAAACCCCATATGAAAGTGATAGCAATAATAACCTCACCAGGCACTGACCAGGAACTGGGCACATCGAGCAGACGCTCTTACATACATCATGTCCTGTAGCACCCACGACTCACATAGAAGAGAGGTATGATGGCCCCACTTTTAAAATTGAGAAGTCTAAGTCTCAGGGACATTAAGTAAGCTGCCCAAGATGAAAGAACCAGGTTTCAAGCCCAAAACACCACGCTGCCTCCCTGAGGCCTTGCTTAAGCGGTCCTTGGTGGAGAGAGACACTCAGGCAACCATGCTCCTGGGAGAAGGGAGCTGGGCAAGGTAGGGAGAGCAGTGGGGGCATCGTCACAGACAGCAACCCAGGGGACCGCAGTGTGCATCCCTGAGTGCTGCGAGAACCTTCTCTGGCTTTGTTGGATGGCGAGCGTGACTCTTCTTGTCCTCATTTGGACTCCATAATAAACAGTCTTTAACACGGCTCTGCACTTGGCAATGGAGGTGAGACCTCTAAAAGCTGCTGCGCACAGCCTCAAGGCTTTTCAGAATCATGAGTGACTTGAGGCTGTATGTGATCAAATGGCTTTTATTCTCATGCATTGCTTCATTTCCTATAGGAGCCAGGCACGGTAATGTTCTTGAGAATGGCAAAGGAATGAAAACACGAGGTGACCTTCAGTAAATCCTTCTCTTCTCTTTCAACCCAGGTCTTTCAAGCCAGGTTTGTCCATCAGTAATGTGAGATGGTTGGATAAAATGATCTGTCGGGTTCTCCCCTCCCGGGTATTTCTCAAGTCTACCACTCTATAAGTTCCACAGGTTATCATCGAAAAAAAGGATCTGAGCCTGTGGCTCTGGGGAATTCTAAGTTTCTGGTTTCCAGTTCAAAAATAAACAGGCGTCTGAGTTCAAAGAGAGGCGCCTTCCACAGGGAGAGCTCATTCGACAGCAAGAAGCCTGTCTAAGAATGGCTTCACTGAGCCGCGTGTGAAGGTGCTGGGGCCATATGAAATGACTTTGCCCTAAAGTACACAAATTTGAGAGTGATAGGAAAACGCTCGAGGGATGATGTGGCTGAAGCTTTAGCAAACCCAAAACATTTGGCCCCTTAGCCAAATCCTCAGCCCTCGATCTCTACCCTTGCAGCCCCCATATAGAGTCAGAGTGAAACAGGATTCCTGCCGGCTCCAAGTCAGAGGCTCCCTAATATTCCCAAGTGTCTGAAAGGGATGCTGGGCAGGATTTGTCCCGGGAAGCCCTAGGTTATTCTTGGTGTCCCAGAATAATTACTAATACACCCGTCTCGCTCCCCAGAGTCACAGTTTGGAGAACAAATTACATGGTCACCCTATCCAGGAGGGTGGAACTGTCTGAAGGAGATGCTGTCTGGGAACCACAACTGTCAGCGTCACAGCTTGTCAGGCCTCACACAATTACTATTTGGAAACCTTCTATGAACAAGAGAAAGTGTGCACACAGAGAGGGTGTGTGCGTTCAAAATCAACAAAGCATTGAACTTATCTCTTTGTCTGCTCCAAATAGGACACAGCTGCCTAATAACTCCTTAGCATAGCCTTCAAGACCTACATTTCTGGCTAAAACCTACTTTTCTCATTTCTTCTGTTACCTTCCTGTATTGGTCCATTTTCACACTGCTCTAAGAACTACCTGAAACTGGAAAATTTATGAAGAAAAGAGGGTTAATTGGCTCACAGTTTCACATGGCTGGGGAGGCCTCAGGAAACTTACAATCATGGCAGAGGTGGTGGGGGATGCAGGCACCTTCTTCACAAGGCGGCAGGAGAGAGTGGGGGAACTGCTACACACTTTTAAACCATCAGGACTCGCGAGAACTCACTCACTGTTACGAGAACAGCATGGGGGAAACCACCCCGTGATCCAATCACCTCCCACCAAGTCCCTCCCTCAACACATGGAGCTCACAATTCCAGATAAGATTTGGGTGGGGACACTGAGCCAAATCATATCACTTTCTTTCCCTTAACCTCATGCAACATAGACAAAAAAGTGTTATGCTCACCCTATTTAGAACAGATAAGTAAACAGATGATAGGTGTTCACCTGGGTGGGGAAACAAGGGGAGCACCCTGCTGAGAATGGTCATGTGCATCTTAAGAATATATGTTATTTCTCATTTCATTTCCTTCTTAACAAGCTCCCTGGTCTGGGATATCAGTAAGATTCAGTAGATGAAATGAACCCATTCAAAAGCTAAACACTTGGCCCGGCTCAGTGGCTCACATCTGTAGTCCCAGTAATTTGGGAGGCCGAGGCAGGCGGATCATTTGAGGCCAGGAGTTTGAGACCAGCCTGGCCAATGTGGTAAAATCCCGTCTCTACCAAAAAATACAAAAATTAGCCAGACGTGGTGGTGCGTGCCTTTAATCTCAGCTACTCCGGAGGCTGAGGTGGGGGAATCGCTTGATCCCAGGAAGCAGAGGTTGCAGTGAGCCAAGATCACGCCACTGTACTCCAGCCTGGGCAACAGAGTGAGACCATGTCTCAAAAAAAAAAAAAAAAAAAAAAAAAAAAAGCTAGACGTTTGACAATGTAGGTCATGTTTTCCTTGTGGACAAGGTAGAAAAACTGCATGGCTGCAAGGATCATTTGCTAATGAAACAAAGTCGGCCAACCAGAGGGCTTCTCCTGGGCTCAGGCCTCAGCAGCCATTTCAGTGCTTGGACAAGGAATTGGGTGGTGGACTGGTCAAACGTGGGTGGAGCACAGCTGGGAGAAAATATAAATTTCAGTGACAATGAAGATAGGATCCGCAGGGCCTATAAAGGCTGGGTGGAGGCCTCCCATTGGAGGGTCCAGTCAAGTAGCTCTAACTGGGAGATCTGTCCCTCAGCTCAGCCTAAGAGCCCAAGTTGAAGGTACAGGAGGAAAGGATGAGAGGCTTTTGTCAGCACCAGTTCAATGTGGGTCAACAGGAACATGGTGACTCTAAGTAATCTGAGACAAGTAATTGTCACATTGATCAAGTCATAATCCCCAGAATAAGGGATGACACGGTCCCACCCCGGCTAAGCTAGTCAGGTGACGCCTATGGTAAGCATCCTGAAGGAAGGTCAGTGCCAAGTTGGAGCTTGTTCAGAAAACATGACCCAGCCCACATGTGGAAACAGCAGACTGTTTCCTCCAGAGAAGAGAGGATGGAGTGGGGACGGGATCCTACCTGCTTCAGGGAAGAAGGAACACCCAGGAGGCAGGATGAAACACACAGGGAGATGGTTTCTGTGCAGGGGAAGAAAGGATTTTAATCACGTGAGCCATCCACAGTTGGAATGGTCTACTCTGATAGGTGGTGACCTCCCTGTCACTGGAGGCATGCAAGCATAGTCTGGGGAACGACAATCTGCAGGTTGTTAGAGGCCAGAGGGTCCAAGCAGCAAAGGCAAAAAGTCAAATGGCTCATTTGCATGGTCACTTCCAGCTCAAAGCCTGGCACATCGTTGGTACTCAACAATATTTATCAAATCAGCACTTAAGCGATTGAGCTACTCAACCAGCGACCCAGTCACTCCCAGGCCAGCCTCACGACCTAACAGGCAAGCCATTTCCCCCTCCTTCAACTGGCGGTGAGTGCGTCTTCCCTCCTCACTTCTTGGGGCTGTTCCGAAGATCAAATTAAAGGGGAATTTTATGTTGTGCAGTTCACATTAATGGCTATGAATGTGCTTTGAAAAGAAAAGTACAAGGCCCTGAATAAAGGCCAGGGTTGTTTTAATTCTCAGCCCGAATGGAAGCCTCATGGTGAGTGTATCATTCTCATCATAACAATTCTGACAAGAAAAGGACCCCCAAGGAATTTGGCTCCAGCCTTTTCAAGGAAAAGACACGGAAGTCTTCAAAGAGAGATAAAGTAATTTATATTTATATAAAGTCAGAAAATTCTCTTTTTTTCCTCCCAAGTTCCCACAATTTAGACTGTTAAAAGAACCGTATTACAAAACAAACCACTCTAAATAAAGAGAGGAAATCAATCCCAGTTTAGTCCTTGTTTAAAGAAATCATTTCAAATCCCACACAAGAAAAACATACACAGGCCCTGATAAATGCTCTGGAAGCCGGCGGGGCCAGGGAGGAGCACAGGGCTGCCCGGGGCTGCGGACTAAACACAAGGTGCGAGCGGAAAAGGGCAACTATCTCCCGTGGCCCCAGGTGGCCACAGGATGGGCCTGGCAGGCAGGGCCCTGGCTTTGTTCAGACAGGATGGGCACCCAGGGGCAGTGAGTCTGGCAGGATGAGGGGAGGCCAGCAGGTGGGGTGAAAGAGAGAGCCCGGAGTCCTAGGCTTAGTGACGTAGGTCAGAGCCCGGGACCAGATAAACAAAGGAGACCAAAGGGCCCTGCTTAGAAACTTCCAGAGAGCTTCCGCAATTTTAGAAGAAACCCAAACCCACCAGCCATAATCCAAGGAGCATGGCTGGAAAGATCCCTGAGAGCACAGCTCTTCTCCCACCTCGGGGGAGACCCTGGTTTCCCCACCTGCTGAACTCAGGCAGAAATACCAACCCCGAGGCCCGCCCCAGCAGGCCGTGGAAAGATCAACGACTTTCTGGCTTCTTCCTCCTTGATTTCCTTTTCTTGTCTCTCTCCTCCGTCTCCATGTGTTGCTCCCATCACTGGTTGAATTACCATGGCCTCACCCTGTCAAAAGAAACCACTGAGCAAACTGCCTGCATTCTCTAAATATCCCTGGGTTCTGTCCTGACCCAGGCAGTTTGTTCTCTCTGCTTGGAAACATCTCTCCTCATTCTAACAAATTCCTGCCCAGATGTCCTATTCTCTGTGAAGCCAGTCTGAACCTCCAGGGTAGAGCAAGTTGCTTTCTCTGGATCTTCCCTCCCACTTTACAGTTTATCACACATTGCCCTGGGCCATTCTCTTGTTTGTCTCCCTTGCCAAGCTGTGAGGACCTGGAGGGCAGGGAGGATGTCCTACTCTTCAATAAATCTGGAGCTTACGGCAAAGACTGGGAGAATGGGAAGAAAGCAGAGAGACAGAGGGAAGACAGCAGTGAGTCTGGGTTATGGGAGGCGGGATCCAGGATGGCATGTGGAACAGAGGCTACGTGGAAGCAAAGGATCTGAGGTCAGGAGCTCTGGACACAACTCTCCAGCAGCCTCAGCACCCACGATGGCCCCTCCCTTAATGAACACCCCCGTGGCTTCAGCACACAGTCTCCTCCCCGTGGGAGACACTTGCCCTCTTTGTACCTGTCATCTGCCCATCTTGCAAATTTCCTTTTCCTCCAGGAAACCTGCCCTGACTCCAGGGTTATAGTGATCACCCCCAGATCTAAGCTTCCTCTGGGGGGCACCTGCCTCAGCAGGGCATGGCCTCGGGTGGTCATGAGCTGGGTAGATCTACGGCTGCACTGGGCATTGCTCTCATCAAAGATTCCTGGGGGCCTTTTGCAGAAGCTCTGGTCCCCAGGGTCCCTGGTCAGGAAGCAGTCACTCAGGGGAATGGGAGGGGTGGTCCTTGTACCCCATGCCCAGCCAGGGGTGGGGGTTCAGGTAGATGGCACCAAGCTCACTTCCCTTGTATCCCTGTTGTCTCAATGTTGTTCCCGAACACACTGAATTTGTCAGCAGCCACCCTGTGTTCCCTGTACCACAGGAATGCAAGAGGGTAATCATGTGGAACCCGGATGGGACGCTCAGCTGGCAACAGAAGGCATGAAGACAAGCAATTAGAGTCCCGTTACAGAGACCTGGTAATTTCTCCATGTCACAATCAATTGCTCTTGTTCATGCAAATTTCCTCTGCCACTAGAAATTTTTATTTCTCTAGCTTTCAGTCAAGATGTGTTCTAAAGCGGGAGATTGATGTGCTGGGAAGCTCTGTGGAAAACGCCTGGCATGTGGTTGACTCACTAAATATTTGTTGAAGTAATTAAATGAATGAGTGAATGAATGTAGAGGCCCCTCTGGCTTTGTTAGCAGTTGGCTTCCCCCAGCATCCTGATATGCTAACAGCATTTGTCATTCAAGAAGTTTCCTAGGCCGTACATGGTGGCTCACGCCTGTAATCCCAACACTTTGGGAGGCCAAGGCAGGCAGATCACTTGAGCCTAGGAGTTTGAGACCAGCCCTGGCAACAAAGCAAGACCCTGTCTCCAAAAAAACTTAAAAACTAGCAGGCCTGGTAGAATGCATCTGTGGACCCAACTACTAGGAGGCTGAGGTGGGAGGATCGCTGGAGCCCAGAAGATCAAGGTTGCAGTGAACCATGACCGCATCACTGCACTCTAGCCTTGGCAACAGAGGGAGACCCTGTCTCAAAAAAAAAAAAAAAAAAAAAAAACAAATTTCCCTTGCATGTCTGTCTGCCCAGCAGGCTGTAAGCTCCTGCAGACAAGGCCAGTGTCTGCGTGGACCTGCTCCCCTGCATCCCCAGCACAGGGCACAGTGTGGGACTAACATTGGCACTCAATAAGAATTTGAATTAATAACTTAATCAACTCATGAATGGCTCTAGGGAGGACAGAGTGGTGGAGAGCCCTCTGCCTTGTGAGGAAAGATGTCTGAACTCGAGCGGTGGCTTCCTATTCACTGCATAGCCAAAGCCCTCGGCCCCCCTAAGCCTCAGTTTCCTCACCAGTAAAACGAAGTGTTGATCTCTGAAAATCTATTCCTGATAGCTCCATGGCAGCTCTTATGGCACCAAAATTGTTTGTGTGTCCATTTGCCTCTCCCTTTGGTCTGTAGCTCCTGAAGATGAAAGACTATGAGTACCTGTAATCCCAGCACTTCAGGAAATTGAGGAGGGAGGATCGCTTGAGCCAAGAGTTCAAGACCAGCCTGGGCAACAAAGTGAGACCTCATTTCTACAAAAAATACAAAAATTACCTGGTTGTGGTGGTGTGCGCCTATAGTCTCAGCTACTCAGGAGGCTAACACGGGAGGATAGCTTGAGCCCAGGAGGTTGCAGCTGCAGTGAGCCAAGGTCACACTACTGTACTCCAGCTTGGGTGAAAGAGCAAGACCCTGTCTCCAAAAAATAACAATAAAAAAAGAAAAGAAAAAAGTAAACCTTGAGTCAGAGCAAAGCCTGCAGCCATGATGACCAGAGCTTGATTCCTCCTCTATAGTAGCCGATTTCCCTCACAGGCCCAGGCACCCAGGTGATATGGTTTGGCTGTGTTCCCACCCAAATCTCACCCTGAATTGTAATAATCCCCACATGTCAAGGGTGGGCCAGGTGGAGATAATTGAATCATGGGGGTGGTTTTCCCCATACTGTTCTCCCAGTGGTGAATGGAAGTTCCCCTGCACAAGCTCTCTTGCCTGCTGCCATGTAAGACATGACTTTGCTTCTAATTTACCTTCCACCATAATGACAAGGCCTCCTCAGCCATGTGGAACTGTGAGTCAATTAAACCTTTTTCCTTTATAAATTACCCAGTCTCAGGTATGTCTTTATCAGCAGCATGAGAACAGACTAATACACTAGGGAAGCAGTTCTGTGGTTCTGTGCATGGAGGATGAAAAACTAATAAATTGGTGGACCTGTCCAGACACTCTAATCCATAGAAAAAGGTGGCAGGAGAGGAACTTCCTGCCAGGATGGTTTAAAGATCAAGAAGAAGGAAAGTCCAGGAACGAGGGTCACCAAAATCATTTTGGGTTCTCATTCCTGCTCTTCCCACGTGGTCCAGAACCACATCCAAACTTCCTGTATCAGTTAAGGTTATTGTCATGGGCCACAGAAACCAACTCTGTATAATTTAAAACATAGGGACTTTATGAGAACGATGTCAGGAGTCTCACATAAAGGATAGTGACTAGGGTATGAGCCATGAGAGCTCCAAGTCTCAGGACATAGGAGGCAGGACACACAATGGCTCCCTCAGCAGAGGCAGCCTGGTCAGGGTTGCCCTCCCCAGCAATGCCCACCAGAATCTACAGCCCCTCCCACTCACCCTCACCCACTCACTCAGGGGCTGCACTCAAAGTCCTGGGAGACAGCACCTAATTCCACGTTCCCCACGGTACTAGAGTGGGACAAGGAAGAGCCAGCTTGCAAGTGTCCAAAGTGGAAGGTTTTTATCTGGATTTCTACCAAGACAATGCATTTAGGGAAATGGAACTCCCCAGTGGGAAACTGGGTTGTTATTAGGAAGGGGAGATAGATCCAGGCAGGCAAAAACATCAAATCATCCTCGCAAGCTTCCCCTCTTAGGAAGCTTAAGGTTCTAACCCAATTGTGACTGGTTCAGAATGGTCACTTAATTTTTGCTGAATGTATGAACACATAAAGACAAAAACAATCTGTAAAAAGGAGACGATAATAGTTTCTCCCCTTTTAAGTTGTTCCATTAAGTGAGATAATTTGTGAAAAGGACATAGGAGAGAGTCCAGCATAAGCAAATGTTCAGCAAAGGCTGATAATTAACATTCATTTTAGCATATCAGTGCAGGACCCCTTCGGGGGGTCTATGTACAGTGTGGACATGGCAGGTGCACAGACAAAAACTCAGTCAAATGATGTTTATTAAGTAAAAACAGGAGAGTGCCCATTTCACACTCATCCGTCAAGCAAGAATTAAAAAGTCTGACAACATCAAGTGTTAGTGAAAATAAGAAGCAAGGAGACTCATTTATATTGCTGCAAATGCATGCAATTATTTTAGAGAATAAATCTGGCAATGGTTGAAGACAGGTATACCCTGTGAGCCAGAAGTCCCATTTTTAGTTATATATAGTCAAAGAAAAAATCCACAAATGGATACCTCAAGATAACATATAAGAGATCTGAAGCAATTTGGCCTTGAGAGGAGAAACTGGGAATGGGGGGGGGGGGTTCAATATACAACAATATGAATATAGATGAATAAATTGTAAAACATAACACTTTAAACATGAAACTACTGAAGTCTGCACATGCACATGGATGAATCTCACAAACAACTTGGAGTTACATGCTTGCAGGATCTTTCTGCACAAGGCAGAAATGATCACATATAAACCAAATTATGTTCTAGTTTCTCAGGAAGAACGTGGAGTACTTTTGTCTTTCAAACTTTCCATGAATTCAGAAATGCTTCTGGCCCTCTCTAATGAATTGAGAAATTTTCTATTCTGTTTACAGTTTAGAGACAAAGCAATTGGTAAATATGATCAGTTCTTGCAATTGTAAGTGAATCCTAAGGCAAGGGCATGGGAGAGGCAGAAATGCTGACATCCTTTCCTCATTCTGCTGGAAATGCCATGGCATATACTAGGAAATCATCAGTCTTGATGGCCACAGTTCCCCTAAGCTCTATGTCCCAGCTCCTGCACAGCGGGCAGGGGAGAAGGAAGGCATTTCAGAGTCTTTCTGGTAATTCATCTTCATACCTTTCAACCTTTCTTCCTAATTAATCCAGCTCACTCTTACAGTGCACTCTTAGAGGCACTATCAGCCTTAGAATTTGGCCACATATTTAAGTTTTACCCAATTCACTCTGTGGTTGCCCTCTAATTCCACTCAGATGGCTATGCAGGGTGTGAACATTAGATGCTGAGACAACGGTGACTTTGTGATAAGGATGAGCTGACAGTCCCTTATACTGATACAAGATGTCATTCTGTGAAATGTCTGTAGGGCTGGCCTTTGGGTAGGTAAATTGGGCATGTATGGTGGATACTCTTGATATGAAAGTGTCCTATCGTGTGTGTGTCACACATACAATGGAGACAATATGACAGCATACATATCATAGAGAAAGTCCAGTGTGTTCAATTAGGATGAACTCTGGTTTCAGAAGCAATGAGGAGGTGTGACAAAGCTGAACACTGACCATGGATATTCAAGAACTGTGTCCCTTCCCCAGCCCAAACCTGTGGCTCCCCCTGTGTTTCCTGTCTTTGAGGGATGGTTCCACCTTTTGTCTTATGACCCAGGCCAAAAACCTACAAGGTGTCCTAAACACCTCCTTTTCCCTCATGCACCACACCTAATCAGGTGCTAAGGCACCTGCCAGCTGCCAACCATGCATTCTTAACATCATGCACAGCAGTCCCCTCCTCCCCACTGAAAGGTGTCACCTACCACCCAGACAACTACCAGCCTCCCAGAGGCTCACAGCCTTAATGCTTCTTCTGTGCATCCTGCAAGTGATTTGGAAGGCGGGGACTCTACTCACCCGTATGTCTACAGGAGAAAACTCATTAAATGAGTTTGAAATGATACATCATCATGGTGACTCTACTCACCAACACGTCTATCAAAGGAAACTCATTAAATGAGTTTGAAATGACACAGATCATCATGGGAGATGATCTGCCCTACCCTCCCTCTAGTGTCACTCCCCATCATTTCATTCCATGCCATACTGTATATTGAACTACTGAGAATTTCTAGAAATTTCCATGCTGTTCTCTACCTCTGAGGTTTTGCATTTGCTGAGACATCTGACTGGAATGCCTATCCTCTCCTGCTACCCACCTGAGGTCTCACACTCATGCTTTAAGACAGCCCAAGACTGTTTCCTTGACGGTACCTCTCTGACCCCTGCCCTGTGGGGCACAGCCTTGTCCCCCAGTGCCCATCAGCCTCCGCCATGGTCACTTACATGCTGCCCCCCAACTGGACTGATGTCATTTCAGGATTGTCCAGTGTCCAATTTCTCTCTATCCCCTCATCCTCAGGAAATACTTGTTGGAGGCATTTTCTAGAAATTTAGAAAGTAAATTTGATAGTGTGTGGTGACTGGTTAATAATTCTTTCTGAATTCAGCAGGATTGGTTTTGTATAAGGAACAACCAAACCATCATTTCAAACTCAAGAACCTAGAATGGAATAGATGGGAGGGAGACCAAAACTACGGGTCAAAGAAGATGGTTTAGAAGTGACTGGAACAAAGAGTGTTAACCAGAATCCTTTAGGAATAGGATGAAAATATGTACAGCTTCTCGTCTAAATAGATGCCTATGTACCTGTTGGTTCTATTTCTCTGGAGGACCCTGACTAACACACCTGGTGCCCACATCCCCAGCTCCTGCAGGGCTGGCCCTTCTGAAGATGGGATTAGTGGTGCAACGTAAGAGGCTAAGAGAAGACCCACAGTGACATTCCAGTCTCCCCTTCTCCAGGAACGAATACATGTGTGAGAAGAACACTCATCAGCCATTCTTACTCTGGAGGATTTGAAGAAAGAGCCCAGAGAGGAGACCTTGAGGATGGGCAAAAGCTCTCTGAATCCCGAATCCACCACCTGCCAGCTGCTCAGCCCCAGGAATGTTACTTCACACTGTGGGACTTGGTGGGACCTGGAGACTTCCCCTTCCAAACCCTCTCTCTCTCTTTCATTGACCATCCCCTCAGATGGGCTTGCTCATGGCCCTCCTTGGTGGTCTCTTTTTTCTCCAACTGCAGGAGCCACTTGTTCAGTACCTGGCTACCTCACCTGTTCCCCAGAGCCCTTCCACATGTCACTGTTTCACCCTTCAGGGGACACAGCCTTGAGGGCAGGGCAAGGACTTCTCCTGGCCTGTTTCAGAGCTCTGCTTCCTCTTGACCTGATTCCTCATTTACACTGTGTCTCCTGAACTGCCGTTGTCTCCCTGGCCACAAAAAAAGCACCATTTCACAGAAGCTCTCAGAATTAACATGCTTTTCTTCAAAGGAAGTTAAATAAGGACAATAATGCCTTGCCCACTCCCTCCCAGAGGTGTTTTGAGACTCTGCTGAGATAATATGTGTGACAGTTCTTTGAAAAGCATAAAGTGCAGTAGAAACATGAGATTCAATTATAGCCAAACCTCTGCTGAATCACGTGGCAGCTCCAGCACGTTTTTTTTTTTTTTTTTTAAATTTAACCTGCAAGAGAAAATGAAGCAGAGCCTTCCTGACAGAGGATGCTAACACCTCGAGCATGAGGAAATCCTTCCATGCAGGGCCAGCTCCAAGCTAAACAGGGGAGAATTGTTTGGGAGGGGTTCTCATTTCCTCCTTCCTACCCCCTCCTTCATGCAGAGCATTCAACAGGCACTAATTTCACTTTATAAATGGAAACTGAATCACCACATTCCAGGCTGGAAAATGATTGGAAATGAGAGTACGTCCGAGGTCAAGCCCTCGCCACTTCCTCCCTGGACAGGAAGTGGGCGCTCCAAATGGTTCTTGCAGGGCCCCTCGTGATAAAAGGCCTGCTTTGGCCCTGGGCTGGAGCACTCTATGCTGTTTTCAAATCTCACTTTAAAGGAGAGAGAGGAAAAAGAAAAACCCGGATGTCCCTCTCTAAACAGGGATGTCAGCTCAGGAAGGAGGGGCCGTGCAGCTGCCTTTCTATGGGGTCTGTCGACAGCACAAGAATTGTTTAAAATCTGTTATAAACACAGGCATAGAGTGATGGTGAGTCGGGGAGTGGTGCACCCCTTCTCAAGCTCTGCACAGGGCCTCTCAGGGCTGTCTGGGCCCTGCTCACACGACTGGCCATTCCCCTGTTGTGAAGACACCGAGGAGACTCGGGCTTCCAGTGGACAGTGGCGTAGAGGGCACCAGAGATGAAATGTGACCTTGTGCGTGCCTGTGGTCCCGTCTTGGGAGCAGCGGCAGGGCTGGAGTTGGGAAATGGAGCTGTGCTTGCTGTTCTGCATGGAGTAGGACATCTCAGGAATAAGGACTGGTCATTTACCTTAGTCTTCTTAGCTCCTGGCTCCAGGCTGGACGCAGAGCAGCATCAGCAATGCCATTAAGCAGAATGTGAGGTTAAAGAGCAGCATTTGTTGGCCCCTCTGGTCTACAAAGTCAATCAGAAACAGAAGCCATCACTATGGGAGAAGAATTTGAATCACAAGGCACTCTCTGCCCAGCTTATTTCCAGGAGGGTAACTTGATGGAACCCAAATCCCAGGAGACTGGGAAATAAGCAGGTGTGGGTGATCTGGAGAGGGAGGCATGGAGTGTGCTGTGAAAGGCAGAGGCCAAACAAACCTGGGTTCAATTGTGAAGCTCCGTGCATATTGGGTGTGGGATCTCAGATCAGGTTACTCAACCGCTTGGGGTCTCTTCCAATTTATAGTTCACTTCAACACCTATAAATTGGGCATACTAATAGCAAACTTTTAGAGGCACTGTTATGATTAGAGATCATGTCTGGAAATGCAAACCCATGTTTGCTTGGAAGGTTTAATTTGTTTCTTAAAATATCTGTTGCCCAAACATAAAGATCAATCAGCCTCTGTCCTTGAGAAGGCTAGATCTTAATAAGAAAAAGGTGGCCAAGACAAAGTTTTTTTTTTGCTCATTGTAAAAGCAGAGCACACATATTATAAAGCACTAGAAAGTCCACCGAAGAATGAATAAACAGTAAAACCAATCACAAAGCAAACTACTGAATGTGTTGGTGTTTTTTAGTTCTCTCTCTCTCTCTTTTTTTTTTTTTTTTTAAGTGGTTGGCCAGGCACAATAGCTTACACCTGTAATCCCAGCATTTTGGGAGGCCGAAGTGGGCAGATTGCTTAAGCCCAGGAGTTTGAGACCAGCCTGGGCAACACGGCGAAACCCCATTTCTACAAGAAATAAAAAAAAAAATTAGCCAGGCATGGTGGCACAGCTACTTGGGAGGGTGAGGTGGGAGAATCACTTGAGCCCAGGAGGTTGAGGCTGCAGTGAGCCATGATCACGCCACTGCACTCCAGCCTGGGTGATGGAGTGAGACCTTGTATCAAAAATAAATATAAAAATAAAAGTGATTATCCCACTTTTTATTAGTTTTCTACTGCTGCATAACAATTTTCCATAAACTTAGTGGCTTAAAACAGCATCCTTTTATCTCACAGTTCTGTTAGGTTTGAAGTCCAGGTAAGCTCAACTAGATTCTCTGCTTAGTCTTACAGGCCAAAGTCAAGATGTTGGTAGCTGGATTCTCATCTAGAGGCTGGGGAAGAATCCCCTTCTTCGCTCGTTCAGGTTGTTGGCTGAATTCAGTTTTTTGCGGCTGTAGGACCAGTGTCACTGTTTCCTTATTGGCTGTTAGGTGGGGGCCTCTCTCAGCTTCTAGAAGCTTCTCTCCAGTACCTGCTTGAGATCCCTCCACCTTCAAAGCCAGTAAGGCCATGTTAAATCCTTCTTGTGCTTCAGATGTCTTTGGCTTTTTATCCTATTACCAGCCAAAGAAAATGCATGACTTTTAGAGAGCTCCTGTGATCAAATTAGGCGTACCCGGTTCATCTCTCTCCTGCGAGGCAATGTAGCATAGCCTCGGGAATAACATCAGGGATGCAGGGCATTGGGGCCATTTTAAGTTCTGCCTGGCCCACACTGTAGGTTCAATGTTGTGCCCTAACACCGGGGTGATGATGAGTACTCATTGTCGTGCTGGTTGTTTATTGCTAGAAGCTATTTGGGCCATGCTCTGCTGTGGCTGGTTAGTTATCGTTAACTATTTTGAAAGTAGCCCCCACTTATAGGCATTTTCTCTGTCAATGACATTTGTGATGGTGAATATTAAGTGTCACCTTAACTGTCTAAGGGATGCCCAGATAGTTGGTAAGACATTATTTCTGAGTGTGCCTGTGAGGGTGTTTCCCGAAGAGATCTGCATTTGAATAGGTAGATGAGTAAAGAAGATCTACCTTCACCAATGTGGATGGGCATCATCCAATCCACTGAGGGCCCAGATAGAACAAAAAGGCAGAAAAAGCATACATTCTCTCATTCTTCTTGAGGTGGGCCCCCATCTTCTCTTGTCTTTAGAGCTCTTGGTTCTCAGACCTTTGGACTCTGGGACCTACACCAGTGCCCCCTGGCCCTCTACCCCACAACCAGCTCTCAGGCCTTGAGATTTGCACTGAATTATACCATCTGTCTTCCTAGTGGTCCAGCTTGCAGATGGCAGATAGTAGAACTTCTCAGCCTCCATAGTCATATAAGTAAATTATCCGGAGAACCCTCACTAAAGAAACATTCTTTTCACACGTTGAACAACTGCATAAAATTCTATTAAATGGATGCACCATAATCTATTTAATAAGTCTGCTAACAAATAACTACAATGTAAGGAGTGTAGATTGGATTCGATAGTGGTGGTGAGCCATTGACACTAGGGAATGACGTAATCAGCTTTGTGTTTTATGCAGATCACTCAGTCAGAATTGGGAATTGTTGATGGAAGGGAGACTAGGCAGCAACAGAGAAAAGGTGCGGGGCCTAGAGGGACTTGGAGTGGAAGAAGTGCCAGCCAACTTGTGTCTTTACTAACAACCTCCTGTGTTCAGTTATTCGTTTCTCCAGCAAACACTGAGCACCTATTGTATTTTTGGCATTGTTCTGGGTCCTGGGGATATAGGGCAATAAAGGAGTCTCCCTGTCTTTAAGGAACGCCATCTAACAAGCAAGATAAACAGGCACATAGGCCAAAAACCAAGTTCTAGGTCCTCGGATGGTCTTTGTACAGGCTCCAGTAAGGGACAGAAGAAGTGGCCAATTCTTCCAGAGGAGAGCAGAAGGACAGAGAAGAAGTCAGAAAAGAGAAGTCTTAAAAGGAAAGTGTTACGGGTTGAATTGTCCTCCCCTCCTTTCAGATGTTAAGGCCCTAACCCCTAGTACCTCTGAATGTGACCTTATTTGTTAATAGAATATCTACAGAGGGAATCGAGTTAAAATGGGATCATGACAGTGGGCCCTAATCCAATATGGCTGGTGTCCTCATACAGAGGGTAAATGTTGACAGACACACACACAAGAATAACGCCTCTTGGAGATAAAGGCAGCGATCAGAGGGAGAATGCTTCTACAGACAAGGAATATTGAAGATTGCCAGCCACCACAGAGGGTAGGACGGAGGCCTGAACAGATCCTTCCCTGTAGCCTTCCAAGGGAGCATGGCCTTGCTGACACCCTGACCTCGGACTTTCAGCCTCCAGAACTGTAAGACAATAGAAGTCTGTTGTTGAAGCCACTCCATTTATAGTGCTTTGTTACAGCAGCCCTAGTAAACACACACAGTAAGTAGACCCAGGGA
The DNA here is from genome assembly GCF_049350105.2 of Macaca mulatta. Taxonomy (NCBI): domain Eukaryota; kingdom Metazoa; phylum Chordata; class Mammalia; order Primates; family Cercopithecidae; genus Macaca; species Macaca mulatta. The sequence goes on from NC_133418.1 coordinate 109,247,512, forward strand.
AAGCCCATTCGGGGAAACGCCAAGGAGAAAGCAGGCTGGTGAGTTTAGGGCCTAGGGAAGGGATGGGGTAGCAGAAGCCGAGATACAAAGGCAGGCAGGGGCCCTACTTGCTGAGCAAAGAAGACTGGATTCACCCAGAAGATGATGGAGATGCTGGGCAGGATATTGAGCATGGTTGGAGTGTGCTCAGATCAACCCAGCATAGGGGTGCAGGGTACATTGGAGGGAAAGCGTGTGAAACCAGTTGAGACTCCGTTGAGATTTTCCAGTTAAGGGATGGCAAGGGTCTGATCTGGGTCAACAACAGAGAAGACCCCTATCCAGACATTTTACAAAGACAGAAGCATAGGACTTGGTCACTGACAGTGTGTGCTGAGGAAGGGGGACATTTAAGATAATGCCCAGATTCTCACCTCCAGGTTACTCTAAGTCCCCAATTTCTAGAAGAGGAACATACAGCCCATTAACCAAGAAAACTCAGCGGGCAGTTTTTAATTCCTCCCATTGCCAGGATGAGTTACTGTGATAGGATTTGACCGTCCTATTTCAGGCTGGCCCCTCTGATAACTGTAGTTGTCATCCCTGTTCAGAAAGGGGAAGCTAGGACTATCATTGTCATATGCCCTCCACACCCTTGAGAAGAAAAAATCAGTGAGTGTTTCCATAATCACAACTGCCTTGGGAGCTGCCAGGAAATTCCAACAGGAAACTCCCATTTGGAAGTGTTTTGTTTTGATTAGAACATGTTTATTCCCCTCTAAGGATACACTTTGAAACCAGCGCAGGGCCTAGTGTCTATCCCTGATACAGGCTCCAGGAGGGCCTTGGCCACCCCTGAGGGCAGGAGGCGTGGCCAGGGTGCTGCTGAGCAAGTCCAGGGAGCTGAGCTCAGGCACAGCAGAGAGACATTGGGGGCCCCAGGGTAAGGTCCTGAAAGCCCCCCAAGGCTGGCATCTGGAGGGGGACTCTGGGAACCAGGATAAGCCACTTCAAGAAGCACCAGATGCTTTTTATTTTGGCTTGAGATTCCTGAGGCTCAGATGAGCTCAGTTCCTGAACCACTGTTCCAAATTGCCATTGAGGTTGATATTTACAACAAAGATCCAGGAGAAGATGAATCAGCCTCAGCCCTTTGTTTGGGAGGCTCAGGCTTAAGCTCTTCCCAAACTAGTTCCACTTCACTTTCTAGGCACCAGGAAGGCTGTGCCCAACACTCAGGAGGATATTCCAACTGCAAGACCAAATTCAACAGGACCATTACCACTCCCCCTCCCTAACCTCCCTGGGGAAGCTGATGAGCCCTTAGAGACCAGCAGCCCCGTGGCCTCTTCAACTGCCCTCCATCCATGGAGCAGAGGTCTCAGAGTGCACAGTGAGTGATCATGTGCAGACACTCCTCCACAGAGAACCCATCATTCTGTTTGGAAGAGCAGTGACCCTCAGCCTCCTGGAGCTAGAACAGAACTCCTAAGTGCTCTCCTTCCCTTTACATGGGTTTTAAATGGCCTTTACAAGTTAAGTCTTTCAGGAAAGTAAGTCCAGAGAATAGACTTCAGCTCTTAGCATGAAGACCAAGGTTAGAAATTTGGGTGCCCACTTCCCTCCAGGTTCCCAAAGCCTCTGGTCAAGTGTGCAGGGGATTCTAATCAGCTCTCCACAGGGCATCTGGGTTTTGGCATCAATTATTTGAAAGAATCAAATTCACAACCAGAAGTCCCTTCCTCCTCAACATTCCACAGTGATTCAATGGTGGAGGAGGCCATGTGAGCAAGGGACATTGTTGCCTTAGTTTTTGCCACTCCGCTGGACTAGGCTGCTGCAGGGGCTAAAAATAGTGCATGCTCCTTGCTGAGTGTTTCTTCAGTATAATCAGGGAGATGTCCCCATGCCCAAATTCAAAAAGAAGGGAGGGACTCCTCACCCACTCCTATCCCCACCAACTAGCTTCCTGCTTTACATGGCTGTTTTATAATGCAGGTTTTAATATTATTCAGGTACAGGGATGATATAGTTTGTCTGTGTCCCCACCCAAATCTCAACTTGAATTGTATCTCCCAGAATTTCCATGTGTTGTGGGAGGGACCCAGAGAGAGGTCATTGAACCGTGGGGGCCGGTCTTTCCTGTGCTATTCTAGTGATAGTGAGTAAGTCTCACAAGATCTGATGGGCTTATCAGGGGTTTCTGCTTTTGCTTCTTCCTCATTTTCTCTTGCCTCCACCGTGTAGGAAGTCCCTTTTGCCTCCTACCATGATTCTGAGGCCTCCCCAGACATGTGGAACTGTAAGTCCAATTAAACCTCTTTTTCTTCCCAATCTTGGGTATGTCTTTATCAGCAGTGTGAAAACAGACTAATACAAGGGAAGACTATGGAACAGAAGACGATTGCCATTGAAATGACAGTTTATTACTCACAGCTCCCAAAAAAAGGGCACATATTCAGGGCCACACAGGGAACCAAGGTCCATTGGGAGGCAGAAGGAGCAAGGGAAGAATGCCAGCAGGAGCCTCTATTGTGGATTTCTCAGGAAGGAATGGGCAAGACAGGGTAAGCAGGCTTAGAATGGGCATGTTTGGATAGCTTTAGTGGACTCTGGAACATAGCGGCTGTCCCTAGTTGCCTGGTACTGGTCCTGGGGTGATTAGGGCAGGTGGAGAATGGCCCAGAGTCTGAGGTGTTGGTATGTGAGCGCTGTATCAGTTGGCCTGCGTGTAAAAACTGACCCTGCAATCGAGTCATTTACTGTCCCTGTGAATTGGTCAATCCTGGGGGCAAAGTCAGGAAAGCAGTCCCTCCAGGGTCAGTAAGGCCCTAGATGCGAAAATATCCAAATTTAAAAACAAAACAACAACAAAAAAAACAGAGTTGAGGCTCTGCCTCTACAATTTCATTTTTTAATTAGCCAGGCTTGGTGGCATGTGCATGTCAACCTGGCTACATGGGAGGCTGAGGCAGGAGGATCACTTGATCCTAGGAGTTTGAGGCTGCATTAAGCTGTAATCATACCACTGCCCTCCAGCCTCAGCAGATGAGCAAGACCCTGTCTCTAAGAAACAAAACAAAAACAAAAACCGACCTGAGTGCATCCTCAGTAGCGGGTGCTAACAACTGTCCAGCCAAGGATACACACACAACATCGCACGTTGGACAAAGAGGATTTCCTATTCTTGGCCTCCCAAGAGTCTCAGGGCAGTCTTGGTAAGTAGTTGCAGCAGAACTGTTACCGTAGGTCATCAGGCAGACATGAGCAGGGCAGGAGAGGACCCCCACCCACCAGGAATGTCAGGCAACCATCGGGTGATGGTCAGGTAGTTATTATAATAATAAACTGTCTCTCTAATAATTGGTCACAGCCAGGACCAGGGAAAGGCAGTCTCCCATTAGACAGAAACACCTGAAACTGGTCATCAGCAGCTTCCTGATAAGATCTCAGGAGTTGGGCAAGTGGGCTCAAGAATGTGCACTAAGAGGCAAAATGGCAGAGTTTAACTGGTATATGACCTTCCACTAGGAATGCTAGCTAGACTGGTAAGAGAAGAAGGCCTCAAGTGAGCATGTGTACAACTCAGTGAACACACTGCTCAGGCTTCCCCTCCCGAGCTCTAGCAGGCCACCATGCATGTGGACAGTGCACCCCAAGGGAAGATTCAGGGGAGAGGGGATGTGGGATCCCGGAGGTATGCCAATGTGTAAAACCCCCAATCAAAGGTCAAAACCGCACACTTGATCCCTCAAGTCGCCGGCTTGGCCCTCTTCCAAGTGTACTTTACTTCCTTTCGTTCCTGCTCTAAAGCTTTTTAATAAATTTTCACTCCTGCTCTAAAACGTGCCTCAGTCTCTCCTGCCTTATGCCCCTCAGTTGAATTCTTTCTTCTGAGGAGGCAAGAATAGAGGTTGCTGCAGACCTGTAGGGATTCACTGTTGCTAAGATATTTTGGTGCTGTGTCTCTGATACGTTCCACTTCTAACAGAACCATAATACCCATTTTACAGACAATTAAAGTGAAGTGCATGATATGACCCTCACAGCAAGTGCAGACAGAGCTGGGCTTAAAATGCAGGTCTCCTTGGGAATGTCTGTGGAGTCTCCTTTCAAGTACATCCACGGTCTTTCAGGAAGAAGAGGGATCTCTACGCAGTCGGGAGGCTGGACTGGGATCCTGTCCTTAAAACTGTTTTGGAAGGGGAGGAAGATATTATCAGAAAACATCTATTGTCCATTGGCTACACAGATAGCCACATCAATGGCCAAATAAGTATCTATTTAGTTGAATGAAGCCCATTAAAAAGCAATGAACACTTTAGTGACTTCATTTATCAACTTAATACTATCTCGTGATGTTTCTTGCTTTATAGCTAATCGAACTTCTCATGCATTGTGCCACTGGACTCGATTCAAACACTTACTTAGTGAGGTCAGCTCTGTGCCAGGCTCTGTTCTAAGAACTGGAGAAACAGTAGCTAAAACCCTGTATCTGCCCTCAAGATACAGTGGTGGCAAGAAATAGGTGGCAAGCACATTACAATATACAGTACAATAAATACAAATAGGGACCTAGGATACTGAGCACACAAAGAAGGAAATGATAAATGATAAACTCTTTGGTCAATAACATTCAGGGAAGGGCTCCTACAGGAAGTAACATCTGGGCTGATTTTTAGAGACAAGTTCACCAGATGAGTAAGAAAATATTCCTACTTCGCTTGATGGGAATAACATGGGCAAAGGCCCAGAATAATTGGAATATTTGTCATTGAAGCATTTTTTGTTTTTCTTAGCTGCAAGTAAAAGACTCAAAGGTGGCTTAAACAATTTAAAAAATATAAAAACAAAAATGAAAGATTAAACGAAATGTATCTCACATAATAAGTCCAGAGATGGGGCAGTTCCAGGGCTGGTTAATTAAGCAGTTTAATGACATCGGAGTGGGCCCAGATTTCTTCTGTCTTTCTGTTCTGCCACCTTCAGTGAATTTTATTCTCAGGCTCCTCTCATGGTCACAATATGGCTGCAATAGATCCAAACATCACAGCCTCACCCAACAATGTCAAAATACCAGAAGGAAGTACATCCCTTTCTTGTGCTTGCTTTTAAGAGTGTAGATATCTTTCAGAAAATCTTCCCTGGGAGCCTCTAGGAGAGCTCCTATAATTCTCATCTGCCAGAATTGCATCATATGGCTATTCCTTAATTTCAAAAAATTATCAAACATATGAAAAAACTCTCAACATCACTAGTCATGAGATAAATGCAAATCAAAACCACACTGAGACACCAACTCACACCAGTCAGAATGGTGATTATTAAAAAATCAAGAAACAACAGACGCTGGCAAGGCTGTGGAGAAATAGGAATGCTTTTACACTGTTGGTGGGAATGTAAATTAGTTCAACCATTGTGGAAGACAGTGTGGTGATTTCTCAAGGAACTAGAACCAGAAATACCATTTGACCTAGGAATCCCATTACTGGGTATATACTCAAAGGAATAGAAATCATTCTACGACAAAGACACACACACACACACACATATGTTTACTGCAGCACTGTTTACAATAGCAAAGACATGGAACCAATCCAAATGTTCATCAATGATAGACTGGATAAAGAAAATGTGGTACATGTACACCATGGAATACTATGCAGCCATAAAAAGGAATGAGATCATGTCCTTTGCAGGGACATGGATGAATCTGGAAGCCATCATCCTCAGCAAACTAACACAGGAACAGGAAACCAAACACCACATGTTCTCACTCATAAGTGGGAGCTGAACAATGAGAACACACGGACACAGGGAGGGGAACATCACACACCAGGACCAGTTGGGGGTGGGGAGTGAGGGGAAGGAGAGCATTAGGACAAATAGCTAATGCATGCGGGGCTTAAAACCTAGATGATGAGTTGATAGATGTAGCCAACCACCATGGCACATGTATACCTATGTAACAAACCTACACATTCTGCACTTGTATCCCAGAACTTAAAGTAAAACTAAAAAAAAAAAAAAAAAAAAAATACTGGCCAGGGAGATAGAACTAGTATTGTTGGTTCTTAGACCAATCAAGGTTCTCTTCTAGGGAGTGCAGAAGAACCGAACTTACTCTTATATACATGGCCTCCTAACACCTGAGCAAATTGGGGTTCTGTGTAAGGGAGACTGATGGGCAACAGCTATTGCCCTAAAGCCTCGCTTTGGAGAGTGGTCCCATGGGCTCCAGCGCTGGTTTCAGCAGTCTCTCATTGTGTGACTTTAGGCAGTCCTATCCCCATGTGAGCAGCTCTCTCTGCTTTAATCAGGATCTCTACTACGTGAGGGCTTTATTCAAGTGAGCCAGGAGGTGCAGAAGCGTGGGAAGTACGATAAAACTAAGTCATAGCAGGGACCCCATCCCTCAACTCCATAATTTGTCATCCTTTTGTTGCTCTTTCATCTGCCCCACATTGCAGAAGGCATGGGGCCTCTGGTCCTTCTAGAGCTCCACCTCCACACTCCAGAGACACCTGCTTCTTGCAGAGGCAACTGACGCTCACCAAAGAGCCAAGTGCTCCCAAGCTTTCTCCCATTTCCCTGCAGTCAGCTTGGGGAAATGTGCCTGGGTTCTGACCAATGGGATGTGGCTGAGCCTTAAAGACACCCTGAGCAGCCCTTTCTCTACAGCTCCCTGGGAGTCCCCACGTTCTAACCAGCATGGGTGCCAAATGACCCACATCAGCCTGTGATGTGATGCTTCCACAGGGTGTGAGTGGGACTAAATGCGTTCAATGGTATGAAAGAGTTCTGTAAACTAGAAAGTATTTACATGTGAGCAAATAACAGAATTAAGGGTAATAATGTTGCTAGTTGCAACAGTGGCGCTGGTAATGGAGGCAGGGGGATAAGTTACTGTGGCAGCTGGGTAGTAATTCTAGAAGTTGCAGTTGTGGGGGTGAGAGTAGCCAGGCAGAGGTAGGATAATGGTGGCGTTGGTGGTAGTGACACAGTAATGTGATATTGACAGCCGCGATGGTGTTGGCATATTTGAAAATAAGCTAAAATCTGCACAGTAATGTTAATAGCGGTAATGATGGTGATGGGAGCAGCTGCACAAAGCCTGTTTGCATTCTCGGCAGGGAGGGCAGAGCCAGCACAGCGATGCTGGGTCCTGCTCAGAGCTGTCCGTGTTCCTCTATCCTTAGTTCTTGGCTATTATTATTATTATTATTATTATTACCATTATTATTATTATTATTATTTTGAGACAGAATCTCGCTGTGTCTCTCAGACTGGAGTGCAGTGGCGCAATCTTGGCTCACTGCAAGCTGCACCTCCCAGGTTCACACCATTCTGGCTCAGCCTCCCGAGTAGCTGGGACTACAGGCACCTGCCACTACACCCAGCTAATTTTGCTTTGTATTTTTAGTAGAGATGGGGGGTTTCACCGTGTTAGCCAGGATGGTCTCCATCTCCTGACCTCGTGATCTGCCCACCTCAGCCTTCCAAAGTGCTGGGATTACAGGCTTGAGCCACCGCTCCCGGCTGCTCTTGGCTATTCTTTTAGGCCTTTAGTAGGCCTGGCTGCTCTTACTTGTGCAAACCCTGCCCCTTTCAAAAGACATTGCTTGATTTATTTCACAGTAAGGAAACTGTGGCTCTATAGATCATCAGGCTTCTCAAATTATGTATATAATATTCTAAATGAGTTTAGTTGTGGCTCACTATTGGTATGTTTTGTAGGCTTCCAATTAAATAATAAATAGGATTTTGGAAAACCAGATACTACATGTTCTCACTTATAAGTGAGAGCTAAGCCGTGGGTACGCAAAGGCATACAGAGTGGTATAATGGATATTGGAGACTCAGACTGGGGGGGCAGGGGAGTTGGGTGAGAGATAAAACATCAACTATTGGGCACAATGTACACCATTCAGGCGACAGGTACACTAAAAGCCCAGATTTCGCCGCTATACAATTCATCCATGTAACCGAAACCCACTTATACCCCTAAAGCTATTGAATTTGTTTTTAGTTTGCTGTTTGCTTTATGTATTTTGCAGCAAATTTTTCAAGCCTCAAACATTTTTGTAGGCTCCCAAAAAGTGTATAGACCCTTACAGTGCCTAATAGTGGCCAGTGGTCAAAGGATCTCCGGCTTTAGGGGCTGTCCAAGGAGGGAAGGATGGGATTCTTCCTCCTTCCACCACATGCTTGATTCGTCCTTATGGGAGGGTCCCCGGCCCACGTGGTGAAGGCCACCTATGGGCCCCTCTCTCCAGTAACAAAGGCCTAGAGATGTGACACACACACACATCTGCAGACCCGGAGGTTGGAAGACCAGGCCAGGCTGCCGTCCCTGTGGCTGGTGCGCCAGGGCCTCCTGGGACAGGAGGGCACCAGGGCCCAGCCCTAAGGACTCAGGCTACCAAAGGTTTCCACAGCTTCGTGAGCCTTAGTGTTTTCCTTGAAAAGCATTGACAATTACAGTCTTAAAACAAAGCAACAGACAGAGGGACCAACAGGTGGCTAGAAGTGGTCTTGCTCTTGGGCCTGAGCAGATGTTTCTGACAATTCCCCACTGAGCCTGGGGGCCGGATCCCAGGTGGAATCCTAAAGGTTTGGAGTGGCTTAGGAGCAGCAGTTTAAAGGCACCAGAGAATTCAGGTGAGGGTCCGGGAACAGAAAAGCCACCTTGAGCCTCAAGAAGGTGCCAGATCTTCTTGAAGGACCCTCGAAGGTTACAGTCTCTGGAGACCCAAGGGGCTTTCTCATGCAAGGGGCAATGGACAGGGAAGCTGAAACACGTCTAAATGGCCGACAAAGTTTCTCACTTCTGGCTTGGAGAGAGCAGAAGTAAAAATTGCCGACAGCTCCTGTCTCCTGCAGAGCAAAATCCCAACTCCTACCCATGGCACGCAGGGCCATCTGTGATCAGATCACCCGTCCTTGTAACACTTCTAAAATTCAGCTTTCCTAAGGGTCAAGGGCAACCTGCTCACCTTCCTGCCCCACCTCTATCTCTCAGCCACACTGACCTGTCTGTGTCCAGCCCTGCGTCTATGCCTGCCCGTTCCTCAAGCTCACCTCTTCTTTGAAACCAACCGTGACCTTCCCAGGCAGCACTGGTCGGGCCTTCAGCTGGGCCCCACTATTGGGCGCATCCTTACATAACTGCATGTATTTTGCTGACCTGCAGTGTTTTGTTTACGTGACTATCTCTGCACAAGCGTGTGAGTTCCTCCAGACACGAGTGTTTTATTCATTTGACTGTCCTCAGCACCACGCCCAGTCCTTGCCCTATGACGCGTCCTCAGTACATAGGTGAGAAATGAATGAAGAGCAACTCTACTGATTAATACATGAAGACGTAACTGAATCATTGAAAGAATGAGAGCAGGGGGCATTTACTTTCAATAAGGGATGCTGTCTGGTGCTACTAAGTGCCCTAAGCACTGTCTGTGTGAAAGGAGTCCTCTGGCCCCTGTTAGGGTTTCCTTAAGGGAGGGGCTCTCCCTCGCTGGGGAGGGGCCCCTGGGGGCTGCAGAGTGGCTTTGCAGCTGCCACTAACCCTAACCATGTGCGCGTGCTGGGCGGCCGGCGGGCCACTTCATTACTTTGTGCTTAAGGAAATGCCTCCCAGCTCTGCACTTGCCTTTTTAAATTTCACAACCACTAAATTCACTCCCAGCGTTGCTTTATAGCAAATGAAAGTAGTGTGGGGGATCCACAACAGACATCTCTCCACACAGCCAGCCCGGGAGCGGCCTGAGACTGGGGTGGGGGGCAGGGACACACAGCTGTCCAAGGACGCCTCTCCCGGGAGACCCTGGCCCCTCAGCACAATCTGCCAAGCTGGGGTTAGGGAAAGCTTCTCTTCCATAATTAAAGTCTGAGTCTTTTTTTTTTTAATCTTTTTTCTTTTGTTTTGCAGTAGTTTTAGGTTCACAGCAAAACTGAGCAGAAAGTAAAGCGAATTCCTATATACACTCCATTCCCACATATTCATACTCACAGCCACCCCGCTATCAATATCCCACACAAGAGTATGACTGTAAAATCAATGAACGTATATTAACACCCCATCACCCAACGTCCATAGTTTACATTAGGGTTCACTGTTGGTGATGTACATCCTTTGGATTTGGACAAATGTAGAAGGCCATGGAGCCACCGTTATAGGATCACACAGAATAGTTTTGTTGCCTTAAGAATCCTCTGTGCTCTGCCTATTTATCCTCCTTCCCTCAACTCTTAGCAGCCACTGACCTTGATACTGTCTCCATCGTTTTGTCTTTTCCAGATGGTCATATAGTTGGAATCATAGAATAAGCAGGCTTTTCAGATTTGCATCTTTCACTTAGTGCTGGGAATTTAAGATTCCTCCATGTCTTCTTGTAAGCCTGAGTATTTTTTTTTTTTTTTTAGACGGAGTCTCGCCCTGTCTCCAGGCTGGAGTGCAGTGGCAACCTCTGCCTCCCGAGTTAAGCCTGAGTCTTTGAATAGGAGCTGCAGACTTAGGAGCACTTGTTTACGGATGAGATCAATGTGACTCGAGATTCTAACTTTGCCATTTGTGAGCTTGGACCACTGACTCACTCTCTCCAGTCCCAGCACTGCACACTACCTTCTCCTCCTCTTCGAGGTTTTGTCAGGCTTTCTCTTCTATTTTGTTTTATTTAGCTCAGCACCAAGCCAGGGCCCAACCATGGTTTCCATGCAGGGAAAGACCAGAAAGCCATGGAACAATTGATGGAGAAGTGGGGCATCAGAAACTCAAAAGTCCCCTGCCCCTTTTTTGAGACAGGATCTTGCTCTGTTGCCCAGGCTGATCTCAAAATCCTGGGCTCAAGCAATTCTCTTATCTCAGCTTCCCAAGTAGCTGCAATTACAGGCTCGAGCTATCACTCCTATCAAAACGCCATTTTAACTGAAAATTGTGAGGCGTTTTTCCTAAGTGAGTGCCACTGTAGAGTAAGAAGACCCTAGAAGCTGCAGATGTGGGTTTCAGCTCCAACTCGACCTCCCGGGCTACCGGGGATGTGTCTCAGGCCTCTCTTTGCCCTCTGTCAACACCATGGAGACGTCAGTGACCTCAAAGGCAGGGTGTGAAAATGAAACAAGATGCAGGCAAGAAGCAGGCCCCGGGAACTATAAACTCTGGGCTCCAGGAAGCAGTATTTTGGAGGACAGAAGGGTCATCCCCAAAATTCAGGCCAGCTGGCTGTCCCTGTCTTCTGCAAAGCACAGATAGAGGTCAGATGGGGACATGGCTCCCCTAAAATCTACCTTTATATGACTTGGTGGCCTTCAATGAAGCTAAATATCACAGCTGCCAGACACTTTCCAGTGGCATGACATTGCGTTATTGTCTAATCCTCCCAATAAGCCACAGAGAAGGTACGACGATCCCTCGGAGGCCAGTCCTGCCATCAAGGTGGCCCAGCTAGCAGGGAGCAGTGCTGGTGTTCCAGTCATGCACTTCAGGCAACCCCAACACCCTTGCTTTCACCAAGTCAACCATGGGCTTCCCCTCCTTTCCATCAAAGACCTAGAAGAGCTCACATGGGAACATGCCCGTGTGTAAACCAACTAAGAATCCTGGAGATCACTTGCCCAGGGCACTCTCTGGGGCTTGAATAAATGACTTTCCTAAGAAATGCCATCAGTTCAATGTGCCCAGCTCTGCAAGGTGGCAGAGGGGAGCGAGCCCTCAGCATCAGCAGGGCCTGGGTGCCAATGAAGAGCAGTCCTTGCGGGCCTAGGGAGTGCCCTAAATGGGAATGCCAGTTTGCAGCGATTATTTTCGTCATCATCATCTGGGCCTCTCAAACTCCACCCACCCTCGCATTACCCACCTCTGAAAGGTCTGCTTGCCCACAGTGTTGCCGGAGCCCTGGCCTGGCAGTTCCACGTGCCTTGGAGCTTCCTTCGGAGCACCACAGGTATTTACTCCTTAGCCTTGTACTGAGGGATACAAACTGGTAAGGGCGCAGCTTTCCAACATTTCTCCTACTTTCTGCCCAACATGGCCTGTGCATCACTGTTCAGGCTAGGCTCCATCTAGGACCTCTTTTCCCCCATTCTCTCACGCCGCAAAGTTCACTGAGCTTCCCCCATGCACACTAAGGATGCAGATGTGAGTCACACATGATTCCTACCTCAAAGAAGCCCAGTGGCTTATCCTGCACAGGCACTGGGCTGTGAAGACAGTCTAGTGAATGAAACCAACTGTCTCGTTGGCCACCCTCCCAAGCCTGCCGCCCTCCCAAGCCTGCTGCCTCTCTAGGACAAAGCCAGATACAGCTCTGGAGTGACGGGAGAAGGAAGCCAGAGCCAGGGCAGGCTGGGGCAACCTAGCAAACTGAGGCTGAGGGATGTTTCACAACCTGCCCAAGGCCACTCACCAAGTAAATAGCATACTCAGAGCGAGGACCACCAGGAGGGTGAGGAAGGGAACGGGGAAAGACGCCCTGACAATGGCTGATGTCTCAATTACTACTTCTTGGGAGGTCATCAGTAAGGCCCCTCCAGTGCCACCCACACTGGAAGGGCTGCTCACCTAGTGTCATAAGACTGAGTGAGAGTCCCACATTCCAAACTCTAGCCTGAAGCTGCTGCTCAACACAGAGATGGGATCCAGATTATAAACAGTACCACGCGTAGACCCAGGCAAGCAGACCCTGCCCTCCCTGGAGATCTGGAGTGCCTGCTGGGTCTCCCTGCAGCAGCGCCAGTCCCTACAGGGAGCATCCCCTGTCCTAAAGAAGAAAGTGCATATTTGGCCCCAAAGGAATCGACAATTCAAGAAAGGATTGGCCTTGAGAGAAGAGCGGAAGGCTAGGAAATGTAAGCGTGACTACCTGTGCCCTCCTCCACCGAGGCTTCGAGGGGAACTTCAGAGCATGGGAGGCAGCAAGGGTTTGAGGAATGCCTGCCCCCGAGCTAGGAGCCCCACCCTGGGCTGGCTCCCTGACTTCCTCAAGTGGTCTCACTGCTCTGAGCCCCGGTTTGCCCATCTCCAGAATGGCGATGGCACCTCCCACCTGGTATTGTTGAGAGGGTAAGGGAGCAAGGCTGGCCCCGAGGAGGTGCTCTGCCAGCCTCTCTGCCCTGCTCTTTGTAAGCTCCATACTTCTGGGGGTCTGCAATTGTGGACTGTGAGAATCAGAAGGGCAAGTGACTCAGTGGCACAGAGCTGTAATCTGGCGAGTTCGCTCTCTCTGTTCTATTAGAAGGTGTGCCCTGAGAGGGCAGAGAGCTGGGAGGGCTTGTTCCCACTGTCTGTGATGCCAAGAAGAGGACCTGGGGCTGGGTTACAGCAGATTAGTCTCTGCGGAAGAACAGATAGCATCTCAACACCTGGCACAGGAACGCAAGCTCTGGCTTATCAAGGCTTCCCAGGTCCCCAAAAGCAAAGATCCTCGTTATGAAAGGTGTATTTTTTTTTCCAAAGACCAAAAATAGTTCAACATTTTTGAGCCATTTCTGAATACAGAATTGCTCAAAGTACAGAACAACAAATGAGACACGAAGAATAAAGAGACAAAAGAGACAAAGCCAGATGATACTGGGCTTCCTAGGTATCAGTTTCTGGTGCTTGTGCTGGCACCCCAAGGGTGCATCCCAGCATGAAGACAGATGCCCTCATGCATTTGCAGCCAGGAGCTCCATTCATCACACTCATTCCCTTCTTGGTTCATTGTGATTTTAGCCAAAAGCACCTGTTGAGGATCCATTTTTTTCTTCTCAAAAGAAGAATCAGAATTGGAGTCTGAGAGAAGTCAGACATGCTCATTTTTTAAAAAGCCTCAATAATTGCAAAGTGGTTCAATTAAAGTAACAAAAAGGAGATTGCAATTGATTTCTAGAAAGTCAGAGTTTATTGTTAACATTCTGCTTTGAATTTGAGATTGAAAATCTTCAAGAGGAAAAACTATAATGAATATAGCCTTTAAAGGATTTCTTCATTTTTAAAGAAATAGATCAGTCTCCTTTTCTCAGATCCTAAGATACTCAGCTGAGTATTTGCAAACTTTTTTTTTAAGACCCAGCCTCATATTTTTGAGAATCTCACAGACTTACAAAGCTGGAAAAGCCTCAAAAGACTCAAAGCCTCAAAACTCCAGCCAATTCTATATTCCTCCTTGGAGTGAAGAAAACAGGGGCTTTGAAGTTGGACAGACAGGGTTCACACCCCAGCTAGACCAGCTGATGGGGGAGCAGCCACAGGCAGGTCACTTCACTGCTCTGAAACTCAGCAAACACTTCTGAGTAAAATGCTGATGATAATTCCTGCCTTGGAGTGAGGAAAATGTTAACTAACACAATATATGCAAACCCTCAGATTAGTGTGTGGGTGTTTCTCTTGGAGAGGGTCATGAGATGATCAATGGTGGCTACACAGAGATGTTCCCAGTAAGCTCAGGCCTAGGTCTTGTGAAATATGCAAGAAAGGATACTCACCTATGCTAGGCTTGGCACTGTCTCCCATTCAACAAGAGTGCGCTCATGTGGACACACCCACCCCTACTCCTGGCCCATGGCCCGCCTGACCCAGGTGCACACATACATGCTTCTCCTAAAGTCAGCCCAGGTTCTAAGTCCCTCATGCAGGACACTTGCTGTCCCTCCCTCCTCTTTGCTTGTTCCTGCATTTACTGCCACTTAGTCTAAGCTCTCAGTTTCAAGAATCCAACATTAAAGCCCACCTTCCCCATCCCATCCCCTCTCCACCCCATCCAGCCCATTCTCCTGTTTTTAAGGACCTTTATCTCCCAGTTTCCCTTGTTGCCTCAGGGAGGAGCCCCCAGCCCCTCAAAACTGAGCCCTCAGTCTTACTGCTCTGCCAAGGCCTTCACCTAGTGAGGACATGGATTGAATTTCTGCCTAGGAGGGACAAGGGATGGCAATTCAGTGAGGGTGAAGAAGGGGGTGTCACTAAAAGACTTGTCTGGAAGCACCATCTACATACCTGTGGTAGGTTTACTTCAGGGATTGGGAAGAAAGATGGAGAGATTATGAGGAGGCTGGATGCCTTCCACCATCACTGACCCATGTCTGCCCTGTTATCTGGAACCCGTATTCACAGCTTCCCTTCCAGATCGGCAGACTTACTCATCCACTGCTCCTGGATCAAGAATGGCAGGAAAGAAAAAAGCTAACATGTCTCGGGCCCTAAGGAAAGAACTAAGTGGTCTGCATTCCCTTCTGGGCTCCTTCGCATCTGGGTGTCTAAAGACTTTGCATGGTGCCAGCCCAGCTGAGCCTTTCCCAGGATGCCCTTTCCAGATGCTGCGTCAGCTCACACATGTCATCACGAATCTGCATTTCCACCTTGTTGCTGGGGCAGTAGGTGGGCCCACAGCAGCACCTGCTCCATGCGTGTCCTTCAGCCTCTCCAGGTGCAAGTGCAGCTGTGTGGTGAAGATGCCTAGCCACCTGCAGGTCACCTGCATCACCAAGGCTGGAGGTGATGAGGGCCCAAGGCCACCCTCGCTGAATTCCTTGTGGGTTCTGGTTTGGCTTTCCCCTCCTCTACTTCATCCCCATCCCTCCTGGCCCTGCTAAGCTCAAGCCCAGTCCCTCATACAGCCTTGTTCTAAATCACTCACTGTGGCCCTGTTATTTTAAGGAATCCCGAAGTAATAGAGTTAGGAGAGTGCAATGGTTGAGAAGGTAACTTCTGGAACCGCACATTCTGAGTGCAAATCCTGACCGTGCTGGGTCACTTGTAGCTGTCGACCTTTGCTCTTACAACTACCTGTCTCAGTTTGTTCATCTATAAAATGGGAATAATATAACAGTGACACCTCATAGGTGGTCATGAGGCATAAATGAGTTGATCTCTGAAAGGCGTTTGGAATAGTATTAACTACCTCCAAGAGCATCATTATTACTATCATCTCAGTTTGTCTTTAAAAACTTAGTGAGATGGGTATATTGTTGTATTCATAGATCAGTGGAGTGGGACCCAGAAAGGCGAAGTAACTTAACCAGGGCCACATGGCTGGCAAGTGATAGAGCCAAATTCCATCCCGGGCCAGTTTGCTTCCAAACACCACCAGGCAAGGGAAGATTCCCACTTCCATTTCTTATCTCTAATCCTTTTGGGAAGTCGCTTCTTTGGAAAGCTTTCAAGCCGCTTGTTTCATAATGACCTTTAATCATTTTAACCAAGAACAAAAATATTCACCGACTTAGACCTTTTTAGACAGATTCAAAGAGCTCGAGGAAGAGATTATTTCCCCCTTGATACTGAATCCTTTTCTGAACACAGTTTGATTTCACTCATGGCTAATTTGGAATTTCAATTACTTGACAAGTATTTATTCCTCTCTCATCTCTCTCCAACGTTGTGCTAAATGCTACAGGAAAAACAGGCACCTGTGGCGGTGCGGGAAATCCACTGGACCTGAGTTTGAAAAGTCCATGCATACCTATTCACTCTGCAGTGTCTTCTCTGTAAAAGAGAGGTAAAGAGACCCACTTCTGTAGTAGTGATTGCAGTGGACTGAATGGTGGCTCCAAAAAGATATGTTCACATCCTAATACCCAGACTCTGTCAATGAGAACTTATTCCATAAAAGGGTCTTTGCAGAGGTAATTAAGATCTTCAGATGAGGATATCACTTGAATTAGCTGGGTGGACCCTAAATCTGATGGCAA
This sequence comes from Macaca mulatta, assembly GCF_049350105.2. Classification (NCBI taxonomy): domain Eukaryota; kingdom Metazoa; phylum Chordata; class Mammalia; order Primates; family Cercopithecidae; genus Macaca; species Macaca mulatta. Next base: position 109,264,153 of record NC_133418.1, read on the forward strand.
GTGTCCTTATAACAGACAAAAGAGGAGGAGACACAGACATAAGAGGAAGAACAGGCCATGTGAAAACAAGGAATGCCTGGAACCACCAGAAACTGGGAAAGAAAAGGGAGGGTTCTTTCCTGGACCTTGCTGACAACTTGATTTTGGACTTCTGGTGTTTAGGACTGTGAAAGAGTAAGTTTCCATTGCTTAAAACCACCAAGTTTGTGGTGTTTTGTTAATGGCAGCCCTGGGAAGCTAACAGAGTTATCTATTACTGTGTAACAAATTAACACAGATTTAGCAGCTTAAAACGATGTCCATTTATTATCTTCAGTTTTAGAGGTCGGAAGTCTAGACACAGCATGGCTGGGTTTTCTTCCCAGGGTCTCACAAGGCCGAAACCAGGTGTCAGCTGGCTGCACGGTCATCTGCAGCTTGTGGTCGCTTCTAAGCTCCAGTGGTTGTGACACCATTCAGTTCCTTGTGACTGTCGGGCTGAGATCCTTCTTTCCTGGCTGGTTATTGTCCAAGGGTCACTCTCAGCTCCCAGAGGCCACTTGCATTCCCTGAGGCCTGGGCACCTCCATCTCTAAGGCAGCAGCGGCAAATCTCTCTCAGGCCGAGTCCCTCTCACACTTCAGATTCAGGCTTACCTTGTCTCTGACCTCTAGACCCAGATTTAAAGAGCTCCTGTGATTAGGTCAGTCCTCCAGATAATTTCTTTTTCATAAAGTCAATGATTTTTTGTTTGTTGTTGTTGTTTTTGTTTTGTTTGTTTGTTTTTCGAGACGGAGTCTCGCTATGTCTCTCAGGCTATAGTGCAGTGCCACAATCTTGGCTCACTGCAAACTCCACCTCCCAGGTTCAAGCGATTCTCCTGCCTCAGCCTCTTGCATAGCTGGAACTACAGGTGTGCACCACATCTGCCTAATTTTTGTGTTTTTAGTAGAGATGCGGTTTCACCATGTTGGCCAGGCTGGTATTGAACTCCTGACCTCAGGTGATGCGTCCACCTCGGCCTCCCAAAGTGCTGGGATTACAGGCATGAGCTACCATTCCCGGCCAAAGTCAATGTTAAATGTGGTAATGGCTGTGAAATTCTCTTGTAAATAACAGTGCTGAACAAATGTGAAAGATTATTACTTTTAAAAAGTTCACACTTATTTTAAATGGGGGGGTAAAAAAAGTAATAGGGCATGGATTCTATTCTCCAGAAGAGACGTGAACTCCTAGATGGAAGGAAAGCCAGGGATGGTGTCTGAAAGAGACAGACACCATCTAGTAAAGGTGAACTAGAATTATAATCACAGTCAATGCCAGGTACTGGTCTGAATGTATCAACTGAATTAAACTTTACGATAACCCTAGAAGGTGCTCTCTTAGTCCATTCAGGCTGCTGTAACAAAATACCTTAGCCTGGGTAATTTATAAACAACAGAAATGTATTGCTTACTGGTCTAGAAGCTGAGAAGTCAAAGATCAAGACATCAACAGATTGTCTTGTGAGGGCCCATGCCTCATAGATGGAACCTTCTGTGTTTCCCCATTTAGCAGAAGAAGCACAAAAAGCTCCCTTAGGTCTCTTATATAAGGGCGTTAATCCCATTTGTGAGGGCAGAGCCCTCTTAACCTAATCACCTTTCAAAGGCCCTAAATACCATCATCTCAGGGGTTAGGTTTCAATGTATGAATTATAGAGGGGCACAAACATTCAGACCATAACAGCTGTTATGATTATAAACTCCATTTTTGCAAATGAGAAAGCTGAATTCAGGAAACTAAAGTAAATTGCTGGGAGCAATACACACCTAATAGGCAGTAAAGGTAGGCGCTGTCTCTACTTGTCTAGCTCCTGAGTGGTCTTAAGCACAATGCTGCACCTGCCTCTTACAGAGGGAAGAATGAATCATGGATCAAGCTGGAAGTGATGTGGTGAGACATGACTGGCAAGCAGAGCAGGAGCTGAGTGGCAGAGGGAGTTTGAAGACAAGCGACGAGTGGAAGCAGGCAAAAGGTGGGGAGCGTTCCAGTTAAAGGGTCCAACCTCACACAGGGAGAAAGGCCTGAAGGTAACATAATGTATTTGTAGGGTTTAAAGGAAGCTAATTCAGCCTGTCCAGAATGAATTTTTTATATAACTACTGCCTATTGCCAATCAGCTCTACGGCCATATGAATCCTCAGAAACCTATACTGGGTTAAGTAAGCTTTGTTTCTGGGTCACAAAAACATTTGGGAATCGTGAACATAGATTATGTTGGGAATTGATAGTTACAGCCCTGAGTGGCTTTTTTTTTTTTTTTTTGAGACAGGGTCTAATTCTGTTGCCCAGTGGCACTATCAGGGTTCACTGTAGCCTCGACCTCCCAGACTCAAGCAATCCTCCTGCCTCAGGCCCCCAAGTAGCTGAGACTATGAGCACATGCCACCATGCCCAGCTAATGTTTTGTATTTTTTTGTACAGACGAGGTTTTTCCATGTTGCTCATGCTGGTCTCAAATTCCTAGACTCAAGCCATCTGCTCACCTTGGCCTCCCACAGGGCTGACACTACAGGTGTGAGCTACTGTGCCTGGCCCCAAGTGGCTTTAACCAGCAATCTAAACCTCTAAGAGCAAGAATTTTGTGGCAGATTGTATTTTTCCAAGTTGATCCCAATACATTCCATCCCATCCCACACATTCTTCTTCAAATGTGACACTGGACCTGTGTTTCTACTCCTGAGTCTCACTCTGTGACTACTTGACCAATAGAAACCAGTAGCTTCCAGTTGTAGTCTCATGGGATGCTTGTTCTTTAAACCCAGCCTCCTTGCAGTGAGGAAGCCCAGTCTGCCCCATGGACAGGCCTATGTAGAGAGGAAGGAACCATCAGCACCAAAATGTTAGCATGTATATAAGCCCTCTCTGGGATGCTCCAGCCCCAGTTGAGCCACCCCAGTTTAAGTTATACATCAAAAAAAAAAAAAAAAAATGAGCTGACCCTGCTGAAACGTGTCCAAAATACAGACAGATGAGTCAAATTACCAATCATTGTTGTTTTAAGCTACCAAGTTTTGGGTTGGATTGTTATGCAGCAACAGGTAACTGTTATGCAACAACAGATATATGTACCTGAAGTCAGATGCTATCATAATACAGTCCTACAATGTATGACATTGGCTTTGGGACCACACAGCCTAAGAGCCACAAAGAAAATGGTGAAAATGTTAGTGAAAACCTTAAGGGCCTTGAGAAGGTTGTCAATGAGGGCATTCAGGAAAATCTTGGAAATATTATAGAAATCTTAATCAAGGGGATTCTTGCCATGTAGTGGCAGAAAGTTTAGCAACACTGTACCCTGCAGTAACATGGAAAATAGGAAGGTATCTAATAACCTTGATGATCTAGCTAAGATTTCCAGGCAGATCTTGAAAGTGCCACCTGACTTCTTCTTACCACCTGTGATAAAATGTGAGAGGAGAAAGATGAGCTCAAGAATCCAGAACAGCTGGGCTCAAAAATTAAATGTTCTAGCCTGGGCAACATAGCAAGACCCCAACTCCAAACAAAGTGAAAAAATAGCTAGGCATAGCAGCTGACACTTACAGTCCCAGCTACTTGGGAGGCTGAGGCAGGAGGATCATTTGAGCCCAGGAGTTCAAGGCTGCAATGAGCTATGGTCATGTGACTGTATTCCAGTGTGGGTAACAGAGCAAGACCTTATCTCTTAATAAAAAATTAAAAGTAAAGTCAATTGTTTTCGTTCCCAAGTCTTTCCAGAGATAAACAATTGTCAAAGTAAGAAAGGAACTCTGGCCAAATAAAAATCCAGTATGAGTGCCTCTTAGAATCTCTCAGACAGACAAAAGGTCCTCTAAGAATCTTTTTTTTTTTTTTTTTTTTGAGACAGAGTCTCATTCTGTCACCCAGGCTGGAGTGCAGTAGAGCGATCTCGGCTCACTGCAAGCTCTGCCTCCCTGGTTCACGCCATTCTCCTGCCTCAGTCTCCTGAGTAGCTGGGACAACAGATGCCCGCCACTGGAACCACAGGCATCTGCCACCACACCTGGCTAAGTTTTTGTATTTTTAGTAGAGACGGGGTTTCACCGTGTTAGCCAGGATGGTCTCGATTTCCTGACCTCGTGATCCACCCACCTCGGCCTCCCAAGGTCCTCTAAGAATCTTAAGGGCATGTTTCAGCCAAGCAGATCTAGGTGATGCCCTATGGCACAAAGATGAACTGTCCCCACTGAGCACCATCCAAATGATCAACTTATGAGCAAAATTAATGATTGTGTTGTTTTAAGCCACTAAGTTTTGGGGTCATTGGTTATGCAACAATTGATAACTGGACCAGATGGAAACTACAGGGTTCTCCGTTCTCTGTCCAATACCCACCTATACAATGGCCTCTTCGATGTGAAGCTGCAGCTTAGCATTCTGTCTCCTGACCCACAGAATCTTACCTGGTGGACAAGTTCTGGTTGGCATTGGAGACAGGGAAGTCTCCATTCATTTGGTGGCTTTTCTGAATCCCACAGGAAACTATACTTTCGATAGAGAGGCATCATGAGGACTGGTCTCCCAGGCTTCAGCCTTAAGAGAGGCGCCATGGATCAGGGAGAGGTATAAGGTGAGCTGGGCTGGGACTCAGGGAGGGAAATGACCTGACCCTGAAGAAGCAGATGGGTGTTCTCTTCCAGGATCCCTTCTTAGAGCAGATTCCAATGGGGCATCGGGGGTGATGTTCAGAGAAGTACTCAGAATCCTTCTCCTTCCTGCTGGATCAGGGAGCAGGCTGACTTCTGTGTGAGGTCTGAGGAGCAGCGCCTGTGGGAGCCCTCACCCTCCTTCCCCTCACCCATTATTACTGATCAGTCATTGGCCAAGGACTCCGCCATGAAAGGCACAGGGGGCAGGTATTAATCAAAGAGCCATCATCTGGTAGCCATAATCTGAATTGAGAAGCCAGAACCTTTTTAAAACTTGTATCCTCTGTCCTCCTGAAAATTATTAATAAAAAAAGGTGATGTAGCAAAAATAACTAAGGTATTAAATCAACACAAAACTCCTCTTTTCTTTTTACCCAAGGGACTTTAGTCATATCTATAATGTTCTACTTCTTTTTAAAATATAAAGCCAGTGTAGCAAAATACTCACATTTGATAGTTAGTGGTCAGATATTTGTTTATGTTATTCTCTGTTCTTATGTATAAGTGTCTTCATCCTTTTTCTTTTGCTAATACATTTTACTTTAACTAAACCCTAAGGAATCAGATCTAACACGTCATATTCAAATAATTTAATTCAAAGATCATAGTGTACATAATAAAAGTAGTTTCTTGTTTTGGGTTACATTGACAAGTAATCTCAAGAAACCAGATTATAAATATAAATATAAATGTATATTTACTTTGTCCCCCCCAACCACATTCTAAAATGCTATTTTCTTTTTAACATTTTCGCTTCTGCTCCTAGATCATACAGAGACAAGATTTTTCCTAAATTCAATCACAGCATATGTTCCAATTTGAATTCTACTGTTTGCACTTACCTCTGTCATTAACATTTTTGGTCTGAAGATTATGGTCTGAAAAGTCCTCATAATTATTCCTTTTAATGGCTACAGTATGCTATAACTTACTGAGTGTTTCTCCAGTTACAGCCCACATCAATCATTTCCAGCTTTTTGCTCTTGTGGAAACACTTTGAGAAACATCTTTATAAATACATTTTTTTATTCCTTTTGAAACATGTATCTTTATGTAGCATATGAAGTGTATCTAATCACTCTATTCTCCCATTAATATTACACTAATTTATAAAGTACATGTTTTACGTCACTCCACCCATACTTAATATTTTCACTTGCTTATGGTTTATGTATGGGTTTCTTCTATCTTTGGTAGATCTATTTGGACAGTGCAGTTACAACAGACATTTCAGGAGGTCAATTAACCATAAGTGAATGAAGGGATTTCATAATTCCTACACTAACACTAAGAGAAATTTAACATTTTGCCTCTTCTGCCATTTTGGATTTTTTAGTCTCCAAAACGAAATGTTATTGCAGCCCATCTTTGTGTGATGGTGCCATTGGCCATTTTTTTCTGCTTCTTGTCGGGCCATGGAGTGCTGGGCCTGGAGAACAAAAGTGAGGGTGAAGAGGGGTGGGAAAGACTGCAAGCTGAGAAGGGGGAACCACAGGGTCAGACCCTCACACCAGGTCAGTCACCCTCATGAAAGGGGTACAATGTAGCTTAGAGAGAATCTGCAGCAACCATTTTGTTTTGTTACTGTTCCTTTAGGTAGACTAAAACTTAACGGAGGGTAAGAACAACCCCTTTCACAGGCAGAAATTGTATACATCATGTCCTTTTTCCTGGTACTGAAGGAAGTTTAGGTCTATTATTCTTTTTGCAAGAACTATCAAAGAATTACAAATGCATTTTAAATAATTTGACTATGTATTGGACTGCTATTGGATTAGGCCTTGTTTTTTGAAAAGTAATTAGAAAAACTCCCATCTGCTCTAAATTTCTGTGACTGGAGGTTTCCAAGAGGGAAAGGATACAGAATTCTTATGACTTCAGGATTAGGCAAAAACTCTAGAGATCTGCCCCAACCGCCCTGCCCTGGGATGAAGTCTGTGCTGATGGGCAGGGCACGGGTCAGAGGGGCAGTTGAAGTAGGATATGGGATACATCTGGGGGCCCAGAGTCCTGGCCTATGAGCTTGGGGTCCAGGCTCAAGTACCCACTCAGGCTCTAGCTTGCTTGTGATTTGGGGTGTTTTAGTCCGTTTATATCTCTATAAAGAAACACCCGAGGCTGTAATTTGTAAAGAAAAGAGATTTATTTGGCTCATGGTTCTACAAGCTGTACAAGAAGCTTGGCATCTGTTTCTGATGAAGGCCTCAAGAAGCTTCTACTCATGGCAGAAGGTAGAGGGGAGCAGGCATCCCATGGCAAGAGAGGAAGGAAAAGAGTGAGAGAGGAGGAGGTGCCAGACTGTCTTTTCAACAATCACTTCTCAGGGAAATGAACTGAGTGAGAACTCACTCATTACCACGATGAAGGCACCACATCCTTCACAAGGGATAGTGAGAACTCACTCATTACCATGATGAAGGTACCACGCCATTCACAAGGGATCCACCCTAAAGACCCAAACACCTCCCACCAGGCCCCACTGCGAAAACTGGGAATCAAATGTCAGCGTGAGATTTGGAGAAGTCAAACATCCAAACTTACCAGTGGGTGGATCATCTCCCTGCACTGGGCTCTAGTTTCTCCAAGAGTCAAATGCTGTAAATGTGCCCTGCCTTCTTCCCAGGCTATTCATAGGCTCTAGGTGACATAGAAAGTGTTTTGTTAACCACAAAGTGATGCATATATGTAAGGGGTATTGATGATGATGTTTCCATATTTGTACAGAAAACTGAAATACTAATGTCTTTCGTCAGATAGAATGGAAATGATGGAATGAATAAAATAGTATTTTGACAAGCCATACCCTGTTGACAAGAAATCTTTAGAGTAAGGTCTTGAGCTATATAGACTCCTAAACACACACCAGTTTAGTGATGCACTAACTCTAAGAGCCTCTGAACAGCTCTGGAAACCATTAGCAGAGCTACAATTGTGTTTCATGTCACAATTGTTCTTTACTGTAGTGTCCATTTTAAGGAAATCATGATCAAATTGATATTTTTATACCGGTATGTAATAAGACTAATATGGTGTCTCTTTTTTTCCCCCTTTCTCCTCATCCTCCGCCGTCACCATTGTCTGAATTTCAGAGACATTGCATCACTGTGGCCAGGAGAATAAGATGAAAATGGGAGGAAATGGTCCAAGTTGAACCCAGGGCCAGAGGAGGCCACTAAGGACCCTGAGAGGCCACCACATCCTGAGTTTGGAGTATGTTAAATCAGTTTAACAAACACTTATTGCAATATCCCAGGAGATATTGAAGTATAGTCTGAGAGCAACTCCTCCAAGAGATCACAATCTAGTGGAAAACATAAGAAAGCAAATTCTTACACTACAACGTTCTACTTACAAAGTGTCCTGAGGAAGCTGTAAGTAATTCTTATTGCACGGAGGCAATATGGAGGGCTACTGGAAACCCACCAGGAGAAGGTAACATGTGAGCTGAACTTTAAGCAATGAGGCAGCATTTACCCATGAAATAAAGGACAGTAGAAGGTATTCCAGGCAGAGGAAACACTATGAGTAAAGCCCTGGATGCCTGGACATGCATGAAATGCTTAGATGAAAGCAAAGGAAATATGGAGGTGGGAGTGAGCGGTGTGTAAGTCAGGAGTGGTTAGGTTATGCTGCAGTAACAAACATCTCCCATCTCAGTTGCTTATAACATCAAGAACTAGACAGGATGCATGCCTATCATGGTCAGCAGTGACTCTCATGTTGTCTTTGCTCCAGGACCCTGTCTGATGAAACAGTTGCTATCTACTCTGTCCATCCAATATAGTAGCTACACCACATGAGGCTACTGAAATATTTAATGGATACATATGGCCAGTGGCTACCATGTTTGACAAGAGGAATATTATAGAACATTTCCAGCATTGCAGAAAGCTCTACTGGCCAGACTGGCTTTTTAAAATAAAACGTTATTGGAACATAGCCACGCTGTTCCATTTGCATATTATCTAAGATTACTTTCACACGAAGCAGCAGAGCTAAGAAGCTACAATGGAGATCATTTGGCCCACAAAGCCGAACATATTCACAGGAAAAGTTTGTTGACACCTGGTCTAGACCATGGTCCCAGCTGTCATAGCACAGGGATGACGAGCTCCAGCTCACATATTACCTCTGCTCACAATTCATTGGCCAAAACTAGTTTTCGGCCCCCAGCCAACCATCAGGGAGTCACAAAGTGCAAAATTTACCATTTGCCTGGAAGGAGGGGAAAATGGAAACATTAGGCACACTGGCAGCTACAAGGGGACGTGGTTGGACGCAGCCTAGAGAGTTAAACTGGGTTGAAAAGGCCCAGAAGTTTGAGCTTTATAGTGAGTCAGATGGGGCATTAACAAAACTTTATTATTATTATTGTACTTTAAGTTCTGGGGTACATGTACGGAAAGTGCAGGTTTGTTACATAGGTATACATGAGCCATGGTGGTTTGCCGCACCCATCAACCTGTCATCTACATTAGGTATTTCTCCTGATGCTATCCCTCTCCTAGACCCCTAGCTCCCCAGACCACGGCAGGCCCTGGAGTGTAATGCTCGCCTCTCCCCATGTCCATGTGTTCTCATTGTTCAACTCCCACTTATGAGTGGGAACGTGCAGTGTTTGATTTTTGGTTCCTCGGGTTAGTTTGCTGAGAATGAGATAGAGACACGATAACAAAGCTTTTTGATGAGGAAAGGGATGGATGGAAGAAGTATATTGTTTTGGAGGCTGTTGGAAATGGATGGGAGTAACCATTGCTGGCAGAAAGGAAGTCAGTGAAAGCTTGGGAGAAAGAATTAAGAAAGACATGATGAGGGCTCCAGAACTTTCAAAGGTATGGACTGCTTCATAGGAAATGCAGCGTGGCCTCAACCGGGTAGTAGCCCCTTCCCAAGGGAGCAGAATAAAAACAGCAACATTTATACAAGCACGCCTTGCATGCTAGGCACTGTTCCATGCATTTTGGATATGGTAGCACATTAATTCCCCAAACAAACCCATAAGGTGGCGACTATTTTATCTCCATTTCCCACAGGAGGAAACTGAAATCTAGCAGGATCAATAACTTGTCCAAGGTCACGGCTCGAGTGAGAGGTAGAGCAAGAATTCAAACCCAAGGGTCTGGCCGCTCCTGGGTCTCGTGTCCAGAGACAAGTTCACCTGCAGCCATCCATAGCACATTTAGCACTACCCGGCCACCCCTTCTGATCCCCCGACCCGGTTCTATTGACTCTGAAGAAAACCGCCTAAATTTATAGATTATGTGGACTGTTGCTTTTTACTCTCCAAAACACATTAAGTGATTTTGTCTGGAAATGTTTTACAAGCCCCAATTATGCCTCCTACATTCCCTCCCCGGTACAGCCCAGGTCCCCAGCCAGGACTGTAAAAGAGCCTTTTCTTCTTTCGAAAGCCTCTTAACTCTCTGCCCCCAGAGAGGGCTGGTTCTCCCTGAGTCTGGGAAAAGCCACGCTCCCGTTCAGGCCCACAGGGAGTTTTGAGACTGACCGTCATGTCTCAGTCCTGCTCTCGCCCTTTTCACAAGGCTCTTTAATTAGGTTCAGAAACATGTTTATGATCCTGAGAACCAGCCTGTGTTATACTAGGTAAGTTCAAAGCTCCATTTCCCCCAATAACTCTCAGAACATTTTAGTAAACGCGGAGGCCTGGACCACAGCCAGCCCTGAACAAAATCAGACTGCAGGCAAATACCTCCAGCATCCCCTGCTCTGGGCAGCTTTGGAAAGAGGATGGGATTTGGGCTTGTACAGAACTGGGTTTCCTTCCAGGCCCCTCTCTCCACTGGCCAAATGACCTTGAGCACATTACTTCACCTCTTTAAGCTTTGGCATCCTAATTTTTAGAATACAGATTTACTTAAAATGGTAGCCATCATGGCTATGGAGATTATAAAAACAGAATGATATTCAAATGTTAGTCCTTTCAAAAACTTGAGAGATTACAGGGAAAGCACCAATCTAACCATGATAAAATAAATGAAGACGTCTAAGCCTTTATCCTTGACCTGGGAAAGTTGTCACTTAGTTAGCGTCAAGTGAAAATTCTGCTTTTGGTTTGTATTCCTGGTTTTTTTATTCCTTTTCTTTTTTTTTTTTTGAGATGGAGTCTCTGTTGCCCAGGCTGGAGTGCAGTGACGTGATCTCAGCTTACTACAACCTCTGCCTCCCAGGTTCAAACAATTCTCCTTCCTCCACCTCCCAAGTAGCTGGGATTACAGGCGCATGCCACCACGCCTAGCTAACTTTTGTATTTTTAGTAGAGATGGGATTTCACCATATCGGCCAGGCTGGTCTCGAACTTCTGACCTCAAGTGATCCACCTGCCTTGGCCTCCCAAACTGCTTGGATTATAGGCGTGAGCCACCACACCCAGCTTCAGTTTCTTTTTCTAGCCATCATAGGAAGTTCTGGGAAAGATCATTTAGATAAATTTTTTTATAAAGGAATAGCTCATGGTACCTGTAGGTCAATCTCAATCATACTGGCTTATAGAATGTTTGTTATTTATCATTGAACATCGTGTCAAGTGAAATTTCTAAAGTATGTCCTTAGACTTTGCGTAAATACTTTTAATTTCCTGGGTTTTCTTCTGTTTTAAAAATATTTTGATGTTTTAATATTCTCCCAATCCTGCTTTTTTCTTTTAGTTTTTGTTTTGATAAAAATTATTGAGTGATTCTATCACTGATCATACCATTCCAATGACTGTACATTTTCACTGACTTTGGAAATTCAGACTAAATAAAATCACTTAATCATATTGGGAAAAAGGAACTCAGAATGGGAATAATGGCTCTGGAGATTATAAGGATAAATGCTATATAATGTGGCTGGACGTGGTGGCTCATGCCTGCAATCCTGGCACTTCGGGAGGCCGAGGTGGGCAGATCACCTGAGGTCGGAGTTCAACACAAGCCTGACCAACACTGTGAAACCCCGTCTTTACTAAAAATACAAAAATTAGCGGAGTGTGGTGGTGGGCGCCTATAATTCCAGCTACTTGGGAGGCTGAGGCACGAGAATCACTTGAACCCAACAGACAGAGGTTGCAGTGAGTGGAGATCAGGCCACTGCACTTGACACTGGGTAACAAAGTGAGACTCTGTCTCAAAAAAAACAAAAAGAAAGAAAGAAAAAGAAAAAAAAAGAAAAATGCTACCTAATGTTAGTTGCCTTCCCTTTTCCCTCCTGGGACCTGATGAGCCCCCACTCTGAAGAGGCAGGCCACAGGGTGAATGAGAGCCAGGCCCTTCTACTGGGAGGTTGCAGTTTCATTCTCTATCCTGGGTGATGGCATCCCCTCCCTATGGGGGCCTTGGCTTCAATCAGAGGGGCGTCGGCTCCAGAAGGCATGAAAACTGTGGTAGGAAATGTTTCTGCAGCTGGGAGCAGCCCACGCGCAGCAAAACCCATGACACAGTCACAGAACAGTAGTGCCCAGATTTCACAGACAGGCTCCTCAAATCCTCACCTTTCACCAAGATGGCTACGATCGTTATTCCCGTCTTACACACGATGAAACAGAAAGAACTTGCCTGAGACTTCACAGTGAGTCAGAGACAGAACTAAGGCTAGAACCTCAGTCAGAGCCAACCAAACCCCACAACCAAGTGCTGTGGGGAGACAAGACTGCCCTTCCTTCCCTGAGGCTTTGGGAAAGCTGAGCAGAGCCCTCATTGGCACTGGCAGGTCGAAGACCATGTGCCGCTGGGAATTTTATCAGCAATCTCCCTCCCCTGGTCCCAAAGGGTGGGCCATCATTAGGATCCCAGGAGCTCAGAGGAACCACAGCACTCTTGGGCCCCTCCTCATCTCCCCTCCCTCCACCCGTTTTCTACAGCGCTGTCCCTCCCGCCTCACATGAGTTGCACTTCCCACGAACATGGCTGCCCGCCCCCCCACTTTCCCGTGGAGCTGTCTACCTTGCCAGCACATCCAACAGCTCCTGCCTTCTTCTCCACACCCATCCTCACCAAAGGGGGCCGCAAGGTGCATGGAAGGAGCACTGGACAGAGAGTCCAAAGACCCAGTTCGTATCTCAGCTCCACCACTACTGCCTTACTGTGTGACCCTGGGGAAGCCTCCTGCCCTCTCTGGGCTTCACACACCACATCTATAAAAGCTCATTCAGCCCATGTATCTCATAAGGCCTGCCTAGCTCTTGTGCTCAAAACACCCTAGCCAGGGCTATCATTCTCGCGTCGTCGCCATCCGACCTCAGCCCTAGGGACTATCCACACAAGACAGTTTAGAAGGAAAAAGCCTACACCTGGGTTTTCGGATTTTCTACTGCACTATGGTAAAAACCCTGACTCTTCAGAGATTCAGTGATTTAAAACAATGGAATCAAACAGGAATTTGACATTCATTTCTCCCAGTTAACAGTCCTGTGATCCCGCGTGCGCTACACACATAGAAAGCGTGGCTTACACCACACGGGGTGGTGTGGCTGGAATGCTTAGGTAACTCAGGCGACTCCCATAAAGTACTTGGCACCCAGGAGAGCTCAGTGCATGGTACTGCTTTTCCCACAGCTGCAAGTAACAGTGGGACTAGAAATGAGGCTCTGCCTCTCTGGGTCTCAGTCACCCCCTTGGGACAATGAGCAGGTTGCACTAGGAGAATTTCCTGGAGTTTTTCTTTTTTTCTTGAACCTGCTGTGTTTCTGTGGCAAATACATCAAGGTACATATGTCTTCCCCTTGGATCTTGGGACTTTTTAAAAAAATAATAGCTTTATTGAGATATTATTCACATACCATACAGTTCACCCACTTAGAGCATACAATTTCATGGTTACTATAGTCACAGAGTTGCACAACCATTGCTGCAATCAATTTTAAACCATTTTCACCGTCCCGGAAAGAAACCCTGGCCCGATTTGCTGTGGCTTCTCACTCTCCCTAAGCCCTAGGCAAACACTCATCTACTTTCTGTCTCTATGGTTTGGCCTGTTCTGGACATTTCCTATCAATGGAATCATTCCCTATGTGCTCTTCATGCCTGGCTTCTTTCATTTAGCGTAATGTATTCAGGGTTCACATGGTCTCCCACCTCTTTCCGTGTCCCCTCTTTCCCAGCCTCACCCTTCCTGCTCCCAGCAGGGCTGCAGCCTGTGGCCACTGGCTCACCTCTTTGTAGAGGCTTCCCAAGCCCCAGGTGCACCCTCCTCTGGAATGCTCAACTCAGTTGAGCAGTTGCACACTTGGCTGCCTGCACAGGCAGTTGCGGGGGTGCAGAGTCCCCTCAACCACTGCCTCCTGCCCCGGGAGATACATTTCCTAGTCCTTTCCACAGTTTGAAAGGTTTTAAGACGAACTGACCTGCCGTTGACAGCACTAATTCCTTTCTTCCTCTCCAATGCTCCTGTCTCTTCTCTCTCTCTTTTTTTTTTTCTAAAGGGATGTTTTTGAGCTGTTGTGTGCACGGGATTTTTCCCTGCCTCCAGCTGTCACTGTGGTATGGGGATTGGTGTTAAGTAGCACTCACTGACTCCCACTGTGTTTCAGCTGCTGGGTGTGCAGTATCTCCTCTCCGTGGGGTAGGCAGTGTTACCCCATTTTGCAAATGAGGACCTGGAGGCTCAGGAAGTCTTGAATTTACTGAGGGTCGTTCCTCAGTAATCAGCAGAGTTAGGATTGGACCCAGTCTCTTTGCCTTCTTCTGCCTCCCCAGGGAAAGTCAAATCCATGACAATTTCCTCCAATGCCTTAGACATAACTGAGCCTGCTGCAGACTCCTGCGCACATTCACGTTTTTTTAGGAAAGGGCCTCCTGAAGTTCTCCCCGACCTCTGCAAAAAAAGAGAGCACAGGAGTAGATGTGCTGGTATAAATATGACCAGAGGAAGGTGCCAAAGACCTGCTTCCTGGCACTTTGCTAATCATTATTAATGAAGTAAACCATTGATGTGCTCATTATTTATCTCCCCGCACTCTTGCCCTGGCACTAAAGCCTTTGATGGCTCCCCATTACCTGCAGAAGCACTTTCAAGTTTCCTCCATGTGGCACAAAAGGCCCTTCATGATTAGGGGAGCCACGTTCTCTGATATAGGGTCCCTGCTATGCCTCCCCAGTCCTCATTTTCCGCTTCTCAAAATCTTTCAAAACAGTAAGATCAAGTAAAAATAGTTATCAATCGAGGTTAAGCACACTGGAATCACTGGAGTCTAAGGTGGGGGAAGGGTGTTGTGGCTCCTTAACTGCCACACAAAGGAGCTACAGTTGTATCCTAGTACATTGGAGAGCACAGCAGGGATTCCAGGTCGATCAGTGCGGCAGTTAGATCCACTTGTCAGATCTGAAAGCACAGATTTGTAAAGAAAGAAGAGGAAACTGATGGGTCTTGACTCTTTATCCAATTTGTCAGTCTGTGTCTTTTAATTGGACCATTTAGCCCATTTACATTTAAGGTTAATATTGTTATGTGTAAACTCGATCCTGCCATTATGATGTTAGCTGGTTATTTTGCTCGTTAGTTGATGCAGTCTCTTCCTAGCATCGATGGTCTTTACATTTTGGCATATTTTTGTAGTAGCTGGTACCGGTTGTTCCTTTCCATGTTTAGTGCTTCCTTCAGGAGCTCTTGTAGGGCAGGCCTGGTGGTGACAAAATCTCTCAGCATTTGCTTGTCTGTAAAGGATTTTATGTCTCCTTCACTTACGAAACTTAGTTTGGCTGGATATGAAATTCTGGGTTGAAAATTCTTTTCTTTAATAATGTTGAATATTGGCCCCCACTCTCTTCTGGCTTGCAGAGTTTCTGCCAAGAGATCCACTGTTAGCCTGATGGGCTTCCCTTCGTGAGTAACCTGACCTTTCTCTCTGGCTGCCCTTAACATTTTTTCCTTCATTTCAACTTTGGTGAATCTGACAATTATGTGTCTTGGAGTTGCTCTTCTCGAGGAGTATCTTTGTGGCATTCTCTGTATTTCCTATAAACTAGTTCAACCATTGTGGAAGACAGTGTGGTGATTCCTCAAGGATCTAGAACTGGAAATACCATTTGACCCAGCCATCCCATTACTGGGTATATACCCAAAGGATTATAAATCATGCTGCTTAAAGACACATGCACACATGTTTATTGCAGTACTATTCACAATAGCAAAGACTTGGAACCAACCCAAATGTCCATCAATGACAGACTGGATTAAGAAAATGTGGCACATATACACCATGGAATACTATGCAGCCATAAAAAAGGATGAGCTCATGTCCTTTGTAGGGACATGGATGCAGCTGGAAACCATCATTCTCAGCAAACTGTCACAAGAACAGAAAACCAAACACCGCATGTTCTCACTCATAGGTGGGAATTGAACAATGAGATCATCTGCACACAGGAAGGGGAACATCACACACTGGGGCCTGTTGTGGGTGGGGGGAGGGGGGAGGGATAGCATTAGGAGATATACCTAATGTAAATGACGAGTTAATGGGTGCAGCACACCAACATGGCATACGTACACATACGTAACAAACCCACACATTGTGCAGGTGTACCCTAAAACATAAAGTATAATAATAATAATAATAAAATGGCAGAGATGACCTGACAGCCAATAAGTTATTTCTGAGCATTAAAAAAAGAAGAAGAAGAAGAGGAAAGGTGCCATGGAGGCTAACGAGCCCTGCGGGTGACCTCCACTTTACCTGTGAATTGGCAGGTGAGAGAGCTGCAGGACAGATGGAAGGTATGAAGCCAGTAGAGAATATAGACATGGAGAAAGAGAGGAAGCCATAGTGGACATGCTGAAATTCCAGGGAGCCAAGATATTGGAGAGCAGGGAGTAGTGGGGTGAGCAGTGGGATTTGCCTTGAGTGTAGCTCTCAACAGCCCAGGAAGCCAACAGAGATGAAGAGGGATACGGAAGTGTGGCCCCAGAACTGGGGTTGGCAAGTAAAATGGTCAAAGGGGCCTGGGGGAGTCTCAGGATTGGGGTGGGGGTCATTTCTAGGTATTGAATATAAGTATCTATTGCTGCATTACAAGTCTTCTCAAAACTCTGTGGCAGCCATAGCCGTGTATATCACCTTTCACAGTTTCTGGGGGTAAGGAATTTGGGAGCAGTCCGGCAGTTCTCTCCTGAGGTTATGGTCAGGCGATGGCTGAACTGCAGTCATCTGAAGGCTTGACTGAGGAATGGAGGACCCCCCTTCCACAGTGGCCACTCACATAGCTGGCATGTTGGCAAGAGACCTCAGTGAGTTTCCATGTGAGTCTCTTTACAGGATGGCTTGAGTATCCCCATTGCATGGTGGCTGGCCTTCCCTAGACTGTGTGGTCCAAGATACAAAGGCAGAACCTACAGTGCTTTTATGACCTTGGCTTAGAGGTCACATATCATCACTTCTGCTTATTCTTTGGATCATATGGGACCAGTCCTGATTCAGTGTGAGAGGGGATTACCCAGGAACATAAATAGTAAGAAGTAATGTAATTGGGAGGGCTGGGCACGGTGGCTCACACCTGTAATCCCAGCACGTTGGGAGGCGGAGGTGGGTGGATCACCTGAGGTTGGGAGTTTGAGACCAGCCTGCCCAACATGGAGAAACACTGTCTCTACTAAAAACACAAAATTAGCCAGGCATGGTGGCACATGACTGTAATCCCAGCTACTTGGGAGGCTGAGGCAGGAGAATTGCTTGAACCCAGGAGGCAGAGGTTGTGGTGAGCTGAGATTGTGCCACTGTACTCCAGCTTGGGCAACAAGAGTGAAACTCTGTCTCAAAAAAAAAAAAAAGTAGAAGTAATGTAACTAGGGGCCATCTTAGAGGCCAGCTACTATAAATGCATTTATGAAGCCCTCCTATGTGCTAGGAAGGGTGACCATCATCGGTTAAGAACCTATGTTATCTGCTATCTCGTGATCCCTTCAAAATCTCTAGCATCTTGCACAGTGCCTGTGCAGAGTAGTAGCTCAATTTAAAAATGTGAACTCAGTGAACAGTCCTGAGATACAGATCTTATAACCCCAACCCCTCCACCTTCCAGCCCTCTTGGTAATGAATGAATAGCTGAGGCCCAGCTCTATCTAGCTGCTTGTCTGAAGTCACATAACCAATAAGGGAATGAGGTGAGATTCAAGCCCAAGTTATCTCTGGCTTCAAAACCCAAGTGCTTGCTGCCTCTCTGGGCTACCTTAATAGACACACTTCATTACAAAGTGGATGTCGACAGCCTCCCAGCCTGGGAGGACGCAGAGCTAGAAGGCCATCAGCAGAGGGCATCTCAGTGGCTATTTTCAAGAGCTGAGGCCCCTGAAGGCTGAGGTTGCCTACCAGGCAGCCAGGCCAACCTGCCCCTGAGGAGGCCAGGGAAAAGCATTGGGTCATCTGTTTACACTATTTCCAGCTCTACCTGTGTTTTTCACTTCCTGTATACAACTCTCAGCAGACTATTCTTGACTCTCATCCCTCAGGAACTTCCGGATTCAGAGCCAGAGTCTCCAACAAGGTCAGGGAGGAAGGACAGAGCTCAGGAGCAGCCGGAGCCCACGCTTTAGTTAAGCTCTTCCTTCCTAGTGGGGACTGGAAATCCCCATTTCCTACTGCATCCCTGGCAATTCTTCTGCAGGGCCTTCCAGACCAGACCTCTGGCTGTGCCAGAAGGGTCCCCCAGGCTTATCTCCCACTGCCTCCCTAAGCTCACCTCCTGGCTCAATCCACAAGACCCCTTCTTCATGGATAAGTAAAGAGGAACATGGACAAGTGTCCCATCAACTGGGTTCCGTTCTCCACTCGGCCACTGAGCTATAACTTTCACAAGCCACCTAACCTCTCTGAGCCACTCCAAAGAAGACATACAAATGGTCAACAGATAAAAGATGCTCAACATCACTAAATATTAGGGAAATGCAAATCAAAACCACCGTGAGATACCACCTCACACCTATTAGGATGACTATTATCCAAAAGGCAAAAGATAGGGGTTGGCAAAAATGTGGAGAGATTGGAACACTTAAGCACTTTTGGTGGGAATGTAGAATGGGATAGCAGCTCTAGAAAACAGGATGAAGGGTTCTCAAAAAATTGAAAATAGAATTACTGTATTATCCAGCAATCCCACTTCTTGGTATCAAATCAGGAACTCAACGAGATATCTGCACTCTTGGGTCATTGCAGAATTATTCATGATAGCTGAGATGTGGAAACAACTAAAATGTCCATTGACCAATGAATGGATAAAGAAAATGTGGTCTGGACACACAGTGGAATATTATTCAATCTTAAGAAATAGGTCGGCTGGGCGCGGTGGCTCATGCCTGTAATCCCAGCACTTTGGGAAGTTGAGGCGGGTAGATCACAAGGTCAGGAGATCGAGACCATCCTGGCTAACACAGTGAAACCTCGTCTCTACTAAAAAAATATATATATAAAAATTAGCTGGGTGTGGTGGTGGGCACCTGTAGTCCCAATTACTCAGGAGGCTGAGGCAGGAGAATGGCGTGAATCCAGGAGGCGGGGCTTGCAGTGAGTAGAGATCTTGCCACTGCACTCCAGTCTGAGCGACAGAGCGAGACTCCATCTCAAAAAATTAAAAAAAAAAAAAAAAGAAAAGAAAAAAGAAGTCCTGCCATATGCAACAATATGAATGAAGCTAAAGAACATTATGGTCCGTGAAATAAACCGCTCACAGAAGGACATATGCTGCGCGATTCCACTTACGTGAGGTATCTCAAATAGTCAAATTCACAGAACCAGAGAACGTGATAGTGGTTGCCAGCAGCTGATGGGTGGGGAAAATGGGGAGTTGTTTAGTGGGCACAAAATTTCAGTTATTAGATGAATAAGTTCTAGAGATTTGCTATACCACATACTGCCTATACTTACCAGTACTATATTGTGCACTGTAAAATTTGTTTAGAGGATAGATCTCCTGTTGTGTTCTTATCACAAAAAAAAAAAAAAAAAAAAGGTTTGGTGGGGGGAACGCAAGGAAAGTTTGGCAGGTTTTGGATATTTCCATTATGGTGATTGTGGTGATAGCATCATGGGGATTTGCATTGTACAAACTAATTCAACTGTATACATTAAATATGTGTAGTTCTTTGTGTATCAATTGTAATTAATAAAGTTTTTACTAAAAACTGATCTTTTAAGGAAAAAAAAAAAGTTCTTACCTTTGCAATCGTGGTGTCTACAAGGAGGAAGGAATTGGACTTCTTGCTTCACGTCCCACCTAGAGTAGGAATCGCCTCGGTTGGTTCAGATTTGAAACAGCAGGTGATGGGGCTGGTGCCCGGTAAGCAAGGTGTTGCTATTTCCTCTGCCCTGCTTCTTTCCACTTTCCACATTCTGCTTGTCCTGCGGGGTCTAGGTCTAGTTGCCCCTAGCTCCTAGAACACCAGCTGACTCAGTCTCCTCAATGCCCTGGAGCTTTTCTAAGACAAAGACAGGCTGTAAGTCTATGCACAGCTCCCCGACTTGTGGTATTTCTTTCTATATGTTTCTTTTTTCATAGTAAATGGTGCCCTTGAGGAGGTTTTCAGTCTCCAGATTTAGCATTTGGCAGAGAGGTTTTGTGCCATTTGATCCTCTCAACAGACCCCTAGTCAGCTCAGGACATCAAATGTTTATTGGGTGAATGAATGAGTGAGCATAGACACCTTCAGAACTTAGAAGAGAATCAGAGGGGCTTGGCTGGAGGGCTGGGAGCAGGGAGCTGCAAGAAACTTGGGCTGTTGGTGGTCTCTGGTGTTGACTGAGTAGAGTCAGCGGTGCCTCTCCTCTGTCTCCCTCTGCCCCCTATTCCACCCCGATCCACGTCTCCCCACTCCAGGTTCACACTTAAACCCCCAGCTGTTTCCTGTGGGGCCTCAGATCATTTGACCCTAAGAACAACACAGCCCATGGCCCACTCGTCATTTCCCAGGTAGGTCTGCCACCCAGACACTCTGCCGCACTCAGAAGATGGTTACAAATGCTTTTATATGTTTAAAGGAAGCTCCATTTTCACACACACTTCCAGTGATGCTGCTTTGACATCGTGAAGAATTCTTTTCTTGTTTTCCTAGGATGGAATTTGCAACGTGTTTTCTCAACTCGCCCCCGTCAGACTTGAGTGAAATGAACTCTGAGCATGCCTGCTTCTACCAGCAGACCTCAGCTAATCCAAGGACAGTCATTAACTTGTTATTCTAAGTAATCCTCTGCTGAAAGCTGTGAGCCGCCTGGGGTGGATGAGGGCAGGGTTTTCAAGCACGAAAGTATTGGACCTGCGGCTCCCAAGAGGACAAGACAGCCCCCCCAGAGGAGGGGAGGGATTCAGCAGCCTCACTACCAGACAGGACAGAGAGAGGCATTCCAAACCCAGCCATGCTTCGGCCACCTTTGTATGTGCTTTTGTCGTGGCGTGGGGGATATTTTGTCAGCCTGCTGCTCACTAGCATTCAGATCTTTGCTGTCAGCAGAGGCTTTCTCACTTATCAAACCGGATTAACAGTGGAAGGAGCCTCTCGCATACGTTTTTAAAACACACATCTTATTATATACCCTACCTAAAAAAAATCCTCAATACTTGCCCAGCAACTAGAGTTGTTAGATCCACTCCTTTGAGGTCTTCCTTACCTGGCTCTTCCCTGCCATTTCCTTCTCCAACCACATCCTGCTACTCAACATCCTCCAATCCTATTAGGCTCCTCTAGGCCAAAATGCACTTGCCCTGATTGTTCCCTTTGCCTAAAGTGCCTTTTCCTATTTTTCTAACAACAAATTCACACCTGCTTTCAAAGCAACTCACATATCCCAGCCAGGATTTTCTGCTCAAACACCTACCACTATCTGACCCACGGCTTAGCAGGTGGAAATTATTTGTGTTAATGTCTGATTCTGTTCCATGCCACGAAGCTGCATCATTCCCTGAGTGCTCCCAAGAGTTCAAACAAAGCCCCTTTAAAATTTCCAGAAGCATCACAACCTCACCTTCTCTTACTTCTAAAGTAATTCAGATCCAGTCCAAGCATGAGAAGACCAGTGGAAGAGAAAGTCATTTTTTTCACTTGAGTTTAATATTTTTCTTCTTGAGCATGCTTCTAAGAGGCTGTTCTGTGCATTTACCTATTCCCTGCTACCCACAAATTCTTTTCATCTTCCAAACCTCAACTGTGCCAACATGCAGCCTTTGATACACAAACATGCAAACAGCTGCTGCCTTGGAGAATTCTGGCCTAGAAGCCTCAGCGCGCCTGTTCTGATTTCTTCCTTTCAAATGTCAAAAAAAGCTTCCTGGAAAAGTCCGAGGCTGTTCTTGATTAATGAAGACTAGAGTTTTGCCATGAGTACTTTTATGTGTGGGGCAGAGCTGGCGGGAAGCTTACCCCAAGACCACCAAGCCTTTATATCCCAGATCTTACCTGAGAAGTCCCACCCGGAAGAAGTAACGGAGCAGTTTGGCAGACATTTGAGTCTGTTGCAAGCAAAGACACGATTGCTTTGCAATCCTCCATGATTGGAGTTTGATGTCTCCAATCATAAAAAACACTTTTTTCTTATTGCCTGTGATGTGCCAAGCACCTTGAGGTGATTCACACGCTTACATCGAATGATTGCCATCTCTCTGTGGATTGTCCCTAAGTCCACCTCACTCCCATCTCACCTAGGAGGAAACTGGCGTCCCCCTTCTTCCTTTGACCCCATAAATAAACAATGCACAGTGCCTGGTACAGGAAATGCTTGGTGTAACAGGGAAAATCATTCACCTAGACAAGCATTGATGTTCAGAGCACTTAGTGGTGGAATACGTTATCACCAGCTCAAGCATGCAATGTTCAGCCAATCCAGCCCAGGAAATGTAAGCACGGGACGAACGGGTGGTTTTCCCACGCCTCCCTTGCCAGCTCCCAGGGCTGAGGCTCTCCAGAGCTGGGCTTTGAGGGCCTCTCCTTCTCTCTGGGGAGAGCTTACAGCATGGCTCTCTACAGAGCACCAGGATAATGGGCAGATGAAGGTCAAAGCTACAGGCCCTAACCAACCACTATTGAGCACTTGCTGTGTGCCCAGACCCGTACAAAGTGTTTTCATGAGCAGGGATTTGTGTGTGCTTTGTTTACTATGACATCCCCAGTGCCATGGCTGGCACACAGCAACCACTAATAAATACCTGTTGAATGAATAAATGGACAATGAGATCAGTGCTTTGCCTATGAGGAGTCAGCTAGCAGAGTTGACATTTAAACCAGAGTTATCTGTTGAGGTTGAGGAGAGCTGCTGCCTCCAAGGGGCACACAGATACGGATGATGCAGAGATGCCTAAAGATCCTTCACCTACAAAGGCTGGGGATGAATCTAGCAGCCTCGCAGGTGGCCCACTGTCTTATGGCAAGACCATTAGGGGAGATATCTGGAGACCCAAGCCCTGGTCCTGGCACTGCCATTCCCAGCCACATGCAGTTAGGCAAGTCCCTTGCCCAGGTGGTTCTCACTTTACCTGTATGTGAAATAGGATTATTAACACCTGCGTGCTCTCACGAAGCGAGTTAAATGAGATAAGGTGTGCAAAAGTGCTTTGGTCGTTGCAAGGGCAAATTCAATACCAATTGAACCCCGTTCTCCCTGGGTCTTGGTCTCCACATCTGTGCATTGATTGTGCAGTCGGCACTGCCAGCTCTCCCCTGCCAGAATTTGGACAGATCAGCAGGGCTTTCACATTGCATGGCCGTGGGGCGTGGCGGGGCTCCATTCACATCACGGCCAACGTGATCGCCTCACGAGCCCAGGAACTTGCCCGTACCCGGCCTGCACAATTACACGCAGCGGTTCCAGATCAGGGCTTGTTTTGATGAGGCCATAAACTCAGTATTACGGTGGGGCAAGTAAATAGAAAAGCGGCCCCTATCCCCAGAAACTCTCAGACAGGAGACGCAGATTTCCAAGAGTGGGGCTGGTGAAGTCTCCCTGGACCAGGCAGGGTGCCTGCAAAATGGTCCAACAGACCGGAGGACCAGAAGGCAAACATCCCCTGCACCAGGAAGCAAACTCTAGGGGCTAGGCTAGTTTTCTCCACCCTCCACAGGACTTCGCCCACTTTTCTCCTAGCCCAGTGCTGGGGAGGGGCGGGGAGGGGCTGAGAAGGAAGGAGAGCTGCTCACTCTGGTTCCTGACTCCTGCCTGCCCCCTAGCCCTTCTCAGCACACACAGCCTTGCAGTGTGGACCAGGGAGCCCAGACTGTGGCCTCAGAAGAGTGAGAGCAGAGGAGCCCACCCAAGCTCTCAGCACACACCTGGGCGTCATCTACAGTCCCATGTCTTTCCACGGCCTCACGATGCATAAGCATGACTGCTGGATTTCCCTGGAATGCCCAGGCAAGAAATCTTACCCAGTCTCAAAACATCGAAACACGTTAAACTGGTTAAAAATCATTCTATTGGCCGATGGGGTAGGATGCCTGAGATCTGGGGGAAAGACCTGGAAGCTGCGTCTTCGGTGACACTGCAGTTCACTCTGATGGTCCCAGCTCCCGCGTGGTGCTCTGGGGAGTCCTCGGCCCAGATGTGGCTCATTGGCCCAGATGTGGCTCATCACACCTTCAGGTGGGCAGCCCAGTGCTAGACACACCTGTCCTTCCCCGGTCACTCTGACTGTTCCTGATGCTTCCTTGTCACCTCCACACAGGGCTGTAAAGCCCAGGAGAGGAACCCTGCTCATTCTTCTGAGACCCAGGTCCCACTCACCTCTGCTGGCCCTGGGTGGCATCCTGCTTGTCCGGGCCTGCATCCCCTGAGTCAGGTGCAAACCTCAGCCCCGAGCAGGGGTGGGCACAGTCTGACCCCCTCCCTGCCTCATGGCCGCACCCCCAGGGCTGGCACGACATCAAGGTTCACTTAAAAGGGGCCCCCAAAGCCCTCGCATGTGGCCCGGGGTCCAAGCCCCTCATTAGGCGGTGGCGGCTCTCACATACGGCCTTTAATGTGGTGCGATGGTATTTTTCAGGCTTCTTTTCAGAAGGAAAAAGTTAATAACGTGAAAGCTTTATTACCTCTCTCTTCCCCCTCCGAGACATGCCCTTTGGTAGTGTAACGCCGGGGCTAGTTAAGGCCGAAGCCCGGGGATTTCCTTCTCTCTGGGAACGGCTGTAATTACACACAGGAGGGGCTGAGGCCGAAAGTGGCGACACACCAAGGTCTTAACCTCGGAGGCAGGAGGAGAGCAAGGTGTGAGCCGTCGCGGCCCGGCCTGCAAAGCAGAAACATATGGGGAATCCATTACCTGCTCTACAAAGGAGACGGCCTTGCTAATAAACGTATTTACTGGGTTAAATAAATACGCTGAGGGTTGTTAAAAGCCTGGCCCTGTGACTTCAAGTCACCAACATTTTTCACTTGTCAGAAAGGGGCTTTTGGAAGCTTTCAGGCGGCCTGCCTTCCTGCCCATGTTTACGCATCCACGGTGCCCTCAGCTCCTCCTGACCACGGAGTAAGAAAGGGGCTTTGTCTAGCAGCGTGGAGACCCGACGGGTGGGCAGGAGGCTACACACAGACTGTGCACTGGGGGCCTCAGGAGCTGGTACGAAGTGGAGCCGGGGGGAAAAATACATCTTTACCCAGCCATGTGTCATCCAAGAAGGCTCACTGCAGAGTTTTCAAACGCATTCTCCACGATGACTCTGCAGTATTATAGAGCGTTCATTGCTATAACCTTTTAAAATCTCATCGTAAAATACACACAACATCCAATTTACCGTTTTCAAGTGTCCGAGTCAGTGGCATTTGGTACATTCATAACATTGTACAATCGTCATACAATCTAGTTTCAAAACATCATCCTCTCAAAAGGAAACCCTGTACCCACAAGGTGGTCACCCTCTCTTTCTCTCTCTGCCCAGCCCTTGGCAGCTACTAATCTGCTTTCTGTCTCTATGGGTTTGACTATTCAAAAATAGACCTTTTGTGCCTTTCACTTTCACCCAGCATAGTTTTCAAGGCCCCTCCATGCTGCAGCGTGTACCACACTTCCCTCTTTGTTATGGCTGAATACTACTGCATGGCACAGATTTACCACATGTTGTTTGTTTATTCGTCAGTTGGACACTTGAGTTGTTTCCACCTTTTTAGTTATTGTGACTAAGCCTGTTGTGAACATTTCCAGACAAGTTTTTGTGTTTAATTCTTTTGGGTCGATACCTGGGAGTGGAATTGCTGGGTCATATAGTAATTCTATGTTTGGCTTATTAAGGACTCATCAAGCTGTCTGCTATGTCTTTTCATATTTGGTAGACAGTAGAGAAACACAGAAACATTTTTTCATTCAAAATATCAAATTCTGATAAGACCCTGACTAACGATCTTGTAAAGGTGGTAGAGAGCTCACATTTGATGAGGATGTCCCAGGCACCTAATCCTCACAGGCACCCAGTGTAGGGACTATTATTCTCGTCCTATGGACAAAGGAGAAAACCAAGGGATTTATGGTCACACCAAGTTCATGCATCAGGCATTTGCAGTCTGACCCTTCAGACCATGGGATGGATAATTTGGACTCTTTACATCACCCCAATCATTTGACAATGCACAAGCAATGGTGAGAGTTCCCAGAGCCCCAAGAAGGTCTCACATTTCCAAGGCCCCAAGAAGGTCTCAACAAGTGCTACAGAATTTTCCCTAAGTAATGCCACACAGCTCACACCTGTAATCCCAGCACTTTGGGAGGCCAAGGCAGGTGGATCACGAGGTCAGGAGATCAAGACCATCCTGGCTAACACGGCGAAACCCCATCTCCACTAAAAATACAAAAAATTAGCTGGGCGCGGTGGCAGGCACCTGTAGTCCCAGCTACTCGGGAGGCTGAGGCAGGAGAATAGCTTGAACCTGGGAGGTGGAGGTTGCAGTGAGCCGAGATCGCGCCACTGCACTCCAGCCTGGGTGATAGAGAGAGACACCATCTAAAAAAATTTAAAAAAAAAAAAAATGCCACACAGCAGGTGAATTGAGTGCCTGATTGGCTTTGCATCCCAGGGGGTCTGTAGGAAAAGGGACCGCAGATATCTCCACCAGCCTGGGTCATTCAGGGAACCCATGGCTTCTCACATCACACATGTACCCCCATGGACATTGGTGAGAGCATGGACACGGTGTTGAACATTTGTCCTTAACCAAAAGGTCCTCTTTCCCTCCAAAAGGGGAGATTACAACATTAAAATCCCGTTCACTGGTTCTAGAAAAGGGTAAGCATGCATGTGTGCACGCTGCCATGCTGCTCATGTCTATGACCTCACTTTCAGTCCCTTTCAAAGGCGGGAGTTCCTCTTGAGAATGGTCACTAAGCAAAACATTGGGTTATCCTTCCATTTTCTTCTTCTGCTATTATTTTACCTTCCCATCTAGTTTTATTGTCATAATTCAGGTAATTTTTCTCAGCATCTTTATCCTAATTTTTTTCTCTTTAATTTATTTCTTTAGCTTCTTGGATGTCCACCACTTTACCCCCTCCTCCTTCCATTTGAGCAATGAAAAAAAGAACAAAACACTTTAAATTGAAGTTATTCCATAAAATATGGGACATATTTCCCCTGAATGTCACAGAGATCAAAACCTTTATTAAGCAATTACAGCTCCACTATAATCTAGCCATACTGCCGTCCAACTTGTAGATAATCAATGATGCCATTAAAACAGTTAGTTTAGGAGGTTTTGGCAAACCGGATAGACTTGAGGAGACATAAAATTTGGTAAACTGCCTCCTATCCTTAGGCCCATGTCGGTGGGAAAGAAAACCTTCAACAGCCCAGGCCATTTGGGCTGGAAGCAACTTTCTGGCTTAGATCCACCCTCCTCTCTTCTCAGTGGGGTAAAACGAGTGAGTTTTCTGAAGTAAACATCTTCCTTGGGGAATAGAACAAGAAAAAAAGCAGAAAAAGTGTTTTCAGATAATGAACAGAAGTTTGCCATCAACTTGATGCATGTCAGATTCTCCAAAGATGAGCTATGTGCAGCAAACTCCCTTCTTTCAAGTCCTGTTTATGGTTGGTTAAATAAGCAGTGGTGTGATCTGTCACCTCTGCTCTCCAGCCGGTGAGCGGAGGGAGCAACAAGCCAATCTGATGTGGAATGATTTGGACAGTAAGTAAATAAATCCCACCTTGATAAGCGGGACTCTGCTAGCTCTCCCACGGGCCCTAAACATTTTGATTAAGGGCTGATGAGGGCTTCCCAGGGAGAGGCCAGAGACGCTTCGTGCCTGGAGGTCCCTGCAAACAGAACCACATCCTATCCATTGGTGATCGTTTAGGTGGAAGAGGGTAAGTGGGCAAAGGAGTAAACCAGGCAAACTATTTGGGTTTCTTCCACCCAGGAGTCTTGGAAACATTACCACATCAGACCAAGTAACCCAACTTCAGAGTATGGGTCAAGTATAGGACTTGCACTAAATTTCTGCTCGATGCATGGATGAAAAGATAGATGTATGGATAGAGGGAGGAAAGGAGCTTCAAGGTTGCTTTGCCCAAGCAATTTTCGTAAACCTAATTACATGACATATCTACTGTCCGAAAGGCAGATTACTGGAGCCGAACATACAAACGCAAAGCCACCACATTACTGAGTAAGGAGTATCTCTTTCCTGTTTGCGGACTCTCCTGCGTCCTTGGCGGAAACTTTTTCCCAGTGAGAGATGGAAATGTTTTATTTATGTTCGGCACTTTCTAGATTTATACCTATTTCCTAATAACTAGCCATTCTGAAACATTGCCCAAGAAGCCACTTCCTTTAAAATGCCCCAAACTAACAACTTACATTTATCCAGTGTTTTGAATTGTTCCAAACTCTTTTCCATACCGTATCTCATTCAAAGCTGAGAGATGTCCCTTGGCATACTGGTTATTGCCACATACAATTCACTAGACGGTCAGACGCCTTAAACTAGAATCCTAGTTCTACACTTAATTCTATGGCCCTGGGCAGGTTATTTAACTGCTCTGTGCCTCAGTTTCTTTATCTGTACAATTGGGATGATAATAATACCTAACTTAGGGCGTTGTCCTGAGGCTTAAATGAGTCAAGCTATGTAAAGCACGTAGAAGAGTGAGGATTTGTGGTATGCTTGCAGCTCACAGTCGATTTAAAGGGTGATCAAGCAGACATGGCTGCTGCTTTTTGGCAGATGAAGGGGCTAGAGGTTCTCCAAGGCACACACTGTGAGGGGGCAGCCAACCTCAGGCTAGAGTCCAGGATGTCTTCTCTATCCCAGTCCAATCCAGGGTTTTTCACTGTAGTAAAGACAGAGAGCTCAGGCTCAGCTACTACCCATTATTGCTCAATACCGAGTGGGCTAATTGTGGCCCAAGGTTATTATTGAAAATTCCAAGAGAGCTTTGCCTAAGAATGGGAATTGCAGCTGTCTCATGGGCCTGGAGCACAGGGCCCCAAAGACGGGTCTCCTGGAGCAACGCTTCAGGTGGACAAGCATCATCCATGCTCCCTCTTCTTACTTTCCTGTTTGGATATTGATTACAGCAATACTTTTGATTTCTTCCTTTTTCTTTTTTTCTCATTAGAAATTCACTTACTTTTCTTTTAAAAAAAAATAATGTTTATGTTTCTTTAGATTATAATAGCAAGACATTTTAAAGTGTTGAAAATGTAGGAAACAGGTGAAAAACAAAGTAAGAAAATTTTTTAACTATCCAAAATTCTATCATTCTGCGATAATTGTTGTTATGGCTTTTTCTTTTCCTGTCTTTATTCTATGCAAGTGACAAGCTTATGTAAATTTTTCTCTTTTATATACTTTGGATCTTATGATTGGGGGATGGTTTATATGACATGTTACAAGCATTTTGTTTGTTCACCTTCTCATTGCTTTGGGAGCAAATTCTACAAAAGCCAAATAAAATAGCAGAATGCAATGATTAAAAGCAAGGACCTTTCAGGACCATTTAGGTTTGAGTCCTGGCTCTGGCAATTGTTAGCTGTGTGACCTTGGACAAGTTACTTAACCTTACTGTGTCTCAGTTTCCTCTGGGTAAGAAAGGGATAATGGTACACACCTCCTACAGCTGATGTGCTCGTAGAATTGAAGGAGATAATGTTTATAAAGTTTTTAGAATGGCTCTTGACACATAGTAAGCACTCAAAAAATGTTAGAAGCAGGAGTGGTTTAAGTGTGAATCTTGATGTTTTTATTTTGTGAGTCTGGACTTGGGCTACATTCCATATAGAATTTTTGGTTGCAAAAAGACAAATGCAAACTTAGCAAAGATATTGAGTAGGATACCTAGACTTCCCTTGGGGAAGATTCTCAAATAGGAGAGACATTTGGATGATGACAATCACCATTTCCTGAA
This sequence comes from Macaca mulatta, assembly GCF_049350105.2. Lineage (NCBI taxonomy): Eukaryota > Metazoa > Chordata > Mammalia > Primates > Cercopithecidae > Macaca > Macaca mulatta. Next base: position 109,294,122 of record NC_133418.1, read on the forward strand.
TACCAGCTGTGTACCAGATACTGTGGCTGCTTCAGGCACTCAATCGCAATAGTTTATACATCCTCACGAGTCCCTGGGAAGTAGGTTCTCCTTCTTGTATACATTAGGAAACTGGGTTTCAGAGAGATTAAATGATTTACCCAAATTCATACAGCTGAGGAAGTAGTGGAACCAAGAATCAAACCCAGGTAGAGTACTCAGTCATGCTGCTCTTTCAATCATTTCATGTTGTAGCATGCTCATTCTGAACCAGGCCAGGGGTTCTTTGCTTTTTCTTACTCCCAAATCATTCCTCTCCACCTTTCAGTTCTTGGCCTGTTAACTCCATTCACCCTCCCCATCTTAACTCAAGCATTACTTCCTCAATAGTATCTTTTGTGAGTAAGAAAAAGCAAAGACTCTACGGAGAAAGAAATGCAAGATTGTGAGAGACTGTCCAGTGCCGTGGGACATATCTGAAATGAGAGCTGGAGGAAGATGTACTGAGCGGTGAGACTAAAGGAGCAGGCCATGTAAAGCTTTGCAGTCAATTAAGGACCTTTGACTTTCTCCTAAGGTCAGTAGAAGTCATAGAAGAATTGAAAAAAGGGAGATGACAAGGTTAGATTTCATTTCAGGGGTCACTCTGGTTTCAATGGGGAGAATACATTGGAATGAGTTGGGAGGAAAAGTAGGCACCAGTTCACCAATCAGGGGGCTATAGCAATAACCTAGGTTAGCAATAATGGTGGCTTGGACCAAGATATTGGTGAATATGAAGAGAAATGAACAGACTTAGGGGAGCTTAACGAGGTAAAATCTACAGAGCTTGGTGATGAGTTGGTTATGGGAAGGCGGGGGTTGTGAGGTGCCAGGAATGACTCCAGGACTTTTTTGACTAATTTAACTCAGATAATTATGGTGCTATTCATTAACATGATGAATATTGGGGAGCATCAGCTTTAAGAAGGGTGATCATTAGTTCAGTTTTGGGACATGTTAGGTTTAAGATGTCTTTAAGATAGCACCTCCACCACCCCGCAAACAAAGATGTTAAACAGTAAGATACAGAGGTCTGTACAAGTGATGCTTGGGATGAAATTATGTCAGTGTGTCTCATCTGTGTATGAAGACCGATGGACATTTGTCATTCTTTTGGGCTGTCCCAAATTTGAACCTCCTTCTCATGTTTGGAGAATCCTTCATCTTACGAGGCAAAGCCCATCTCCCACTGCAGAAGCTAAAAAGACCATCTTTAGCGATGGGCTACAACAGTTTAGATCTAGGGCCACATCTCCCAGAACCTCTGCAATCCCATAAGCATGTGGTTTGGCTTGGCATTGAATTAGCTCGCTCCACAGTTCAGGGGCAAGTCTTCCCTCCATCTTACAACGAAATCAACCAAAGCTCAAGAGGTGGAAGAGGCTGCATGTTGTCTGCTAAGAACAAGCTGTGAGGAGGAAGCAGGAGGACTGATTCTCTTACACACTGGCCTCGTGGCTCTGGTGCACTCTCGCATTGCTGCTCTTGCCACCCTTGCACGAGGTTGTGGACCTTGGGATGTCCAGGGCCCTCGCTGCCCCTAACAGTCTCTGACACATGCCGGCCCTTAGCAGCCAGAGCAATTACCTGGTGAATTCAGGCAGAGGAGTTATCTTTCTGGGATGAGAACACAGATCTTATTTTCTGGCCTCAAATAATTGGGTTCATCCCCCTAGAGCTGTAAATATGCTACTCAAAATAGTGAAGAGCTGAAAGAAAATAAGCTCCTCAGCAGATTTACAACAAGGTTCCCTTTTTTCCCTCATTAACAATAGGATTTTTTTTGTTTTTGTTTTTGTTTTGTTTTTTTTGAGACAGAGTCTGGCTCTATCGTCCAGGCTGAAGTGCAGTGGTGCGATCTCGGCTCACTGCAACCTCTGCCTCCCAAGTTCAAGTGATTCTCCTGCCTCAGCCTCCTGAGCAGCAGGGATTATAGGTGCCCACCACCACTCCCAGCTAATTTTTTCTATTTTCAGTAGAGACAGGGTTTCACCATGTTAACCAGGATGGTGACGATCTCGGGACCTCATGATCTGCCTACCTCGGCCTCCCAAAGTGCTGGGTGGGATTACAGGCGTAAGCCACCGCGCCCGGCCAGGATTTCTTTTTAATCCCTATTTTTCTTCAGTATGAACTTTGCTTCATTTTGTTTATATAGAATAAAGTAATAAAACAGTCCCGGGGTGGGGAGGTACAGTTGCCAACAACTGGGACAAAACAGGAGCAATCTGGGCCCTGAGAGGTTTTGCCCAAATAATAGACAAGCACCGTCCGATAGAGCTCCCTGAGACAATAGCAAGGTCCCATCCTGAACTAGAATTTAGTAGCTCCTAACAGCATGTGGCGACCACGCATTTCAAATGTGGCCAGTACCACGAAAAGGACAGACATGTTCATTTTTAATATACATTTAAATTTAAATAGCCACATATGCCTAGTGGCTACTGTACAGGACGGGGTAGAAGACACCCATGGCCAAGTGGGCCTTACTTACCACGGCCGTGTCTTCTGTCAGAACAAGAAGCCCAAGGTAAATCTACATTTCACAAAGTCAATCATTCGGAGCTCACTTTCGGGGTGGGGGTTGAGGCAGAGCTCACCCCTTCCCGGTGCCTGTGTGTGTTTATTAATTGTCTACATGATTGCCTTTGTGAAGGGAACTACCTCTCTGAAACCAGAATTAGGAGCTCTGAATTTGAAGCCATTCACTAGGCTCAAATTTATGTGGTGTGAAATCTGTTAGATCATTTGCTCATCAGTAGGTTGTCTAGAAAAAAGGCCCTTCTACAAAGGAGTTTCAGGGTGAGGGTCACCAGTATAATCAGAAACATACCAAGCCTGGCCTCCAGCAAAAGAGTGTGTGCCTTCAAGTAAACTTTTAGTTTGCGAAGTGGCCTTTTGAAGACCTTGCTATTTGTAACATTTCCTCTCTTAATACAAAAAAAGCGCAATTATTTTTCACTCTGGTTCAACTTAAAAACCAAAAAGCAGAAGCCTCCAGTAGTTCACATGTGAAATTATAGAGTACACAAGACTGTCACCCTGGAAGGAAACCTTCAAACTTGATAGGCAGATGGGATGCAATAAGAGGGTTTGGTTCCAGTTTGGATAAATGGTACAATAGTACTGACCAACCAACGCCACAGTCAGAGGCATAGCTGATATTCATCACAGTTTATAAGAGGAAACCGTCCGTCATGGTTTGGAGATCAGCTCATTCATTCAACAAACACTGACCACGGGCTCTCCTTCCCTGAGCTGGGATCTAGGGAAGTAAAGACGAAGAGGCAGCTGCGGGCCTCAGGGGGCTCACAGTTCCAGGGGAGGTCCCAGGGTAAACCAGAGGCATGCCATCCCGCAGCGGGCATTGCTTCTGAAACTCTGCTGATGGTAAGAATCATCTGAGGTGCATTTTGAAACGCAGATTTCCAGGCCCTTCCCCCAAAATATTCTGATTTCACAGGTCTGTGGGAGGCCCTGAGAATAGGTATTTTTATACAGTACCCTTAGAAGATTTTTATTAAAAGGCAATTTAGAGAAGGTAACCATAGTGAACGTATCATCTTTCCATAGGTCCTTCTCCTCACCCCAATCACTCCACTAAGACTGAGGAGACACCCTAGTCTCTCTCCCTCCCTTTATTCACATCACTAAAGCCAGCTGATTACACCTCCTCTCCTAAATATTCCTTGAATTCCTCCCTCATGACCTTACACCTGGGCTATTGCAACAGTCCCTAATTTCCCCCCCCCAGAGTCTATTCTTCCCTCTCTGAGTTCATTCTCTGTAGAGCTGTCAGTGTGCACTTCACAAACCATAAGGTTGACGTGTCTCATTCATGCTTAAAACCACTTTGCGGCTTCCACTGCCTGAGAAGCGAGGCATCCATGGACTTTGGTGGCCCAGCCCCTACCCTCCTGCCTAACTCACCTCCACGTCTCATGTCTTGAGTGTGGGTCTTACTGCTTCACCTTCAAGACTCACCGTCAATGCGGTTTCCATGAAGCCTTCCCAAATCCTGCCAGATTATGCCAGAGCAAAAGCCCAGAGAAGGAGAAGTATGACTTGAGACTAAAGACAAGCAAATGTTCCGGGGTGGCCAGACTGTAGGGATGGGGATGGTCACAGTGGGACATAATAAGGGAAGTAAAGGAAATCTGAGGCGTAAGAGCGTGAAAGTCAGGTTGAGGAGGTTGGGTTTCATTTTGTGGAAATGAGGATGAAATCTGAATAAGAGGAGCTTCACCTCAAGGGAGAGGAGTAGACAGTCCAAGTGGCATCTTGGTGTTACTGTCTGCTTATTTGGTTTTGACTTCATATTTTGGAAGATGTAAGGAATATCCCAGGGTAGACAAAATAAGATAATGAAACCTCACAAATACTGCTTTATGAGGAGTTAGCCGGATCTGAAACATTCTGTTCCCTCATGAGGACACAGGGGCTCCCGATGACCTGTCTTGGCACTGACAATGCCCAGGTGGCTCTGGCCCTTCCCTCGGGTCTAACCACGCCTGGTTCACACTTTCTTCCTGGGGATTCTGCTTGGTTCAGGAATCGCTGCCCAAGGAGAAAGGGGAGGAACATGCTTCGCCCTAGTGTGGGGCTCCTGACTCCACAGGAGGCTCCTGGCCAGATTGGCAAGCCCCACATGGGCACCCGTTCCTTCCATCCCATCATTTAGAGTGTTAAGTTCTAGCAGAGTTATGCGCAGAGCACAAAAACTGGGCATTTCAGTGGAGTCGGAGGCCCGAATGCGCCGGAGAGAGGAGGCACACTGGGAGCTGAAGCCCTCAAGTGCTTGCCCCAGGGCTTGAAGGCATGGGCAGCCACTAAAGGGCTTGCACATGGGAGTGGGCAACAGGGGCACCCTGCGGCTGAGTGGAGGGAGACTAGCCAGGGGGCTTGAGAACAGTGCACGTGAGAAGTGATGTTACTCACACTAGCATAGTGGCCGAGGGCAGGTAGGGAGGGCCTGGGTGGAGGGAGACCAGCCAGGGGGCTTGAGGACAGTGCATGTGAGAAGTGATGTCACTCATGCCAGTCGAGTGACCGGGGCCGGCAGAGAGGGCCTGGGTGGAGGAGGAGTTTGAAGATGAACCCCCGGGGCCTCCCTTGCTGACGGCAGCCAAGAGGGAAGTCAGAGTCAGCAACCGCTCCTCCCATAAAACCTCTTCCCTTGCGACAACTCCATTAATGCTAACCACCTGGCACCTGCCATTTGGTGGCCTGATGTTGGCCAGGCCTGCTCAGGCACCTTTCATGGGACATTCCTCCCTCCTCGGCTTTCACAGGATAGCAGGATCCTGCTCATGGCGCTGGGAGATGAGAAGCAGGCCCTGGGGTGAGGCGGGGTCTGCTGGAGACACAGGCTTCCCCGGGGGCAAGGCCCGGGGCTTCAGTTCCCACCAAGCTCAGGGGCTCAGGCTGCTGGGGCAGTGCTGGGAGGTGTGAAGGCCACGGAAGGGGCCGGGGCTCCCCAGGCTTTAGGCTTATCTGCTCAGTCGCCTCCACGTGGGAGCCCAGAGAAGGCTGCAACTCCTGGCCGCCCAATGTGCAACCACAGGTGCTTCACCAAAGGGCTGGAGAAGGTGCAGGGCCAGCACCACCTTCTGCCCACGCTGTCAGAGGGACCCAGCACGGGCACTGAGGCTGTCAGCTGTCAGGGGCACCGTCTCCTTTCAAGGACACGCTTCACCTCGGCAGAGCATTTTTACAAAACTATGTGGTCTCCAGTGTCTCAAAACAAGTAGGGAAGAGAAGAGGAAACTGGCGTCAGGTGGAGCTGGGTTCATGTCCTGACACTGGCCAAGTGCTCTTGGCTTAAGATGGAACCTCTCTAATTCCTCAAAGGGCAGAGATGATAATACCCATTTTGCTGAAGGTTATGATGTTTAAATGAGGTACAAGTTGTAAAACATTTTGCAGAGGGCTACAGTGAGGAAGGGAGCTAGCACCTTCTAGTGTCAACCAGACACCAGTGGTTTCACACGCTATCTGTTTGTCTCCCAACAACAGTGCGAGGTTGTTTTTCTCATTCCCTATGCTATCAATGAAGAACCACTCAGGGTTAAATCACTTGCCTCACATCACCCAGGCAGGAAGTGGCTGGAGATTTTGAATCTGGGATCGGCTTACTCTACACCATTTCACAGAGGTGAGCATGTTAATTACTACAGGGACCCCAGTCCTGGGGTTGGCCACAGAAGAATCCTAAGTGGAGAGGTGAGGCCTGTGAGGCCTCGGTGGACCTGGGTTCCCAGGGTGTGCTAAGCCCCCACCCACGGGGCAGCAGGGAGGCTTGGAGGCGGGTATTGGGTGTCTGTGGGAATCTTTGAGTTCACTGGTCACTTGGAACTGCTGCTCTTTGAGGGGTGATTTACATCTCTCTCTGCTGGGCCATTTGATCTCCAGCCTGAGGGCTGAGTGCATTAGTGCATCCATCCCTCCCCCACCCACAGGGGTCCCATTACCAGCCCGTGGCTAGTGTGGCCTGACCGGGCTGGATCTTGGGACGGGGCCTGACTTATGGCTGTACTAGGCAGGCAGAGGGCCCGAGCTGGGAGGAGGAAGGATGCTCATCAGTATTATTTCCAAGGAGGCAGAGCAGTGGAGCAGAAAGAACATGAGCTCTGAGTCACAGGTGTCAAAGTTCGAATCCCAGGCCCGTGATACGGACCAGCTGTGAGACTCTGGGACATTTTATGTAACTTCTCTGAGCCTCCATTTCCTGATTGGTAAAGTGGAGGTGGTGTAGCCTACCTTGAAGAGATTTGGGGAGGATACAAGCAGATAATGAGTCCAGAGCTACCTGGGGTAGAAAGAGCACTCAATAAAATGTGCCTAGAATTTTTGTTATTTAGTCGGGAAAACTGGCCTCTGACAAAGCCCAATCCCTGAACATCAGCCTGTGCTTCAGGTTTGCGCTGTTTAAATGAAATGGGGCTTCAGGGGTTTTTCTTCCAGATGGCGACCTGTGAGTCCCAGTGCTTAGAACTGTACCAGCCAGCCAGGATGGGAGGAGGGGCTGCAGGGAGAACCCACGTTGGGGTCTGGAGAACTCCTGGTTCCAAGTCTGTCTCCCAGCTGCTGTACAACGTAACCATCTGAGCCGAGGCACGGAGGCAGGAAGGTGGACAAGGAAGGAAAGAAGAGGAATCAGATGGAGCCCCTCAAACCTCAGGCTGGAGGGAGATTCTTCTGGTCTGAGCACTGGTCTCCCCATGTGAGAGTTCTCAACAATCAGCATTTATTTAATACCCCATGTGAGTCATTTACAGGAGCACAACTTCACCAAGGAAAGCTGGAAAACTGGCAGGGAAACTGCCTGGGAAGTTAGTACTTTTTTTATTTTATTTTTTTTTTAAAAAGGGCCAAGCATGGTGACTCACACCTGTAATCCCAGTACTTTGGGAGGCTGAGGCAGGTGGATCACGAGGTCAGGAGATCGAGACCATCCTGGCTAACACAGTGAAACCCCGTCTCTACTAAAAATACAAAAAATTAGCCGGGCGTGGTGGCAGGGGCCTGTAATCCCAGCTACTCGGGAGGCTGAGGCAGGAGAATAGCGCTAACCTGGGAGGCAGAGCTTAGTGAGCCGAGATCGCGCCACTGCACTCCAGGCTGGGCAACAGAGCGGGACTCCATCTCAAAAAAAAAGAAAAAAAAAAGGAAAAAAAGGCTGAGTACAGTGGTTCATGCCTGTAATCCCAACACTTTGGGAGGTCGAGGCAAGCAGATCACCTGAGGTCAGGAATTCAAGACCAGCCTGGACAACATAGTGAAAGCCCATCTCTACTAAAAGTACAAAAAAATTAGCCATGTGTGGTGCACACACCTGTAGTCCCAGCTACAGAGGAGGCTGAGGCAGGTGAATCACTTGAACTTGGGAGGTGGAGGTTGCAGTGAGCTGAGATCGTGCCACTGCACTCCAGCCTGGGTGACAGAGTGAGACTTCATCTCAAAAAAAAGGAAAACGGCAAAAGCATAACAGCACTGGCAAAGTAGGTACCATGAAACTACCACAAACAATCAAATCAGCGCCCACTGAATTGGATGAGAGAGAATGGGGCCCTTCTACCCATTTGGAGAACATTAGAAGACACTCGTCTCTGCAGGAGGAACCTGCTCCCCCCTGCACCTCCCTGGCCAGGCACTGGGACAGGGCACACAGCACAAGAGAGCACATCGGTCCTGAGTTGAGTTCCTGTTGCACTCGTTCACAGCCGGGCGTGTGTCAAAACCTGAGCTGGCCCTCAACTCCCTCTCACCAGAGGTGAGACAGGGCTGGAGCATCCCTCCTGGCCCTTCCAGGAGGGACGGTCCAGCTCCCTGTGCTTTCCCATGAGTTGCTGATGTCTCTATGTCTCCTTCTATGTGGCGAGTCCTTGGAGATGACAGTGAAGCAGGGATCCAGCCCTGCCGTCAAGGACTAGCAGAGTGGCCCGCACAAGGACAGTGCTTGGTGAGGACAGAAGTGAATGGGGAACCGAGCCTGGAGAGGCAGAGCTAAAATATAAAGAAGAGAAAGAGAATAGCATGAGAGAGGTGAATTCACGTCCTACGTGGGCACAAGAAGGTGACACCATGCTCCGAGGGGCAGGATGGAAAGAGAGAGGCTGCGGTGGCCTGCGGGAAGCTGCCAGGTGTGGCTCTGCAGCCACTGCTCAGGGCCCACAAGTGCCAGCATCTCCCAGGAAAGATGAGGTGTTAGCCTAAAAATCAGGTGGTCAGAAACTGGGGTAGGGGCTAGGAGAACCATTGTTCTTCATGAGTTGAAAACAAAACATTGAGAAGAAGGACAGAATCAGAGCCGCAGAGACCCTGATGCGCTGGAACTAGCAAGGTAAACTTTCACAGGGTAAGCACAGATTTCAGATGAAGAAGGCGATTCTTGTTCAAGAACACGATAGCCGAATAGCTGGGAAGGTGGGTACGTGGAAGTGGGACAGCTGAGCTTCTGTTAAGCCTTGGCAGCTGCCCATACTTAAAGCCACTGAAGGCTGCATTAATTGAAGGAGAAGGTCCAAGTGTGGGAAGGTGAGGACCCTGCTCCATCCCACACCAGCCAGACCCTACTTACTGCTTAAAGCATTGGGTCGGTCCTGGCTTCCACCTTTTATCCATTTGAATATAATCACAGAATAGATACCAAGAGGATGAGAGTCTTTAAGTCATGTTAAAGGGGCAGAGTTGAAGGGGTGCTGGCTTTTTGGTCTGCAGAAGAGAAGCCCAGATGGATATATTTCTGAAGGACTTCATGGAGCACTGAGAGACTTATCTGATCTGGGGGGCGGGGGATGAGGCACCGTGGAGAAAGACAGGAGTCCCTGGTGTTAGAGTCAGCCCAGCTGTGGAATCGTGGCCTCACACAAAGTGAGCCTCTCATCCCTGGAAGTGTGCGCTCAGGAGGAGCCTGCACCGCTTGGAGGCTGGAAAGGGTGTGTTGCATGGCGTCTAGGGTTCACGCCCTCGTTTTTCTTCTGGGTCTGTGAGATTCCAAGTTTATGTGAACTCGGCCAGTGGTGCAACCACACATGGCAGCAATACAAGACGAGCCTCTCCAGATTAAGGAAACGTTGGCTGCCGGGGTCTCCCTGGGGACAACATGGACTGTGCATGTCGGGTAAATCCAAGGTGCTGATCCTTCGATTTCCACCAGTGGTGATGTCACTGTGGAAACACGAGCATTCCGGCCCACACCTTTCCAGGTCACTGAGCTGTCCCTGCAGCAGGAAGAAGCATTTCCTGGCCCTGGTCTCCTCTCAGGGGTCCCTGGCCAGGTATCCTGTTTCTGCTCTGCCAGGGCATCCTGTGGTGGTCCCCGGGGCTGCTGGAGCCTAGCAGGGGGCTGCTCAGCTTCTGAACCCTGGTGCTGGCCACAGAAACAGTGGTGCTTGGAAAAGCTGGGGAGCCAGGGAAGTGGGAGCACAGCGCTGAGGACAACCTGGGGTGCAGCCCATACTCCAAAGATGAGCAGGGCACAGGGTGTGGCATGGGATTCCAGAGAAGGTCACCTGCCCTCTTGTCACCACCCTCCTTCCTCCTCAGCTACTTCTTTTATAAAAGCCCCCAACCCCTTTTTTGAGACAGGGTCTCGCTCCATTGCCCAGGCTGGAGTGCAATGGTGCCATCTTGGCTCACGGCAACCTCTGCCACTGGGGTTTGAGTGATCCTCCCACCTCAGCCTCCCGGGTAGCTGGGACTACAGGTGCACACCACCATGCCCGGCTACAAAGCCCTTTCCTGGTGTGTTCACTGCTGCCCTGGAAACTTCCCGCAGCACTCCTCTGTGCCAGGCCACACAATCCTGTGGAGGGCCCTACAGGGCAGCTGGTGACACAGGCTCTCTCAGAAGCACTGTGGAGTCTGTGGAGGTGGCTCAGTTCCTGCACCAGGGAAGGGTGTTTCTCCCCAGACGGAGAAACAGACAGGTGTCTGCAAGCAGCAGCGGGAAGCCGAACGGACTGCACCGGGTTGGCCTTGTCAACACTGGAGTCCCTTTCTGAAGGAAGAACTGGTGTTCTGTTCGCGCTGAGTTCAGGGAGTTTAGCACCTGAGGACATGATGTGTGGTCTGACTGGCCACAGGCCTTGAACTGACCAAAATTACAAAACACACACACACACACACACACAAATGCCCTAAAAGTGGGTAACAGTGTTCAGATAATTTTGTTCAGTGGGGAAAGTGAGGCACTGGTCAAGGTAGCTTTTCCATTGTCTATATTCTCTAGGCTCGAAAGCCCATTTCTTTTCCTTCCTTCTTTCCCTTTCCCTTTCTCTTTCCCCTTCCCTTTCCCTTCCTCCCTCTCTCTCTCTCTCTGTCTCTTTCTCTCTTTCTTTCTTTTCTGTTGCCCAGGCTAGAGTGCAGTGACGTGATCTCAGCTCACTGCAACCTCTGCCTCCCAGGTTCAAGTGATCCTCCTGCCTCAGCCTCCCAAGTAGCCGGGACCACAGGCATACACCACCACGCCTGGATAATTTTTGTAGTTTTTGTAGAGATAGAGTCTTGTCATGTTGCCCATGCTGGTCTCAAGCTCCTGAACTCAAGAGATCCTTCCGTCTCAGCCTCCCAAAGTGCTGAGATTACAGGTGTGAACCACTGCCTTTGACATTAGAGCCCATTTCAATGGCTCCAGGTCTCCACGATGTCAAAGTCATTTCTGTCTGTTCCCAGAGATGGAGTTGCCTTCCCCGTCACCTTCCCCGCAGCAGCATCCAGCTTGTCCCAGATGGCGCCGGGCTCGTCTTTCTTCACTTCCCACCAGCACTAGCCCCCAGGATGGCTCCTGGCGCCGACGGTGCAATTGCTCCTGGGTGTTCTATTTGCCACCTAGCGGGTATTTTCAGGTCAGAAGGACTGCCTTAAAATTCCAAGTCCCAGAAGAAGCCAGGGTGCTGGTCTAGCTAACCACCACCGGGCAAGGGGCCTAGCACACAGGGGTTTTCCAGCAACAGTTTTAATGAGATATAATTTATACACCATACAGTTCACCATCTCAAGTGTGCAGCTCAACAGTTTTTAGTGAATTCACAGATACCGTATCTGACCTGAAAATGCGCACTAGGTGGCACATATGACACCCGGGAGCTATCGCACCCTCAGTCTGAGAGCCGTCCCGGGGCTAGTGCTGGTGGGAAGTGACGAGCCCTGCCCATCCGGGACAAGCTGGATGATGCTGCTGTGGGGAAGGCGACTCTGTGTCTAGGATCAGCTGGGAATGACTTTGACACCATGGAGACCCAGAGCCACTGTCACCACCATCAATACTGGAACATTTTCATCACAATGGTTCTTTGTTTTTTGGTTTGTTTTAAACTTTCATTTCGTTCTTAGAACTTCTTTTTAAAAACCATTGTAGCCAGCCGGGCATGGTGGCTCACTCCTGTAGTCCCAGCACTTTGGGAGGCCAAGGCAGGTGGATCACCTGAGGTCAGGAGTTCGAGACCAGCCTGGCCAACGTGGTGAAACCCCTTCTCTACTAAAGATACAAAAAATTATCTGGGTGTCGTGGCGCATGCCTGTAGTCCCAGCTACTCAGGAGATAGAGGCAGGAGAATCACTTGAACCTGGGAGGGAGAGGTTGCAGTGAGCCGAGATCATATCACTGCACTCCAGCCTGGGTCACAGAGTGAGACTCCATCTCAAAATAAATAAATAAATAAAAATAAAATAAAATAAAATAAAACAAAACCATTGCAGCCATTTTTAAGTACAATTCCGTGGCATTAAATACATTCACAGTGTTGTGCAACCATCACCAATGTCCATCTCCAGAACATTTTTATCTTCCCATGCAGAAATTCTATACTCATTAAGCATCAAGCCCCCTTCCCCCCTGCCCCTAGCCCCCGAAACTTCTATTCTACATTCTAAGTTTGGCCACAGTACCTCCTGTAATCAGAATCTGCAATATGTGTCCTTTTGTGTCTGTCTTACTTCACATAGCACAATGTCCTCAAGGTTCACCTGTGGACCTTGTGTTGTAGCCTGCATCAGAATTTAATTCCTGTTTAAGGCTGAATATTATTCCACTGTATAAATATACCACATTTTGTTTATCCATTCACCCATTAATGGACATTTGGGTTGTTTCCATATTTTGGCTATTGTGAATAAAGTCGTGAACATCAGTGGACATGTATCTGTTTGAGTCTCTGCTTTCAATTCATTTGGTTAGAGATCCAGAAATGGAATTGCTGAATACACACTAGAGTTTTAAAAAGTATTTGCTGGCGGGGCACAGTGGCTCACACCTGTAATCCCAGTACTTTGGGAGGCCGAGGCAAGCAGATCACTTGGGCTCAGGAGTTCAAGACCAGCCTGGACAATATGGTGAAACCCATTCTCTACTAAAAATACAAATGTTACCCTAGCGTGGTGGCACGGGCCTGTAGTCCCAGCTACTCAGGAGGCTGAGGCAGGAGAATCGCTTGAACCCGGGAGGCGGAGGTTGCAGTGAGCCGAGATGGCGCCACTGCACTCCAGCCTGGGTGACAGAGTAAGACTCTGTCTCAAAAAAAAAAAAAAAAAAAAGATGACTGGGTGCAGTGGCTCACACCTGTAATCTCAGCACTTTGGGAGGCTGAGGTGGGTGGATCACAAGGTCAGGAGATCAAGACCGTCCTGGCTAACACAGTGAAACCCCGTCTCTACTAAAAATACAAAAAAAACAAAAACAAAACAAAACAAAAAAAAAACTTAGCCAGGCGTGGTGGTGGGCGCCTGTAGTCCCAGCTACTCCGGAGGCTGAGGCAGGAAAATGGCATGAACCCAGGAGGCCGAGCTTGTAGTGAGTGGAGATCGCGCCACTGCACTCCAGCCTGGGTGACAGAGCAAGACTCCGTCTCAAAAAAAAAAAAAAAAAATCAGAATGACCGAGTGAATGGCAGTTGACAGTTGAGCGGGGGCCAGATCAGAGTCTCGAATGCCACATTTGAGCTGGGACTCCAGCAGCTGTGTGAGCATGGGAGGGCCGCTTGTCTCATGCTGTCTTATAAATAAAGTCCAGTGACAACCACGTGAAGGCCAGAGCCCAGGACATGGAAATATGCAAAGGAGTTTCCAGTTGTGCTAGTCCCCTTGTCGACAGCTCCTCATTGGCAGCCACCGTGGCCCTGCTGAGCAGCACATGCAAAATGCACCCCAGAAAGGAGGTGAAGTGGCATTGCTGACAGTTCAAAGAATGTCAAGCAATGGCCATTGTTCTTGAAAAGAAGGGCAAATTTCACTTTTCCTGTTTCTCTTGTGACGTTATGGAATTCAAACAAGCTCGTGATTTTCAGCCCCACACTCTGTACTACAGACTGAGGACAGAGTCATTTATTCATTCCGAAATGATGTATCAAGTGTCTTTTTTTCCTTTGTCTCTTTTGAGACAGGGTCTCACTCCATCACCCAGGCTGAAGGGCAGTGGCATGATCATAGCTCACTTCAGCCTTGACTTCCCGGGCTCAGGTGATTCTCCCACCTCAGCCCTGCTGGAACTACAGGCGTGGGCAACCACACTCACACCCCCAGCTAATTTTTTGTAGAGATGGGTTTTCGCCATGTTGCCCAGGCTGATTGTCCGCCTTCCTTGGCCTCCCAAAGTGCTAGGATTATAGGCATGAACCACCGCACCTGGCCCTCAAGTGTCTATTTCACGCCAGGAGTTGGCTGACCATGGCTGCCCTGGCAAATAACTCAGTTGAATCCAGGCAGGTCAGCCCCTACCACCAAGTCATGGAACTGCATGGGATCCAATAGTGTGATGCTGGGAGGTAGCAGTGGGTAGCAAGAGCATAAGATTTGCAGTCAAAGAAACCAGGGATCCAGTCATCACTTGCCACTCAGTGCTGTGGATGCTGGTTATCTAACCTCTTTGAACCTTATCATCTTCATCTGTAAATGTCCACACCAATACCTTCCATACCGACCAATATCTAGTAGCAGTGAATATGTGTTGTTTGGCCACCCAGTCTCCACACCCCTTTCCTCTAACCACAGCTCTCCAAATCCCTTTCAGGGACCATCTTCCAGCCTCATTCTTTTAGTTTCCAGTGGGGCTCCCAGCTCTACAGACAGAGTGAGCATCTGACCTAGGTCTGGCCAATTGCGCACCTAATTCCCCCAGCCAGAGTGATTGACCATGACTGGGCATATGATCCAACTCTTCAAACTGTCATAGTATATCCTGGGTCTTCTACAAGAGCAGCTCTCAGTTTTTGCTGGACTCAAAAGTTCTGAGCCTGAGACTTAGAATAAAGCCAACACAGAGAGCAGTGGACTAGGGAATCCCGAAGGCAGCAAAACCAAGCTACATTGTCACCACGTGACACCCTGGATTAAATGCCATCTGAGGCCTGAGTCTGGGCTTCTCCATTATGTGAGCAAATACATTCCCTTTTTTGCCTAAGACAGAGTTGAAGTTTCTGTCATTTGTCATCAGAAGGTCCCTAGATTGATGCAAATCAAAGCCTCTCATTTACTCTTCGTACCAACTTAGTGAAGCAGGAATTGCTCAGAGGGTCTTTCTGAGAATTTTTTTTCTCATGGTGCATGCTAGCAAAGTGCATTAGTTGACACACACCTGCTTAATTATGCCAGCATTCCTATCTCTAGATACTAACTCCTACTCATCGTTCAAGGCTCACCATTGTCACCTCTACCTAGAAGCCTTCCCTCAACCCCCAGGCTGGGCCAGGAGCTCTGGGTCCTCTGTGTTCGTTCTGTCACTGCACTTGTGACTCTTACTTGCACCCTCTCTCCCATCTGCTCCCATGCACTAGGGAGAAAGGGGCCTGGTATTCATTTCTTCATTTATGTGTGCATGGCACCCAGTGCAGTGCTTTGCAAGCAGATTCCATGAAGAGTAAATGACTAATGAATGAATAAATTTGGTGAGAAAAATGCACATGCCTGGACATGAGATTCACACAAACGCATCATCACATATTTACGTAACGTGTATGCTGCCGAGACCTTTAGTTGCCTCCTCAACATCCAACTTTCCGTTCTGGCTTAGACACAGAACCCCAATCTTCCCAGACTTAAAACAAACAAAACAAAAACCCCTACATATTCTAGCCTCTCTTGAGGAGATGTGGCCCCAAGCTCTAGCTAATGAGCTGTATATAGAAGTTGTCGCATCAGACTTCTGGGAAGACTTTTTAAAAGGAAGACAACCAGAAAGGGAGCTCCTTTTTGGCTTTCTCTTTTTTCCTCTTTTCTGCTGTCCTTAATGCAGATGTGATGGCTTGTGCTCCAGTAGCAAGCGAGATCATGCGGCATCTCTGAGGATGGACCTCATGAGCTAAGCATGGAAAAGTGGAAAGCCAGAAGGAGCTGGGATCTCTGATGATGGAGGGCTGACGTTACTAGCTCCTAGCTCCAGACTGCCTGCCTCTACACCTTCTTTTTCTTTTTTCTTTTTGTTTATACCCTATCTGAAAACTCCCAAATACACCTTTTATATATCAAGAAGAAAATAAATCCTTTGTATTTGAGCCACCATATTTTGAGTGCACTGCTGTATGTAATTGAACTTAATCCTAACTGCTGTGTCACTAAATGCTATATTAATATTCACTGATAATATTTCTCTATTTTATTCTAATCATAAAATGAAATTTTTAAACCCAACATTTGGAACAGTGCAGGTGTGCCAGATATTGTGGCAGCATACAGCTGGAGACACATATATAGGGAAGAAGACATTTTACAACTGGTTAAAGTACATGTGGCAGTTTATCACTTTCTATGGGAAAAAATATTATTTTACTCATTTTATGATATTAGAGGTTGTTCATGTTAAAGTAGAATTCAAGCTTATGTATTTTTTTATTTTTAATTCCAGCTCCACCCCGCATCATCATGCTGCCTCAACAGCAGCAGGGAGGGCTGCGGGTGATCAGGGATCCCTCCCTATCTTCCTGCCACAGAACCTGAGTAGATCAAAAGGCCAAGAGCATGAGGAGACTTTGCTCCTTCAGAACAGCTCCTCGGCCCCCTGAAATGAATGACCAGCTTTAACAGACTCCCCCCCCCAGCTCACATTCCCCATGGTTGGTGAGGCAGAAAATTCACAAGAACAAAGCTCTTGCCCTAGAAAGATCTTCTTTTCAATTTAGGGTCAATTCCACTTTGGGGGCTTCCAGAAGAGTCACCTTTAAATTAAGAAAAGAGAAAAAGAAGCTGTTGCATATAAGCCGGGGAAAACCACACACGAATGTGAACAGCACCCGCGTCCCACCCAGCAGCCCAGATTTTTTGTGGGAAACGTATACAAAGCCCCGTAAGCCTCCAAGGAGGTGGGAGGCGGGTGGGGAGGGGGCAGAAAGATGCTGGAGTCCAAAAAACTGGATTCGTTTTTCTACCAGCTGTGAGTAAGGCAACTTTTAAGGGCCTCATCTTGTCCTTCTGAAAAATGGGCAAGCCGCCCGCACCCTGCCTTCCTCACAGAGCCATTGTGAGGTCAAGAAGAAATGGCGTTTGGTGAAGGGTCTGTGTCCTCCCCTGCCCCCCAGGACAGCTGACCATGTCACTCCAGCCTGAACATGTGGTAGCATTCTGCTCTAGAATCTACCTGGGATCACCTTCTCCTCCCAGCCTTTCAGGACATATCGACATGTCCTTGGGTTAATGAAAGTCAACATTCTTTACATTTCACTCCTTATGAAATATCAGGAAGCTAGGCTCCATGTGGTCTGGCTTGGTCTGACTCAGCTGGGAAGCCATCGCTGAACCCTTGTTCTATCGGTCTGTGGACAAGATTCAGTGTCTTGAGCTCTGTGGGATCAGCTGTCCCTCTGGGCGGAGTCAGAGGGTGCGTGGTTATGATATGAAACACCACTTACCCTCCCGTGAGGGGTGTTCAGCCTCCGGGGCCCAGGACGGGGAACAAGGGCAGACCAGCCTGCACTGTGCATCCAGGGGCCAGGTCAAGGTGATCGAGTTTCTCTCTCCAGTCACAAACTCCATCACCCCTGGTTCCAGGGTAATAAACTCAATCTCAGGGCTTGAGCTATAACACGGTTCATTTCTGGGCCAAATCTCTGAAGCTGAAGGGTTTATTTTTAAGGACAAGCAGTTTGCTGTTTTCAGCTTTTCTCATCAGAAATAGTGCAATTCAGCTCGATCTGCATTGGAAGCATAATTTATCATCTCACACAGATGGTTGCTAAGGGTGGGGAGGAGGTTTACTTTTCATTTTACTTCAGCAAATATTTCCTGAGCCCCTACGTGTGCCAGGCACAGAGCAAAGCACTGGGGATGTACAGATGAGTAAGACAAGCTCCTGATCCTCGAGACACTCCTAGTCCAGGTGGGAGACAAAGCTACAACTCCAGATTTGACATCAGACAGTCCTGCTTTGGAATCTTGGCTCTGCCATTGGCTATTGGAGTCACCTTGGGAAAATTACCTCACTTCTTTCTAGCTAAAGGTTTGTCAGCTTTGTTGATCTTCTCAACATACCAACCTTTGGTTCTGTTGATTTTCTCAACTGTTTTTCTATTCTCTATTGCATTAATGTTTGCTCTAATCTTTATTATTTCCTTCCTTCTGCTTGCTTTGGGTTTAGTTTGTTCTTTTTTCTTTCCCCCAATGCTTTAAGGCAGAAGGTTAGGTTATTGATTTGGGATCTTTCTTTCTTTGTAATATAGTCATTCATAGCTATACATTTCCCTCTAAGCACTGCTTTACCTACTTCCCATAAGATTTCCTATGTTGTGTTTCCCTTTTCATTTACCTGAAAGTATTTCCTAATTTCCCTTGTGATTTCTTCTTTGACTCACTGGTTGTTTAGTAGTATGCTGTTAGTTTTCACATATTTGTAAATTTCCCAAAGTTCTTTCTGTTATTGACTTCTATACATAGGGTCTATCTGGAGAATGTTCCATGTACACTTGGGAAGGGTGTGTGTTCTGCTGCTCCTGGGTGGTGTGTTCTATAGATGTCTGTTAGGTCTAGTCAGTCCATAGAGTTGGTCACGTCTTCTCTTTTCTTACTGATCTTCCATCTGGTTGTTCTATCCATTATTGAAAGCAGTGTATTGAAGTCTCCAAGTATTACTATTCAGTTGTTACCTCATCTCTTTGAATCTGTTTCCATCAAGTAAAATAAATATTCCTGACTTGCAGAGGAGATGAAGACCGCAAAGCCCCGAGGCACAGCCTTCCACCTGCGGGTGCTGCTACTGTGTCTCAGAATGAATTGACGAGAGTGCAGGACCGTGGTGGTGAGGAGATTTCCTTCTAAAGTAACCAGGTTGTCCTGGCTTAAGCCAGCATTACTTCAGCCTGAAAAACACAAACCCTGCTTAAAGAGAAAGACAAGGCTTAGAACCTGTCTACTTCTGTGGCCTAATTTTCAGGATGTGCAGATCTCCTGCCCAAAAAAGAAAAATTAACTAGCTAACAAATCATAACTTCTCACCCTAATTATGCTGGCTGGTGTCTAAAATCCCTTCACAAAAGTTTCTGGTGGTAATTTACCTGTCCACTCATCTAAACTTCCTTCCAACTCAACAAACATTTACCAAATCACCTTTCCTCAGCCAGATCTGCCCCAGATACTGAGGATACTGAAACCAGACCTGTCCTAAACACCCTACTCTATCCAGAAAGAGACACTGAGGGAAATTTTATTATGTATTTGTTATTTATTATTTAAGCAGTTAAATAAAATATCGGAAGATAAACACTCTAACAAAAGAAGGAACAAAAGGTTCTGAGGATACAGAAGAGGGAAGTGACCTGCCTGGTAGGAGCAAGAGGGGGGTAAAGATGGCTTCCCCGAAAAATGTTAACTGAAAAGAAGCCGCCAACAGTGGCTTGAGTTCCACAACCCTCCCTGCCCCTGCCGATCTCCTCAGGTAGGAGGGGGCCCCGGGGAGGAAAAGGAGGAAAACAAGAGGATGTTACACAAAGTGAGTCATCCAGCCTCAAATAACCAAGAGCTGCAAAGGCAGAAAGTTCTTGACTTGGAAGTTTGCCAATTCCAATGCTGCAAAAATAACCATGATGAATTCACATATTTCTGTGCAAGTGTCGGTCCACCATAACACTGAATACTCAGTCATAGCAAACTGGAGCTTTGGGCCCATATGCTCAAAATCAGGCTCAGGCTTTGGTCAAGGTTTTCTTGAAGAAGCCAAAACCTGTATTTTCCCATTGAAAGTCATCCTGGTCTTCCATCCTGTCCTGGATAGGACCATGGAATAGTGATTCCTGCTCAGGGTTAAAAGTCACTAGGTGTTTTTCTGTTTTAGGTCTCAGCATCCACATAGGAACTTTCATTTCTTCCAGGTTAAGTTGATAGACCCTCCCCATTTTATGAAAAGCTAATCATAATATTTGTTGTACACCCACTGTGCACACTGTAGGGAGAGAAAAAGAAGCCCACCCAGAAACCCTTCACCGAAGCAGCATTTAACCCACCTGGAAACACAGAGGGGGGAAAAAAGTCATACAGTGGTTTTTAAAAATTAAGAGCTGCAGGCTGGGCACAGTGGCTCACACCTGTAATCCCAACACTTTGAGAGGCCAAGGCAGGAGAATCGCTTGAGCCCCCAGGAGTTTGAGAACAGCCTGGGCAACATAGAGAGACCCTGTCTCTACCAAAAATTTTAAAAATTAGTCTGGGTGCGGTGGCATGCACCTGTAGTCCTGGCTACTTGGGAGGCTGTGGTGGGTCACTTGAGCCCAGGAAGTCCAGGCTGCAATGAGCCATGAGCTCACCACTTCACTCCAGTCTGAGCAACAGAGTGAGACGCCATCTCAAAAAAAAAAAAAAATGAAAAATGAAAAAAAAAAAAGAAAAATGAAAAAAATTAAAAGCTGCATTATAAAGTATAATGATGAGACAAAGGGTGATGTACTAGAAGGCTTTCCTAGAGAGAGAGCAACAGAGCAGAAACACACAGGCTCTGGGGCCTAAAAAACTCAACCTAGGGCCAGGTATGGTGGCTCACACCTGTAATCCCAATAGTTTGGGAGGCCGAGGAGGATGGATCACCTGAGGTCAGGAATTCAAGACCAGCCTGGCCAACATAGTGAAACCCCATCTCTACTAAAAATACAAACAATTAGCTGGGTGTGTGGCACATGACTGTAATCCCAGCTACTCGGGAGGCTGAGGCAGGAGAACAGTTTGAACCCGGGAGGCAGAGGTTGCAGTGAGCCGAGATCATGCCATTGTACTTTAGCCTGGGCAACAAGAGGAAAACTCCATCTCAAAACAAAACTCTCAACCTGGGGTTCTTAGACTTAACTACTCTGGGCCTTGGATTCCTTATCTGCAAAAAATGATAGCATTGGCTCTTACATGAGACAAAATACAAAATATCTGGCTTGTGGCTGGTACTCAAAAGCATAATGTTCTCATGCCCCCACAAGGGAGGTGGCAGTGACTCAGGTCCCTAAGGATGGGTGAAATTTCAACAGGGAGGAGAAGGCAGGGAGGTCTTTGAGCAGCAGCAGGACTAAGCAGGGAGTAGTGGACAAGTGCCGGGATTCTAATTCAGGCTCCACTGCTTCCTAGTCATGTGATCTTCAGCAAATCACTAATTTCTTGGTGCATCAGTTTCCTTATCTATGAAAATGGGAACACCAATAAAATTTGTCTTCTGGGGTTGGTGTGAGGATTGAGTTAGGATGGGTAAACACTTAGAACAGTACCTGATATAGCAAAGGGTAATACATTTTATCCATTGTTATATATGGAGGGGAGTAAGGAGTCCAGATTTGATATGAACTGAGGAATATGGGAAATAGGAATAGGAAGGCTGGGACTAGATTTTAGAGGGCCCTAAGTGCCCAAATTAGTCTGGACTTAAACACAGTCAAGGCCCATCACAGGCTCTTGAATGGGGGTTGACATGGATTAATAACAAATCTTAAATGGTGGAGGCCAAATGGGCTCCTGTCATAGGGATAAATTATACCAGAAGAGGCTGCTCTTGAACAGTGACTCAAGTCTTCTCCTGCTCCCACCCAAGAAGCTATTTTTTGGAGAAAAGCAGAAGGCAGAAGGACAGATCACGTCTGGCTGTTTTTCCACTTAGTATCTCTTAATCCAAAATCCCAAATCTCCCTGTTTGGCTAGCGGGGAGATTGTGGCAGACTATCACTTGGGATGTCCAATCATCACTTATGCTTTTCAAATAAGCAGCCATGAGCTACTATTTGAAGTGATGAGGTTCATTATTTGGTCTAAGCCCACACATCCTGCCCTCACCCCCCACCCAAACCCACCCCCAAGCAGGCAAAGTCAGTTGAAGACCATTCCACAAATCTCCAACATGCTCTTGAAGGGCAATGCCGTAATGCCTGATCCACTGTGTAAGTGGCAGAAAGACTAGCAGGCAGCAGTGATTTGTTGACATGATCCTCCACCTGATTTCATTCAATCTGGGCTTTCAGAGACAGGCAGAATCAAAGGAAATGACTGAGAAAAAGCATTCCAAGTTCTGGAGATGTTAATGAGCACAGCAATTAGCATAAAGGCAATTTTGACAAGTGTGGACGTTCTTTGTACAGAGAAGTCCCCAGTGCTGAGCCCAGGAGCAAGCTGGTGTGGTGGATGTGCAAGTGCTTTGTGACAGAACACACTGGAGCACAAACTGCATGGGGCCAACTCACAGAAAAACAAAACCCTCATGCTCATTTCTTGGCCTTCAGGATCCAGAAAAAAAAAGACCACAGCCTCTGTCAAATGAAATGGGAAATAATTCCTTTGAATCTGTGATTTGCTCAGATGAAAAAAAAAAGGAAGTCGGGTAATCCTTAAGTGACCCCAAGTGGTAAAAATACACCAGGACCGTGTTCTTTGTGGGTATTCCTGTGACACCGGCGCCACCTGGTGCACTCAACTGGGAAATAATGAATCACCACCCCATGAAGGCTGGCGTTGAGGGCCCCAAGCGTTTGCGTTATTTTGTAAGTATTCTCTTGGTGCTGGGTTGTGAGCCAACAACAGTGGGAAAATGATTAATAATTTATGGATAGAAGTATACGGTAGACTTTATTACAACCAATAGAATTAACATCAATATTTTAAGTGAACAGAATTTCATGATATGGGTATAAGCCAATGTCTCCAAATTGCTAGCCTTTAAGAGCCAAACAAAATACCTCAAGCTTTCAGCCTGTGTGTCTGTAAGTTAGCCAGTTCTCTCCCCAACACCTCTAAGGATTCTTGAGAATGCTTACAAAGCCTGATTGCCACGAAGACTGTCACTCTTCTGAGCTTTAGACTACTACTCCAGAGAAGTTGCTGGTCCCCTTACCATTAGGGAACAATTTCCCACAGAACAGGATCCCAACCAGTTTCCACACTCTGTTCCTAGCATTACTTTGTCTAAACACAGAAAGAGCTTTCCTTTTCATACCCAAGTCATACTGACAGACCTGCTTGCCGACCTTGGTAGCAAACATCTGAAGGTATTAAGAAAATCACGATGCAGAAAAGGAAAATTGAAACTCATTATCAAACATCATTGCTCCAACATTCAACTGACCCTGTCCCTACTGGCCTTTCTCTCTTGACTCCAACCCCTGTTCTGATCAGGATTTTCTATCTCCGAGTGTCTTCCCCGAGACTCTAATCCACCACAAAAAACTGGAAGCCCTTCACACCCAATTATTGCCCTGCAGAGAAACATCCTCTGGCTGCCTCTTCAAAGTCCTACTTTGGCAGCAGCAAATATTTATCCTTAGATTGGGATTCAATTCAAGGAAACACAAAACTAGCAACCAACCAGAGTCTTTTCTGGTGAACAGAATGAGTTACCCAGCTGGAGAACAAGATGTGAGGTAAAATACTGGGTTAAACCAGTGATTATTTTAGAGTATAAACTGGTCCTGTCTAAAGCAATGGCAATGCTTTAAATAAAAACAAAGTAGCAACGTCTAAAACAAAAAGAGAAAAGGCCAAATGGATTTTGAAAAATTGAAACATCCTTAAAAAGACTTGCCTCAATCCCCAAAGCAACTATTTTGAAGGGAATTAAACTCACTTGGCTACAGGTGAGTAGCCTCTGAGTAGGCTACAGGTGGTGGGTAATCTTACCAGTTTCTTGAAAAATGACGTATGTTACAATTTCTATCATTTCTCTACAATAATCCTCACTACATAATATTTCAGCAAGGACTCCAGCTTGAGTCTAACTATATGTAACCTTAAGACACATTAGCTTGGGTGGGTGCAGAGGACACAAGGATTTGCAACAGGACTAAGAAACATCTAGAGTCAGACTCAGTTTAAGGCAGCTGCTCCCAAGACTGGAAGCACATTAACATCACTGAGGCCACCCAGGCCCCACTCCAGAACAATTAAGTCAGAATTTCTGGAGGTGAAGTGCAGACACTGGTATTTTCTCTGAAAGTACCCTAGGTGACCTTAATGTGCAGCTGGGGTTGAGAACCACTAAGCTAAGGAAGCAGAACTCGAGGTGGACATCTTGGGTCCAAAGGCAGTGGACTAGGAGACATGATTCTAACACAGCAAGCATCTGTCTTTCAGATGTCATTTTCGATCTTATCCAAATCCTCAAGTAAAAGATTGCAGTGAGAATAAAAGCTCTAAGAGTCATTTCTCTTATAACAGTGTGTCTTGAATTGTGGTTCAAGGTCCATCTGCATAAGCACAATTATTTGAGGAATGTGTTAAGATGCAGATTCCTGGTTCCCACCTTATACCTAATGATTTCTGCATGCGATTTAGCTCTAGAAGTCAGTAACTATTGTCGGGATCAAATCCAGGCCTACCTGATGACTTGTCTTTCAAATTTCCCTCAATACTTTTGACCAGAAAGAGTGGAATCTATCAGAAAACAGTAGACATTTAAATGAGTTTAAATGAAAGGTAATGATTTAAAGCAGTAGAATGGAAAACAACTGCAAAAATTCCCCCTCCACTCCTCCCTCCAAAGGAATCCTCTATCAATTACTTTGGAGTAGCAAAATAGCATCCCTCCCTTTCCTTCCTGTTCCACTACATTTTTTCCCTTCTGACACATATTCCTTTTTCCTCCCAAATAAGGTCACTTAGAAAAAATTCCTGGTAGTACTTTAGAAACTGTCCACATCTATAGAGAAATGATAAAATTACTGCAAGAGAACCTACCAGGGATCTCATTTTATATTTATTTATACTTTTTTGATATTTTACACATCTCATTCGAATGAAATAAAGTGTGTAGTTCCCTTTTAAGTCAGAACAAGGAGAGGAATGTGATTAAATAGCTTTGCCCATTTGGAATTGGCCAGGAACCAAGATTTTTTTTTTTTTTTTAATCTGGGCAGTTTGCAGTCATTGCCACATGCACTTCTACCTTTAAAGACAAAAATTGGGAAATGAAAAAAAAAAAAAAGCCTGCAACCTTATTTAAAACAAGTCTAGTCTAGGTCCCTGTTTATCTGATGATAGTGGGACCAGGAATGGGAGCCCATGGGAGGCAAGAAGTTGCATGTAAGATGTGAGACTACCTCTACTCACCACACTAATTCACACACCATATGAAGAGACATCAGGAAAGTAAACTCTGAGTGCAACAAGCTTATTTCAGTTTGTAAAATAAATTGTACAGCCTTCTTCCTATATTGTTAGTGTTAACGTCAACCAGCTCAACCCTTTCAGAAAGCAATATGATGACTGAAAAATGTTCATAACATTTAGACTCTTTAATTCAATAATCCAATTTCTAGGAATCTAGTTTAAGATATTTCAAAAGACAGAAGATGTTCACTGCAGTATTCTGTGTAACACAAAAAACGTAACTACACAGTACACATGCCCCCCTCAGCTACTAGATATTTTGCTGAATGCTGAACATGATCCTGAATGATGTGAATTATCTTCACCGTTTTCATAAAGAAATCAAAGCTTAACGGACCTTGCATTCTGTTGTATTTCTAGTATGAGTTAGAGCCAGATTCAAATCCAAGACTAATATTATAAAGTTCACATCCTTTCCAACTCCCCTCAATGCTCATGAGTAGTAAGAGTGCAATGGTTCCACAAATAATAGTACATTCAATGCATTATGTAGCCACTAAAGTATTTATAAGAAAAATGCTTATATTAAATAAAAATACAGAATCATACATAGACCAAAACATTTACAGAAAAAAATGAAACAAAATGTTAGCGATGACTTTCTCTGGAAGTCGGATGATAAATAAAAAGTAAGGAGGAGTGGGGATTACTCTAGTCTGAAATTTCCACGTATCTAACAGGAAAAGATATGTTAAGAATGAGGTATAAATTAGCCACGCGTGGTGGTGCATGCCTGTAGTCCCAGCTACTCAGGAGGCTGAGGTGGGAGGATAGCTTGAGGCCAGGAGGCAGAAATTGCAGTGAGCTGAGATCATGCCACTGCATTCCAGTCTGGGCAACAGAGTGAGACCCTGTCTCAAAAAACAAAACAAAAGAAAAAAAAAGAAGAACAAGGTACAGAAAGGTTTTAGCAATCTCATAACTAAGACCATTAGTTAGAATCCTTTAGAATCAATTATCTTAAGGCAAACATCCCGAGGCAATGAAAGCATTTGGTCCCTTTATTTGGTTTTCTATGCTCTCTTAAATGAAATATAACTTGTTGTGCTTAAATGAGTCTGTCCTAGTAAGGGACTCAAATTAGTAATACAGTAAAGACATAAACCTGAGTTAGAGCAGAACACTTCAGTTTATTAAGATTTGAAACAGCCTTTCCGCTAAACCACTTCAGTCACTATGAAAGTCAAGTTCTAGCAATCAAAGCTTGAAGGTAGCTTTGAAGAGAATGAGCAGGGAAAGACTAGATTGTGAGTAAGAAGGAATGCGCCGAGGCTCCTAAGATCTCAAGCCATGTCTATCATGTGTTGAAGTTGGGGCAAGTCTTGACATTTCTGTTTACAGAGGTTCTAAGACTGACATACAACTACAGACACCAGATCTGTGAGTACACTTAAAAATTCCTGCACTAAAGAATGGACAAGTGGAAGCTCTGAATCACAAATACTATCATATGAAGGTTAATATTTAGCATTTTCTGGACTTTGAAGGGCCTCTACTGTTTTATATATTAGTTGAGGTAGAGGCTAAAGTTCTATAACAAAGAGCCCTAAACATGAGCAGCTCAGATAACATCAAGTTATTATAATGGGCAGTTTGGAGAGGGTGGGCATCTGTCTTTCCCAAGGCCACCAGGTTCCTCTGTCTTGTTCTGCCATTCCCCAAGTATTACACTTTTCTAATGGTGGCAATAGGCTCACTAATACCACATTCAAGTTCCAGTCTGAGAGAAGAGGGACAGGGTGGGCAGGACAAGGCCCAGAAGTTGTACACATCATTTTGAATCATACCCTGTTGTAACCAGAACCTGGGAAAGGCAGTCCTGAAGGAGGCAGGCAATTAGCATCTCTCAGGCCCAGTGACCACGTCTTAACCCGACTTTTAACAGTTACTTGCATTCTTGGCATCAATACGATGACCTGAAGGAATTAGCATCTGGAAGCAAGACTAAGAGTAAAGGGAAGAATTAATGGTGATATGAGTAGGAAAAAAGAGCAAGTCAGATCTCCAAGCAACTCCTCTGCTGGTCTGGTTGCATGTGGCTTCTTCCTTTGAAAACTTTTGTTCCCTGGGTAATTCCAGTTGAACAGTAAGTAATTAAAGAGAAAAAACAACATCCTTACCATTGCTAAGCTCTATCCAGCATTCCTCTCTGGCCTCACAATTTGGACCTGAGAGTCATCCTCCAAAGGTAGCCAGCCCAAAGAGTAAAAGCTGAAACTGAAGAAACGCAAGTTCTATTTCCAGTTCTACCTACCAGGCCATGCGAATGCGCATTCCTCTAAACTCAGCTTTCTCTCTCATAAAACAAGGGCATGAACAAGGTAATTAGAAAGATCCCCTCCATTCTAACATTTAAATGTCTGAAATTCAGTCTTGTCTTTGCTATCACATCAATTAAAAGTTAATTTCTAAACCAGTGATTAATGTGTGAAGACTGCACAGAGCGGTCATCACATAGCTCTGAGATTGGTTATAGAAGTTCTAGGACATCTCCAAAGCAAGTGGTCTAGAGATAAGTGAAAGCATGGTATCCTCATAATCATTTCACACAAACTATAAACTCAAATACATGAGATAATGATTTTCTCATTATAGCTTTTATGTTTATATAGTTTCACTCAAGGTTTTTCAATGCTAAAAGGTTTGAAAACCATAGTATAAGAAATTATAACACCCTGTGCTCTTAAGGAAACTCTCGGACAAGAATAATTTCCCCCAAAAAACTACCTTATAGACTAAGAGTCAAAAGGCACAAAGGAACAATTCAATTATATGTATTTACATTTTTCCCCTTCCTTCTGATATTTTAGGCAAGAGCCAGTGTTTAAGAAAATATATTCCAGGGCCAGGCATGGTGGCTGACGTCTATAATCCCCACACTTTCAGAGGCCAAGGTGAGTAGATCACTTGAGCTCAGGAGTTCGAGAGCACCCTGGGCAACATGGTGAAACCCTGTCTCTACAAAAGAAATACAAAAAAATTAGCCAGGCATGGTGGTGTGCGCCTGTAGTCCCAGCTACCTGGGGGGCTGAGGCAAGAGGATTGCTTGAGCCTGGGAGGTTGCAGTGAGCTGTGTTCACACCACTGGACTCCAGCCTAGGTGACAAAGCAAGACCCCGTCTCAAAAAAAATAAAAAATAAAATTAAAATAAAAAATAAAATTAAAATAATAAAAACAAACAAACAAACAAACAAAAAACCTGAGTTTGAGTTTGATTTTAAGACCTGGAGGGACAGCAGATTAGTTCTACTTCAATGGGTATGCATCATCTGGAAAGAAAGGTTCATAAAAAGAAGATACATCTTCACTGTCACCATCACATCAGTCATCAATCCTTAGACACAGAACCTTTACTGACTCCCTCAAAACTTCCAAGCTTCCAAACTAACAAGCAGTTCTTCTACGTTGGGATCATCCAATTTTCCTTCATGTTCCAACTCTCCTCTAGCTTCAATATACACATAGACAACCTTAACCATCTGAAAACCTACTTTTAGAATATTCCCTAGTGGTTCCATGTAAGTCCTCTGCCAGATTCACATACCCATAAATTCTACTTCATAAGCCCATACTGTTCTTAAAAAAGAAATAGAAAAAAAGTATCAATATAACTTTAAAATAAGACACAAACCTTCATGAAATATATAGTCATCAAATTTATTTTCATTGGGATGCCATTTTTTGAAGAATTCCTAAGACTAATGTTTCCTGACATGCAAGAGTTAGCATTAATAGCTTACGTTACTATAAATACTGCTGCTTGGAAGCAGTACAACTGTTTTAGAGTTTTAAGACTACAGACTTTCATTACTCAAATCTTATTCAGTAAATGTAAAAATCAGAAGGTTCTGAACAGCTGGTTAGGAAGGTAGCCAAGATGCAGGAAAGATGTCTGCGCCTCCTTTTCAAGGGCAGCCAACTCTTGAACAGTAGGTGCCAAAATATCCACATGGCCTTTATAGCTTCCACCTGCATCACACACAAATAACAAAGTAATGTAAATGACATGCTTGAAATAACTTGTCAGCAATACTTTGGCTCAATTATATCACTTTAAACACTGCTTGTAGCAATAAAATGTACTACTGGGCAAGTTATCTCCAGAACTTTGACTTTAAAAAATGTTAAATCAATTATTTCAATATAAATAAATAATTAGGCCTCACTAACAGCTGTCCCAATACCCCTATCCACCCTTGGCTTGGAAACAACTAGTTAGGCCTGAGTCTTAAAATTTTTCAGGAACAAGCTAACAAAAGGGCATCCCAGGCAGAGGAAATAATATGCTGAATTATCACCTGAATTAAGTCAAAGGCTTCTAATTCCTTGTTCAAAATCACCTATTATGCTCTTGTTTCCTAATAATTCCACAAAATGTTCAACTACTCTTATGATATTAACACTTCAAGAGAAAGAGCTAAGCTGAAGTCTTTCATTCACATAAAGATGACACAATTAAAAAATGCTACCAGGCAGGTATGGACAAAGTACTATGAGGGTAACAAGGGAATGATTAACATGTTAAAAATATACTCTTAACCTAATGAAATGAAACTACTGCCTTCCCAAACTGAAGTTCAAAACAGGTACATTTACATTTAAAATAGTATTTAAAATAATTCAAAGCTTACCACCAGCAGCCCTTTTTTGACCGTAGGTAACTTTCCCATCAAATTCATCCACTGGTACCTTTATATCTGGCTCAACCTGAGAAATGGTACAGTTCAGGTGTTCTTCTATCTCAGATAGTAACTAAGTAAGGGAGACAAAATTTCCAGATATAATTTTTGAAGATAAATGCTGTCTATTTTACCATTTTAATACATTATTTGTGAGCCTGACTCCAAGTCTTACTTGCATCTCATTGTACCATATGGTACAGCCTCCATCTTCCTTGAGTCTTGTGTTATAACACCCTTTTCCACGGCTGCTACATACGTGGTACCAAACCTAAATTTAAAAAGGAAAAAATATTAACAGGCATGGAGATAGAGACATACTAAATATCTTATTCTAAATTTGTTTTTAAGTATTTTCTGTCCTCAAGGCACTAGAAAAATAGATTATAGGTGAAGTGACTACTACTTGACTGCTACTATTGTAGTATGACTACTACTATTCAGTAGTACTACTACTGACTACTACTATTCAGTAGCTCATTAAATAAACAGGTCTTCTGAAAAAGTTCTTTTTGAGAATAATCCAAAAGTTTTCCTAAAATGGGTGTCAGATATCAAAAGGAATTCTCAAAGTAGGATGAAAAAGTAAATATTAAGGCATACTATGTCAAGATTAACATAAAAAATAAAGTTCAAAAGAAAAATAAGTTCAAATGTTTTATATAAGAGAATAATAAAGCAAATAACGCAAAATGTACAACTAGTAAATTTTTGCAGTGAGTATATGGGAGCTCCTTATGACTACAACTTTTCTATAAATTAGCAATTATATCAAAATAAATCTGCCCTCACCATGAAAAGTCTTCCATGGCACCATGTCAGACGATGTTTAAATAGTTTTTGGTGGAAATGACTACAATAAAGCTAGTAGGAAAAATTATATTTTGCATTTTTCCTTTCTAAATTTCACCCTATTATTTGTCCATTCTTGAATACAGAAAAAAATGCCATTAAAAAGTTCATTTGTATTCCACATGCAGCTGAATTAAATTTAAATAGGAAAATCAAACTGTGTTTATTTCCAACATCTGAAATCATAACGCACACAATGAATATAATAGAGCCCTACAAAG
Source organism: Macaca mulatta (assembly GCF_049350105.2). NCBI lineage: Eukaryota > Metazoa > Chordata > Mammalia > Primates > Cercopithecidae > Macaca > Macaca mulatta. The sequence goes on from NC_133418.1 coordinate 109,324,934, forward strand.
ATTACCTTTTCTTTTTCTGTTGCCACCAGGGAAATTGCCAGACCCATCCTGAAAGATGATAAAAGCATCCTATTAGACTTTATTCCTAAAGCGTACAAGCTTAAAAATGGGGGAGAAAAAATTACAGAAGTACCTTTCAGCTCTTCCTACTCTGCCAATTCGATGTACGTAGTTTTGCTTTTCATCGGGCAGAGTGACATTTATAACTGTAAATAAAAACAATTCTTAACAATTGCCATTAGTTTCTAAATTTTTCAAACATATTAGAAGGCTTTACTTTAGATTCCATAACAATCACACTGCAAGCATAAAAAGTTGCTTTTTACCATAAGGAACACCATGGATATCAATTCCTCTAGCAGCTACATCTGTGCAAATCAAGAATCTTACATCTCCTTTCTAAAGAGAACAGAGAAGAGAGAAAGGAGTTTGTTAGCACATATACTAAACAATAAAAATAAATGCTATCCTTCCACTAAATGAGACCTCTAAAAACTCAAGTGTTACTATCGGATTAGAGGTCCACATACTCCTAATTTACTGGACCAAGTCTTGAAGTTGTATGTCATGATCTGCTGAAACATGACATTTAAGGTGATTAAATCAGAGACTGGGTTCATTTTGCTTTTCTTTTTCTACTCAAAGATATTAAACCATTGCTAAAACTTGGTTTAATCTTTAGAAATATCTTCAGAAATTGAAGAGAAAGATAAAACAGAACACAATGTACAGACATAAGCATTATCTTACTCTTGCATTCAAATAAACCCAGAATACTAGATATTTTACCTGGAGGCTACACTTTTTGTAACAGACAAAATTCTCAAGGGGAGGAAAATGAGGGTAGGCCCCTGGTGCTCACCAAGAAATACAAATTAGCCTTTCGATGTCATTTGTGCCTCAAGGCACAGCAAAATTAGAGATCTGGGGGGTGGAAAAAGGGTATACTGACTTATGGTCCGGAAAAATGCCTAAGGTCGAGAAGGGTAGCACACATTCAAACGAGGCCATGCGATGTGTTTTCACATCTGCATCAATTACACCCAGCATGGAAACATAAGTCAAAGTTCTTCAACCCAATACTTCCAATCTTTTTTCTTAGAAAATGATACTTGTACTATACACTGGGGTCTATTAAATTAATGAGACTGCTTGGATGTAGAGAGGTTACTGACCTTTAGTTCTAAATGGCTCAAGCCCCACCCACCTACACCAAGAGCTGTATGACCCGTTCACCTGCTGCAAGCACATAACCAGAAAGGTCTGCCCCAAACAGTATCAAAATAACTTTAATTCTACATAACCATATTCTGATACCTGTCTTAATTAATTTACAAATTGAGTTCCTTATGGCTATTGCTGGAGACTATTTTTAAGGCTTATAGACATGGCTTAGCTATCCAATGATACTTCTCCTAAAAATAGCTACCTGAAATAATTTAACTAAAATTTCTAAAATTGAAAATTCTTGTTATAGTAGTGTTGTGCTGATAGAGAATGTGTAATTTACCATTTGAGTGTCAACAATCACTAATCCCTGTCATGATGATGACGCATTAGTTAGGGTAGAAACATTTTGAAATTTCTAGGACAATAACTGCTTTAATAATATTAACCGGAACTACTCAAAACTAGATATAATGCCCCTCTTAAGTATTAAGGAAACAATCAACTATATATATCAGTACCTTAAATCTTTCCAAGTTTTGCTTTCTCTCATGAGGTTTTCTGTCACCATGAAGACAAACACATGAGAACTGGTGTCCTTTTTTATCAGGTCCTAGTGAAAAGCATATTAAGCATTTAACCTTGGAAAATCTGCCTAAGACTATGTAAAAAAACCAATAAAATTGAGACTACAATAGTGTCACACAATTCCATAAAAATCTATGCCCCAACTTGCTATAAACCATGGTTAACACAATTTCTGTCACAAATGAAGTACCATTAAAAGGAACTCTATGGAGCGTTAAAGTCGTCCTGCTTTTAAGGGCATCTTAAGTTACCCTTCGCAATCTGTAGGAGGAGTGGATCAAGCAGTGTGCCAACTAAAATGCCGATGTGTATACCAGGAACCTCACTATCCTCCATAAAACTAAGACTCAAAAAGTAGGGAAAAGAGATCATTCTTGGAGGAACCAAAATTAAGCTTCATCAAGTTAATGTGCTTCCTAAAAGGCCATGCCCATAAGCCTGCTCTCTTCTCAAGGTGCTTTAAGCAACATAGTTATCTAGTTTCATGGCCACAGAAGATTCAAAGCAGCAAACTGTAAAGATGGAGAGGTGCTATTTTAGAGGCAGGTGCAGTGGTAGCCAACCCCCCAAAAGAAAACTCTTCAAATAGACACAGTAACAAAAAGAGTAACCACTGAGAGGTAACAAAATAACAATTATGCCACTTAACTGTTCTCCAAGGTAAATTAAGTTCAGTAAGTATACTTGAAAATTCAAGGAAACAATACATTTTGAAAGATATCTATTCAAAATGAGTAACACAAAAATCAATTATGCAGAGTGAAATAACAGCTAACCAGAACTTCTAGAGGCATACACCTGAGATTTTATTGCATCCTGAATTCAAGTGGTTTAGGGAAGTATCAAATACACACTGGAACTCTCTGGTTAGGGTATGTGTGAAGGGGACATGGATGCTTTAATCCCTTCTTTTAAACCCCTATAATCTGGTATATATTGTGTTTGAGTGTTAGTGATGGTGTGGTAAACTTGTTTTCTAGGCAGAAGTAACATCCACATCCAGAATATTTAGGGAAGGAGGACCAAAGTAACTAAGGGATATTACTACTTAATCAACAGTACTCCTTACTACATAATCAACTCCTCCATTCAAAACATTGATAGGAAGAAAATAAGTATTACAAAACAGTCACTATAACCACCAAGCAAGTCTGTTTGCCAGGACTTGAAAAAAAAAAAAAAAAAAGTGTTACTTAAGTGCTCACTATAATGAACAGTGTAATGTGTTCTTTATATGACTATTAGTTCAAATATTCTATATCCTTCTTGAGTTTTCTATCTCCTTGATGTACATCAGTTATAACAAGATGTGTTAATCTTTCCTCAGTACAATGGGATTTGTATGTTACCTTGTATATCTGCCAATTTTTACTTTTTACATTTTTCCAACATTTATATTTTCAAACATGTAGTGACATTGAAATAATTTTAACGATGAACAGTTGTATACCCACCACCTAGATTCAACAATTAACATTTTACTATACTTGCTTTAACCACATATCTACCTATACCTGTGTCCATCCATCAATTCATCTTTATATTTTTGTACATTTCAATGTAAATTGCAGACATCAGTACACAGTTCAGCATGCATATAATTAACTAGAATTCAATATTTGTTTTTTCTTTTGAGGTAAAAGCTGTATTCAAGAAAATCTACAAATCTTAAGTAGATTTGCTGAGGAAGTCCCATTAGGATACAGAACATCATTATCACACCAAAGAATACCCTCATATCCTTTCCCAGCCTATCCCTGCTGCCACCCTTGTGGGGACTACTACTGTTCTGATATTTTTTTCTATCATAGATTAGTTTTGACTTTTAAAAAATGTCATATAAATAGATTCATACAGTATATATTCTTCAATTTGGCATAACATTTCTGAGATTCATCCATGGTTGCTGTGTCTACTCAGCAAGGAAAAGTCTGTTCCTTTTCACTGCTGAGTAGTATTCCATTGTATTTCACACTTTGTTCATCCATTCTCCTACTGATGGACACTCAGTGTGTTTTCAGTTTTAGAATATTATAAATAAAGCTGCTATGGCCATTCTAGCACCTTTTTGTCAATATGTGTTTTCATTTATCCTGGGTAAACATCTAGGAGTTTAATTGCTAGGCCATAAGACAACATTTTTAGTTTTACAAAAGACTGCAAGACCCTTTGCTAAAGTGCTTATACCATTTTATATTCTCATCAACAATCTATTCTCACCAACTGTATGCAGTTGCTCCATAGCCAAAATTCGGTGTTGTATTTTTAGTTTAGCATGTACAATGGTATTATACTGTCATTTTATTTTGCATTTCCATAACAACTGATTGAGAATTTTTCCATGTTGGTTTATGATGTAATTTGGCTGGGTCTCCACCCAAATCTCATCTTGAATTGTAGTTCCCATAACCCACACATGTGGGAGGTAATGGAATGGTGGGAGATAATGGAATCATGAGAGTGGTTACCCTCATGCTGTTCTCATGATAGTGACTGAGTTCTCATGAGATCTGATGGTTTTATAAGGGGCTTTTCCTACTTTGCTCAGCACTTTTCCTTCCTGCTGCCATGTGAAGAAGGACATGTTTGCTTCCCCAGCTCTGCAGAACTGTGAGTCAATTAAACCTCTTTCCTTTACAAATTACCCAGTCTCAGGCAGTTCTTCATAGCAGCGTAAGAACACACTAATACAGTTTACACACTCGAAGTTATAAGAAGCATAAAATCTGAACCCTTATAGTTTCATTATAGCTTGAATATTTTATTACATAGTGACTGTTTATTTCTAGTAATATTTGTCTTAAAGTCTACTGCATCTCTTAATAATATAGCTAAACTGGCTTTCTTTTGGTTAATATTTTAGCTGACACATGCACAATATTTTTTCATTCCTTTTCCTTTCCATCTTTCCGTGTCCTCAGATTTTGGGTATGCTCCATGTAAACAGCATATTGCTAGATTTCATCCAGTCCAACAATCCATGCCTTGTAAGAGAAGACTTTGTCCACTGATACTTACAGTGTTTACTCATACATTCAGATTTTTCCAACATTGATCTTATTCTATAATTTCTAACCATAATTTTTCTCATTTTATTCCCCTTCCTTTCTTGCTCTTGCTTAGATTAGGATTTTTTCCTCATTCGCTTTTCCCCATCTACTGGTTTAAAAGACATACATTCTATTATTTCAGTGATCACATTTTAAATTTTAAGACTAATAAACAACTTTATCCTTCTTCCAAATGATATAAAACCCTTAGAATGCTGTGATTCAAGTTCACTGTAATGAAAATGTACCTATGTGGAAAATTCTCTCTTGTTTTTTCTAGGGCTTATCATAGGGAAAAGTACTGAATAAGCATAGATACTTAAAATATGCCATCACTGCTTTAAATTCTGTACATGTATTCTAGATTGCATCAACATGAGATTAATAATCTATCACAAGAGGAAATAAACATAATTTATTTCAAGTGAGAAAAAATTACCTCCTCCTTGTTGCATAAAGTACTGCTCCAAGTTATCACAGTCAATTTTGGTTCTACAGAAGATAATTGCTTGATCCATCTTATGTTCCTTGATTGCCCGGACAGCATACTCCCCCTTCAGGATTTTAATAGCTTCAGACCACATCTCTTGAATACCATAACAACAACAAAAACCAACAGAATTTCAATCTGAATTTGTCATGAATACACATATTAGTCATAGACTGACTGCTTAATTTTCCTAAAAAAGAATACCTGTTTTAATAAAAGTATTATATATAGACAAGGACAAGAAGTAAAGATAGAGTAAAACAGTAAGTTAATCCATTCATTCATTTATTTTTGTTTCTGTTAATATTTTTTGTGCTACTTTATGTAGTATACAAACATCTATAACCATACCTCTTATGAGGGAACATACTCATACATATGTACAAATTAACAGAAATACATACTCACAGCAACACTGTTCTCATCCCTCATGAAGAACAAGTCATACTCTGCCTTGCATGAACTTCCCTAAATGCTCAATAAATGCTTTATACAATTATTTTAACTCCTTTTAAAAATAATGTACTTTCTAAATCAATCTAAATACCAGAAAGTTCATACTTCACTCTACGCAGTAAAAACTTCAACACAAAAATCTAGTAATTTCGTCACCATCCTCCAACTCTATTTTTCAGTGTGAAGCTGTGCTACAATTGTTATTCCTCAACCACTGAATGTTAAGACGTTAATTCTGTGACCCAAAGTATTTCTAAGGTCTCTCTGATCATCTCTAATTGTAGTCTAAACTAAGCAAAACTTTTGCAAGAAAAATATAAGAAGGAATAAAAACTGGAATTTTATAAAATGCATTCTCAAACAGTGGGATGACAGATTTTCAAATACTGTCTCTGTTCTTCTCCAACAATAAGGATAACTAAGTATGTGTCCAGTTAATTTAGAGCTACACATAAACCTGAGTTCAAATCTTTAATCAAGATTTCAGATAATTCACCTTTTTGATATAGTTGAAAACCTGCCCGTGAATTCAACCATGAAGCAGAGTCTGACCCTCACCAATGAATGATCCACCTGAAACATCTGATGTCAGACATGCAGCCTAATGGGTTTAAGATTCATTCTTCCAAGTTTTCTAAGCACCATCCTTGTATCATGATGTACCTTCCTATACTTTCAAAACACTATTTAACCTGAAACAGCGTGTCTCAGCTCTGCACAGAAGAATCTTCATTGAGGCAGAATTTAATGTTAGGCTTTTAAAAAATTGCCAAATATTTAATGGTACAGATTTGCAGTTTAAGAAGATGAAAAAGTTCTGGAGATGGATAGTGGTGATGATTGTACAACAATACAAATGTACTTAATGCCAATGAACTGTACACTAATAGTTAAAATGCAAAGTTTTATGTTATGTATATTCTACCACACACAAAAAAGTCAACAAACAACTATTTCAAAATCATTTCAGTATCTTTTGCAAAGCTGTAGCTAAAGAAATTTTTCTTTGTTATGCAATATCACTGATATGAGAAACTTACATGATTATTTCTTCTTGAATTCAGGGTCAGTATAAAATAATCTCTCTAGAAAAATTTGCTGGTTTCCTATGATCAATGAGATTTAGATAATCAAAAATATTTGTGGCTGGATGCAGTGGCTCATGCCTGTAATCACAGCACTTTGGGAGGCCAAGGCGGGTAGATCATTTGAGGTCAGGAGTTCAAGACCAGCCTGACCAACATGGTGAAACCTTGTCTCTACTAAAAATACAATTAGCCGGGTGGTAGTGGCACATGCCTGTAATCCCAGCTACTCGGGAAGCTGAGGCAGGGGAACTGCTTAAGCCTGGGAGGCAGAGGTTGCGGCGAGCCGAGATCGCACCACTGCACTCTAGTCTGGGTGACAGAGTGAGACTCTCTCTCAAAAAAAAAAAAAAAAAAAAAAATTGTGATTTAGATGCCAGGAGACTAACATCTAAATTCAATGATTAAGGCCAGGCACAGTGGCTCATACCTGTAATCCCAGCATTTTGGGAGATCGAGGTGGGAGGATCACCTGAGGTCAGGAGTTCAAGACCAGCCTGGCCAACATGGTGAAACCCCAGCTCTATTAAAAATACAAAAAAATTAGCCAGGCGTGGTGGCAGGAGATCCCAGCTACTTGGGAGACTGAGGCACGAGAACTACTTGAACCCAGGTGGAGGAGGTTACCTTGAGCTGAGGTCGTGCCATTACACTCCAGCCTGGGTGACAAGAGCGAGATTCTGTCTCAAAAAATTAAAAAACAAAAAATAAATAAATTCAATGATTCATATTCCTCTAAGTTGACTAGTATCAGCTTTTTTCCCATTTCTTTTTTATCATTTTTATTGTCTTTATTTCCAAATTTCCTGTTCCAATTTTGCAGGTCACCTCACATCCTTCATGAGAATAGGTAAGGTATAAATTTCATTTTCAAAATCTTTCAACACGTTTGACTCTTTTTAACTCACCTGGACTATTAGCACCAGGTCTTGTGTTATCTTTTGCATGTACATCGTCAGTCTATCAAAAACAAGGAATAAAAACAGGATAGAGGAGTCGTTAAATAATGATTCAGAATAGATGTCATTTTTTAAAAGGGAGAATTATATTTGTCTTTACACTGCATTTCAGATATATGTCTTTATAACACAATCTGTAGGCAAAATCATTCTTCAGATTTGGAAAAACCCTTCATTAACTATAGGTCTAAGGTCACTTTTAAAGCTAATAATAATAATGAAAATGTGGTTTCTAAAATATCGCATATTTATAATAAACATAACCTTACTATATAAAGGCAAATCTAATCACAGTGAAGAAAGTGACAAGATGACCACATGAAATTGGTTTTTAGAAAAAAGTACATCAAGAGGACACCTATGAGGGCTCCTACTAAAGTACTACTAAAAATGGAAATCACTGTATCTGAAATTAGGTATATATATGTTATTTACTTATAAAAATTATATCAAGGAAGCTGATCACAAAAGCAATATTATGAAGAGAGAAAAATAAAAGATGGAGTCCATCACTTATTCAGTGCTTTTTAAAGGTCTAAGGGTCTACAATGTATTGGACTTTTCTTTGATATAATAACTGACTGCCTTAAGCATCACTAAGAGCCCAAGGCTAAACTAGTTTATAAATTGTTTTATTCTACATAAATGTTAATATTATAAATCACTTACTCTAATGTGGTTCTTTCCAAGCCTTTCCCAGAGTCTGTCAGTTTTGGGATTTACTGGGACAACGACATGGTGTACAGTATCTGGAACAGAGTCTTCTCCTTTTAAGTCAACCCAGGTAGGAAAATGCATTATCTTCTCCGACAGTTTCTTTACATCGAAAGAATGCAAAGTGGCAGAGCAAACAATCACCTAAGAAGAGGAAACCCCAAATTGAGATGAACTTTTATAATAATTATTAAATCACACAAACACTGATATGAAACACAAAGTGTGCTAGCCTGGACTCCAAAGATAAGTTCAACACTTTACTCTATGCAGCGACAACTGGAGGTATGACTTTGGGCGGGTTGATCTCTCTGAGGTTCAGTCCCCTCATTGTCACATAGAAATCATGCCATCTCTTCCTCAAGTTCCTACAAAACTGAGTAAAATGAGATGTTTTTGTAAACCAAAAATCCTATATTACTATCAGTCCCCTTCTCTCAAAAGCTTGTCCTTCTTAAACATTTCCTAAGAAAGAAGGATATAACTAAGAGAAGATAACAATTTTTCAATAGCTGAAGTTATTTTTCCTTCGAACAGGAAGCAGTACTAATGATCTGGAATACAAACCCTAAATGTTCTATAGGACAAAATAACTAAGAATTTGTATTTACAGTTTTCTGCAACACCCAACAAATTTCCTCAAATTTCCTTCTATTTCTAAAAGCAGCTTTTAAGAATGTTACCTTTGAGTATACTATTTCATCCAGTAACAAAAAGAAAACATTTTACATAGTAATAAACTTCACGAGAGGGCACCAAACAAAAACGCTTTGACTCTGCTCATAAGCATTAATGATGGCAGTGGCAGGTCGTCAGGAGTGGCTGCTGCCATCATGTTGGCTGCAGTGGGGCGCCACGAGCAGTGGCAGCAAGAGCGGCTGTGGAAGCTGCAGTGGTGGTGGTGGGTCCCCTGTGCCCCACATCCCCAAGGCAGCTGACTGGGCCACCCCAACCTTCGCGAAACTGGGCAGGACTCACTCCCAGGCCCAGAGTCTCCACCACTCTGGACCCGGGCCCCGTGTTGCCGCTCTTGCCTGCCACCGCTGCGGGGAGGGCACAGAGAGGAGGAGGACAGTCCCCAGAGTCCACCCCTGGGAGGGCCCTGGAGCCCGCTGCCCTGAGAGTCACCTCAATGGGGCTGGGCCGAGTCGCCTGCCACAGGGGGAGCAGCGAGGTTGGGCACAGAGGGGCAGACAGAGAGGAGCCCTGAGATGGAGCTGGGCCCAGAGTGGTGGTGGGAGCCAGGAGCATGCAGGAGCCCCACCATCCCAGGCATGGCTGCAGCCGCCCAAGTTGTAGCTGCGGACCCAGGCATCTCTGCACCCGGGGGCCCCTAAAAGGCCCTCCCTTGCCCCAATAGGTTCAGAGATGTCTGCTCCCGCTGCCTGGCCTCTCTCTGCTGTCAACACCCACTCTGATGACAGAACAAAGTTAAGGCCGAGCTTGGGCACTGTCACAACCCAGCTGGGTGTGCACACTTGAGGCAGCACTGATACACCAACCCACTGGCACCCTGGCTGCCTCCAGCCTTTGAGTGACAGCGAACATGGGAGCATGGCCAAGGCAGGCTGAGGGCAGCCCAGTGCTGGCCTACAGATGCCCCTTGGCATGAACAGCCTGGGCACCATGAACAGCGGCAGGAGGCAGACAGGCTCCTGGGTGGAAGGGGGCTAGTCCCCGGTGAAGCCCCACCTTCAAACTGGGGAAGTCCTGAAGCCTGGGGGCCAGGCCACCAGTCCCACAGAGAGCCGGTGCCCATGCCAATGCCTGGAGCTACCCAGTGTACCTGGCTGTGCGCAGTGGCCAGACCCCACGTTCGCTCATACATCCCTCGCCACTCTGCGCCTGGCTCACCCTTGGGAGGCATGGGGTCCAGGCTGGTAGTGAAAGCTGAGCACAGCCTGCCAGGCCAAGTGGGCGGAACTGAGTAAAACTCGGCCTAAGGCACCACTGGCCGCAGAGGTTTCCAGCCAGAAAATCAACACCCCCTAGGATCCCGTAACGTTAATACATAACAATTGTTTACATGTATTTTAAGATGCATTGATAATTTTATACCTGAAGTCTTTTTCCATCAGAGGTAACCTGAGGAATCTGATTGTGCATCCTATTTATAAAATCAGAATAACCTTGAGTAAGAAGCCCATCCTGTATGAGAAGCAAAGAATAAATTAAATTTTTAATCAGTATAGAAAATAAGTTTTAATCAGTATCAAAAATATTTTTTGCTAAATCAAACAAAATATAAGGAAACTAATTCATATATATACATAGTCCTATATTTTCAAAACTATTTTGTTGGATATTTAAAGATAAATTATAAATTCAATTTTAAGTTCCTTGTGACTAAAATATGAAGAGGTGACAACAAATAATCCAAAACCATAATCTAATAATCTAGAATGAAAATGCCAGTCAACAGCTTCTAACATATATCCTTCAACAGACTTTTCATATAAAAAATTAAAAACCCTCAGTGCTGAGGAACTAGTTAAACCCAACTTGAAAATGATTTGGAAGTATGTCTAAGAGCCTCAAACACATTTACGTCCTTCCAGATGGTCTACATTTTACATCTCTGACACAAGGAACAAATTTATAGTATGTAGAAAATGTATGTACAAACAAAGCTGGTTATTTGGAGTAAAAATCATACCTACCTACATACCTAGTAATAAGAGTAATTAAATATACCATGAAGTAGCTATATAATAGACCTGAAGTAGCCATATGATAGACCACTAGACAGCATTTATAAAGTATTTACAAACAATTACAGGAAATACTTATGATATTACATAAAATTTTTAAAAATTTTCCCAGATTCCTCATATCTTGATTTCAACTACATGAAATAATATATAAATAAAAAGAGTATATGAAAATATACCAAACTGATAACAATGATTAGGTAGTAGGATCATGACTGAATTATATTTCTTCTTCATTTTAAATATTTTATCTCAAAAAATGTAAGTAAACTTTTAAAAAAGCATGCTTATCTTTCAACATACAGCTTCATCCAGGACCAGGAATCTAACTTGAGATAAGTTCAGCTTTCCAGTTGACACCAAGTCATCTAGTCTTCCCGGAGTACCTACAACTATATCTACCTGAAAAATAGCAAAACAACTACTTAATGAAAACTAAAGAAACAGTATAATTACCTTAAAATAGCAACCAATAACTGTCTACTTTTAAATAAAAACATGCATATGTCAACTCTAAATTTATGAAAAAAAAAAAAAGGAGTTACAGATAATGGCATATGTTAAACTGATAATTGGTTTGAAATTAATGTGAAGATTTTGGTATTTTGACCAAAATTGATTTTGACATCCTTAACTGATATACATTCTAATGTATAAAATTTATATTTTCCAAGCAAAAATCAGATGAATTTACTGGAACTCAATGGAACCTAGAACTCAAGTCCTAGTTCCACCATTACTCTGCTCTGTGACCTTAATTTACTTAATCTCCTCTAGTACCAATTTTTCCATTTTTGAATTGGGGAAATACCTTCTCCTTTTCAACATGGTTGTGATAATTAAGAGATAAGATGTGTAAGGCACCAGATGCAGAGTGTCCCAGGTGCTCAATAAATTTGGTTATAGTTAATAGTAATGGTGATCAGACTGTCCAGGAAAACAGTAATAGTTACTATTTGTCAAGTGCTTATAATGAACCGGCACTCTGTGAAATGTTTTACAAGTACACGTTTTATTTCATGTTACCACTAAGGTAAATACTACTATAATTATTCCTATTCAATGAGAAAACGGAAGTTTAGAATACTAAATAAAAATTTTCAAACATACATAGAAGAGAACAGTGAGCCTCGGTGCCAGTACACAAACAATTAACATTTTGCATTCTCCCACACATATCTTGTAGTCAAGTCCATAGGTATGGTGATTAGACACATAGGTTTCAGAGTAAAGTTCTGAGTTATACGATCTTAGGCAACTTAATATTTGATATAAGCCCTCTTCAAAAATAGGGAAGAGTACCATCTCAGAGGATTATTGTAAGTACTGAGTAAGAACATGTTATGGTTTTAGTACAGTGCCTGACCCATTTCTAGAAAGCAGTCAATAAAGATGAAGTGTTGTTTTTTTTTTTTTGAGATGGAGTGTCATTCTGATGCCCAGGTTGGAGTGCAGTGGCGTGATTTCCACCTCCTGGGTTCACACCATTCCCCTGCCTCAGCCTCCCAAGTAGCTGGGACTACAGGCGCCTGCCACCATGCCTGGCTAATTGTTTTGTATTTTTAGTAGAGACGGGGTTTCACCATGTTAGCCAGGATGGTCTCGATCCCCTGACCTCGTGATCCGCCCGCCTTGGCCTCCCAAAGTGCTGGGATTACAGGCGTGAGCCACTGCGCCTGGCAAGATAAGGTATTTTTCAAGTGTGTATACGGGCCAGCGCAGTGGCTCATGCCTGTAATCCTAGCACTTTGGGAGGCTGAGGCAGGCAGATTGCCTGAGCTCAGGAGTTTGAGACCAGGCTGGGCAAAATGGTGAAACCCCGTCTCTACTAAAACACACACACAAAAAAACTAGCCAGGCGTGGCGGCCTGTGCCCGTAGTCCCAGCTACTCAGGAGGCTGAGGCAGGAGAATAGCTTGAACCCAGGAGGCAGACGTTGCAGTGAGCCGAGATCACACCACTGCTCTCCAGCCTGGGTGACAGAACAAGACGCTATCTCCAGAAATAAATAAATAAATAAAAATAAACAAAGTGTGTATATGATGTATTCATGTGAGCACAAATAAGGTACTACATAAGATCATTCAGTAAATTAGGCAATTCAAAACCTCTACTCTTTAATTGACAGGCATTAAAAAACAACACTTCCATTCTTTTTTACCTGTTTTCTCCACCCTGTACTAAAAATATTGGTTTCTATTAGCAAAGTTATTCCTCTAGTTCCATTACTTCAATATCTCACTCCTCAAATAAACAGAACATTGTGCTGAATGAACTTTTAACTTGATCCAATAGGAGACACTTACTATCCCATGAAAAATAAAGCAGACATTTCTGACGCTATTGTTTCATCTGCACTGGTAATTACAAGCAAGTTCAACCTAGAAAATATTGTCTGAAAATGTGAAGATAAAATCTGTCCAATGTATTAAGAATCTACTATGTGCCAAGCACTGAGACAGGTGCTGTACACAGCAGTGAACAAAATACCATCTGGTTCTACGACATCAGTTTAGTACAGTATTCTAACCATGTGAGTTTCCTCCTTCCTAATTTCAGCAGGTAAAGTGGGCATGAAAACAGACAAGGCCTCTCAGGGTTTTGTTTTGTTTTAAGTCAGTTAGATCAGAAAAGCCTGTGAGACATCTTCATTTGTATCATTTTTATGACAGCACTACCTACCTTTATCAGGCCTCAGTGGCACATCTTGCATAATATTGCAAGTCTAAAAGATTAGAAAACTAAAATGCTTCCACTCTCTCACTGCCAAGCTGACTTCTGCCCCAGCACAATACCCAACACAGGGCTAAGGCTGAACCAGAGCGTGGTGGAAGATAATAGAAGCAGAGAATGTAAGATAGAGAGAAGAACAGAAAAAGATCATATTAGATCCGCTAAGAAGTAGAGTAGAATTGAATTCTGCGAAGAATGCTCTGGAATAACACTGCCTTTCCAATTGCTTCAAGTTAGTACCAAATTTTAAGACATCCTGATGAAAGCAGATTTAATTCCCTAAAAACTCTATAAGCTTTAGGAAAATAGGAATTGAGAAACATATTATCTTATGGGAAAAATGGGTTTGAGGAAGCAAGATTGGGAATAAACTTATTAAATCTCTCTTACAACCACTAAAACAAAATAAAACACACTAAATGTTTCAGCTTATCTTCTGTTGCTTTAAAAGAATATCACAAAGTAGATAACTTATAAAGAAAAGAATATTTCTCACATTTCTGGAGGCTTGGCAAGTTCAAGAGCATAGTGTCAGCAGCAACTAGTGAGGGTCATCCCATGGCAGAAGGGAGCAAGAAAGAAACAGGCCCAAACTTCTGCAATAACTAACCCGCTCCTACAGCAAAGGCATTAACCCAGTCATGAGGACAAAGCCCGCACGGTCTAATCATCTCTTAAAGGCCCCCACCTTCCAATACTATTACATTGGCAATTAAATTTCAACATGAGTTTTGGTGGGGACATTAAAACCATAGCATTAAATAAAAACGTATCAAAGCAATATTACTCAGAATAGTATTAACAAGTATGGTAATATGATTCCTTGCTCTTAATATGGCATACCAGGTCAAATGTAAAGTCCATGTGGCACAAAATTTAGATTGACAGGAGCACCAATGAAATTGGAGAAAGGACATAATTGCTTGTCATGACTCAATATTGGATGGTTTAGCTTAAATGATTAAATATTTAGGAAAGGAAATAAAAGAGAAATTTATAAGCTGTAAGTTATTTCACATACGAAAAATATTTCATGAAGTCCTACCTTCACAGAATTGATAAATGGTTAAAAATTTCCCAAACTTCAGTCGGGCACGGTGGTTCACTCCTGTAATCCCAGCACTTTGGGAGGCCAGGGCAGGCGGATCACCTGAGGTCAGGAGTTCAAGACCAGCCTGGCCAACATGGTGAAACCCTGTCTCTACTAAAAATACAAAAAAAGTAGTCAGTGTGGTGGTGGATGCCTGTAATCCCAGCTACACAGGAGGCTGAGGCAGGAGAATTGCTTGAACCCAAGAGGCAGAGATTGCAGTGAGCCAAGAACGTGCCATGGCACTCCAGCCTGGGTGACAAGAGTGAAACTCTTCTCAAAAAAAAATCCTAAACTTCTTCTCCAATAGTGGAGATCACTGGAGATTACATCCTCTTAGCTTTGTCCTTCACAATGGCATGCCTGAGCACAGCCTTTGCGCCTTCCCCTTACACATAACTGAACTCGTCTCTCTCCTCACTGGAACTACTACCCACTGTCTTATCATTATTCATCCTTCCCAAGGGCCACTGCAGGAACTTCTATCCTTATCTGCAATCTATTTTACCTCTTCTTTTGTTCTTAACTCCAGTTTCTTCTTTTTCACTTATCTCCCCAAAAAGAATGACTCTTTACCCATGAAGGCCAGAAAGAAATTCTCAAACGTTCAGAGGGTAAACGACAAAAAATCATGTATGCTGGAATTTTGCCTGAGAGGTCTGGGAGAGACTACTGCTTTGTATACTTCCGGGAGAAGAAAAGGCACACTTGCAAGATGTCTTTGAACAAATATACTCTTCTGATCTTGCACTAATTTCAGCCGCACTTAAATTTTCTTGAAACAAAATAGAGCTGTATTGCCAAAACAACAGCCCATGACATTATGTTTTAAAAATTAAAACTACAACTTACTCCATTTTCCAAAACAGAGAGCTGATCCCGGGCCGCAACACCTCCAATTATCAGAAGCTCCCTGAAATAAATATTAAGATGATAATGTAAGAAAAAAAAAATTAAAGTCTGCTTTTCATTGTTTGATCTGCATCCATTTATTTTAGGTGGAAATTAAGGCTGAGAAAGGAACTGAGGAAAAAAGCCTACAATAAAACAAGTCTGGGGAAGGTGGGAAACAAAGCAGTTAAATCTCCATAGCTGTATCCATTGCTGAAGTGTGGTAAAGTCACGAAAGACAATGTGTGAGCTTGTAACGTGTAAAAAATTAATCCTCATCTACATATTCTTCTATATTAGGATAATTCAAGGTCTTTTAAAACCTGGTTTCAATCTGCGTTTTCAGACATATATACTTGTATGTATATAAAATGCCCTGAAGGAAAATCAATTTAAAACGTAATGCAAAAATCAATTTAAAACGTTGCCTCCAGAAAGGATAACTAGAAATTGGGGAATGGAGTGAAAGAAGACTCACTTTTCACAGTACCCTTTTGTGTTTGAATGTTTCTCATTTCAACAACTGGCCCACTGGCACTGGGACACATGGAAATGCACATGCAAAAGACTGAAGTTAAAACCCTTCCTCATGCCACACACAGAAATTAACTCTAAATGTATCACAGACCTAAATGTAGAACCTAAAATCATAAAACTCAGAAGACAACACAAAATAAAATGTTCATGACCTTGGGTTAGGCCTAGTCTACCTTAACTACAACATCAAAACACCATGACAAAAGAGAAAAATAGATAAATTGGATTTCATCAAAATTAAGACTTCCAAAGGATAGTATCAGGAGAGTAAAGGCCAGATGCAGTAGCTCACACCTATAATCCAGCACTTTGGGAGACTGAGACACAAGGATTGCTTGAGGCCAGGAGTTCGAGACCAGCCTGCACAACATAGCAAGACCATGTCTCCACAAAAACTAAAATTAGCCAAGCACTGTGGCACTTGCTTACAGTCCCAGCTAGTCTGGAGGCTGAGGTGGGAGGACTGCTTGAGCCCGAGAGTTTGAGGCTGCAGTGAGCTATGAGGCACCACCATACTCCAGCCTAGATGACACCGTGAGCCCTCATCCTAAAAATAAAACCAAAACCAAAAAAATCACCTGGAGGAGCTGCTTTTCTTAAAAAAACAAACAAATTTTAAAAAGATTCTAATTCCTATTCTCTGGAAACTCTGATTCAGTATATCCAGGGGAGGGAACCAATACATTTTATATTTTTAAATAAGGTCCTCAAGTTCCTAGGTTTGGACTATTGTACTAATACTTCTACTTTTATCCACATTTATAATCAAATATATTTATCCCTATAAACTTGGCAGAAGTAAACACACATATACATGATAATTTATGCTCGTATGCAAAGCACTATAGGGTTGAGGAATATAAAAGAACCACTCCTGCTCTAAGGAATGTAAAACTGAGTTAGAAAGAGAAAAGTTTTGCATATTCAAAGCAAGAAACTTAAAGCACATATAGCTTTAAAAAGGAATAAAAATTAAGAAAATTAAAAAGAAAAACTAACACATGACAGTATGTAAGGATCAGGGAAAGGCATGTACAGTCAGTGTATCAGAGGAGGGGCAGAGGGCTGGGCTGGGACAGTCAGCTTAGCTTCATTCAAAGATCACGACTTCAGCTGGGTTTTAAGAAGGAAAATGTGCATTTGTACCGAATACCAAACGAGTAGCCCATGACTTCACCATCTTAACCAATAAATTGATTTTATTATTCATCTTCTCCTCTAACTTTTGTCTATAATCATGTTCATTTTTATACATAATCACAGCACAAAAATCAATTCACACTAGCATTTTACATTCTTCCCAAATCCTTTTATAAAGAGGTCCCTGAGTGTCTTATACTAAGCAGATGCCCTGGTTACATGGTATGCTCAAGGCATTTATCGTATTTGTTTTGCTTCTCTCCCCTCCATACTATCCCCACACTTTCACACTTCATTCTGTGAAAGGAAGATTGATTCTCATTGTTGAAGCCCGCCCAGCCTAAAACGTCACACATAGAAGGTAGATGAACATTTGCTGAATGAGGAACATGCATCAATCCTCAAAACTAAATTAGAAATTATTTTACCTAGTATAATTTATCCCTAAGTAAGTTTGTTCAACCTGTAAGTAAGATCAATATTAAAAAGACAGGCCTGCCTGGCACAGTGGCACATGCCTGTAGTCTTAGCTACGCAGGAGGCTGAGAGACAGAATTCCTTGCGTCTAGGAGTTCAAGGCTACAGTGTAGGAAGATCGCACCATGAACAGCCATTCACTTCAGCCTGGGCAACATAGTGAGACTTCATCTCAAAAAAAAACTTTAAAAAAAAAAAAAAAGACAGGCTTTTGTGATGTCGAAACATTCAAAGCTTCTGAAATTTGACAGTGATGACAGTTACACAACCTTGTGAATATACTAAAAACCAGTGAATTGTACACCTTTTTTTTTTTTTGAGGTGGAGTCTTGCTCTGTTGCCCAGGCTAGAGTGCAATGACGCAATCTTGGCCCACTGCAACCTCTGCCTCCCAAGTTCAAGCAATTCTCATGCCTCGGCCTCCTGAGTAGCTGGGATTACAGGCCTCTGCCACCAAGCCCAGCTACTTTTTGTATTTTTAGTAGAGACAGGGTTTCACCGTGTTGGCTGGGCTGGTCTTGAACTCCTGACCTCAGGTGATCCGCCTACCTCAGCCCCCGCAAAGTATTGGGAATACAGGCATGAGTCACTGCAGCTGGCTGAATTGTAGACTTCAAATAATGAGTTTTATGGTGTGTGAATGTTTCAAGTTTAAAAAGGAATTAAAGGCAAAATTAACAAAAATCAAGTGTCCAATTGACTAACAGAGTGTTTTACTTATATGGTATAGCCTTCTTCAAAGTCAAAGGGATTGCTACTGAGCAAGGTCCTGAATTTGTCACTTAATCCTTCCAATGGTAGAAAGAGTCCTATAACTAGACAGTAACTAATCTGAATGCCCAAATGGAAGAAAGCCACCACCGTGATGCAGTCTAGAATAAACCTCGCCAAGTTTACTAACACGCTAGAAATAGAGTGGCACACTTTCTATACAGATTTAGGGCAAAAATAAATTTACCATTGAATGAAATCCTTTCTTCAAAAAACTGTTAGGGCCAGGTGCAGTGGCTCATGCCTGTAATCCCAGCACTCTCGGAGGCTGAAGCAGGAGGATCACTTGCACCCAGGAGTTTGAGACTAGCCTAAGCAACATAGTGAAACCCTGTATCTACAAAGGTGGCATGTGCCTGCAGTCCCAACTACTCAGGTGGGAGGAGTGCTTGAACCCAGGAGGTCAAGGTTGCAGTGAGCCACAATCATATCACTACACTCCAGCCTGGGCGACAGACTGAGATCCCCATCTCAGAAAAAAAAAAAAATTAGATTTTTACTCCAATGCTGTTTAGTAACCATGACTTTTCATATAAGAGACACGGGGGAAAAAACATATTTATCATTTAGCAAATAAACAGGAGTTTTATACAGAAATTATTAAAGTATATTTACATACTCACACACGTGTATTACGTATACACACTGAATTTCTACTTCATTTTTCTCTACCTTATTCTTCTTCCAAAAAACTTCAAACCAAAAGACAATAAGCATTTCAGCACAAAAGGAAGATTTACCTTAATTTAGGATTATCAATATATTTCTTAAACTGCTTGATGTTATTCAAAGTTTGTTCGGCTAACTCCCGGGAAGGTTCAACAATGAGAGCTTTTGGAGCATTGGGGAGAAACTTTGTTTGTGTCACCTGTGCATTACCTTAGGGAATAAAAAAGACAAGAACACATTCAAATCACGCTTTATAACACTGTTACTTACGGAACATTAGGACAAATACTCTAGTATCAACATTTTAAATAATAATTGTCAAAAAGTAGAGAAGACAGTCAAACAAAATAAAGCTCGGATTTCTAAAACAAACGAAGCCTACTTTAAATTAAAACTATTTGGGCCACTGGGGTGACTGACACCTGTAATCCTAGCACTTTGGGCAGCCCGAGGTGGGACAATCACTTAAGCCCAGGTATTCAAGGCTGCAGCAAGCTATGATGGTGACACAGCACTCTACACTCTAGCCTGTGTGACACAGTGAGATTCCCTCTCTTAAAACAATAAAAATCTACTTAAAATAATTCTAATTGATTGATACGTCTAAAAAAAAAAATGACTCACTTGTGACAAAGTAAACAGGTTATGAAATGTACTTTAAATAATTGAAATATATTAAATATACAATGGATAAGAGTATAAATTTTGAAGTCAGACTGCTTAGATTTGAATTCAGTTCTACCACTTATTTGTTCTGTGACCTTGGGCAAGTCACTTAAAGTCCCTATTCTTTAGGTTCTTTGCCTGTAAAATGGGAAAACTACTACCTTATACAGTTATTGTGAAGACTAAACCATGTAAAGCACTTAGCGTGGTGCCCTGGCACTGAATAAGCACACATTCTATAAATATTAGATATCATTACCATTATGATTGGGATCCCAAAATGCCTACACTGAAACCGAATACTTAAGAGTTTATGAATTAGGTTTTAAAAATGAATTTTACTGGTGAGTTAAAAAAAGATATGTGACCAAACCAGCAAGGAAAGTATATGTAACTCAGTATGAGAAGCCTTACTTACTGGAGTTCTCACCAATTATTTTCACTATTCTAGAAATCCTTACCCTTGCAGGTATAATACCTGAGTGCTGCGATTTGACAATGTAACCATCCGGTGCCTTGGAAAGAGCAACAAAGCCATCTTTTGGTGGAAACTTAAATTCCTCTTCACCGAAGTTAAATTTCAGTTCAGCATTCTAGCATTGAATAAAAGAGAAAATTAAAATTCTTCCCCTAATTGAAACCATCGTATACAAAATAATGAAGAGCAAGCAGCTTATAACCACAGTAAATTTTTTCTAACTAGATTCCTAATTACCTTCAAAACACAGGCAGGAAAGAGGGCTTGGTTTTTCATATGTGGTGGTATTTCAAATGCCAGACCAAGATCTTTTCCTTAAAAAACAAACACACAAAAAAAAAAGAGAGAGAGAGAGAGATTGAAACAATCAGAAAAGACCTTCCTCATGCTGACACTGTCAAATCTACCAACTTACCTGCATTCATGCCTCTCTCCTGTCACCATGGATAAACTGTGCTGCCTAAGGCCAGCTTCTTCATTTTTTCACTTTACTCCTGAAACTGTCACCTCTACCCCTCTACATTTTTCATTATTCTCTGTCTACAAGATCATTTCCATTAGACATTCCAAAGCATATAAACATACTCTCACAGTAAAATACACAAGAAAATCTCCCTTGAACCCACCTCTCCCTCCATTTACCTTCCATTTTTCTTCTCCCTTTTGTAGTGAAACTCCAATTTCCATTTACACTTCATCCACTTCCTTTCACCTCATTCTCTATTGAACTGCCTCCTTATTAGGAGGCCTCCCACCCTCACCCCTTCGCTCCACCAAAACAGCTCTCTAATGCTTTCTACTTGTCAAATGCAGTAGTTAATGCACATTCTTCATCTTGCTAGACTAGGTCCACCCACAGCACTGGACACAGTGATTGCTCCCTGATCCTTCAAACACTTCCTTCACCGGGACTGCAGGACCCATGCTTTCTTGATTCTCCTCCTGGCCTTCCTCCGCATTCCCCTCTGCTGCATTCTCCTCAATTTGCTGACCCCTAACCACAGGAACCCAGGCCTCAGATCTCTTCTTCTCTTTATCTACCCTCATTCCCTAGGCAATCTCACCCCACCCTCCAATGTGTCTTCAACAAAGCAGCCAGAATAGTACTGTTAAACTAAAGACAGATGATGCCACTCCTCTGCTCAAAACCCTCATGGCTTTCCATTTTACTCAAAATAAAAACCAAAGTTTAGATCATGGCCCATATGGCTCTCCATGGCCTGGCCTCACCACCTCACTGATCTAACATTCTACCACCGTCCTTTATCCCCAGAGTACTCCAGATCCAGTGGCTTCCTCGCTGTGACTCAGACACCTCAAGCACGCTTCCATCTCAGGGCATCCACATTTACTATTCCCTCGGTCTGAAATGTTCTTTGCAGATATCTGCCCGGCCCACCACCCAACTCATTCGGATCTCTACTTAAATGTCACCTTATCAAGCCTTCTGGCTGCCTGACACAAAAGCACAAACCCCCAAACCGCTATGGCTCTCCACTTCCTTCCCCTGCTTTATACCCTCCTTCACAGCACTTATTACCACCTAACATGGTATTATATGTCTGTCTTTCACCACTAGTGTGTAAGCCCCAAATGTCTATTCCATTTTCTTCTGTGCCTCCAGTACTTACCAGGGTACCTCAAACATAGTCAATGTTCAATAAATATTTGTTCAAATGAAGGCAGGGAGGGAGGGACAGGGATTTGAAAAAGTGGGTGGGGGGATTTTTAAAAATTACAATTATTGAATATCATATATCTTTTCACTACTAAGATCCCTATAGAGCTTACCATTTTTGGAGAACTTGACATGTCCTTTATCTATATCTAGGTAACATCCAATGGTATCATGCATAGTGAATTCCTAGAATACCGGAAAGTCAAATGCTATTAATAGAAAGCACATTCTTAAATAAAGTTAAAATATAGCTGCATCAAAAGTATGTGTGTTTCAAAATAATTATTTAAATCAAAAATGCCTATTAGAGCATATGACAATACAATAGTATAAGCATTTGACAGGCTTGTGAGAATCAACATATTTAGGCTGATTCACATTACTGTAGATTTCAGCTCACCAGATGAACCATATTTAGATTCATCATGATCAAAAATAAGAAAAGAGAATAACAGGTATCAAAACCAAAATCAAAATGAGGTGAAAAGAGAAGACAATGTAATGTATTTTGGAGGGGATAACAAATGGCATAAAAGAAAAATTATAACTACTACATATTTATCTAGCTTGACAATATTTCTTCACTGAAGTCCAAATCCAAACTTTCTGTGGAAAATATACAGAAAATCTGCTGATTACACCCTCATTCTGTCATGAGTGATTAAGTTTGCAAGAAAACTTACTTATGCTATGTTGGAGTTGATAACATAATTGCTTACCTCTCCATAATTATCAAACTGTTTATTATGGGATTTCTTTCCTGTTCCACCAAAGCCAAATCCAAACTTGTCAGTACCTAAATTTAAAAAATATTTTACTTTTCTGACAAGAGAAAATATAAAATTAAAAGACCTGTAAAAGAAGCAATTTTATTCACAAAGTATGTCCATTTCATGAACCCACAGGAAAACTATTCCTTAAGTTTCTGAATCCTACAAAAAACTAAACAGTGCTTAGGTCACACAGCTTGTGTGAGACTAGGGACACCAGTGATACTGCATCCCTTTCTGCTTTGGCCAGTAAGAAATTCAGATGCAAGTTTACAATAACGTGAAGCATCTATATGGGACCGTGTGGTACAGATTCACACACACTAACTTTACCCTGACTCCATTCAGTCTTAACCCTCATTTCATACTGCTATAATATCTGTACTTTTTGTAAGTTCCTTCAAATCTTTTTTGGGACAGGGTGGGGTACAGACAAATATTATTTCCATATCTTTAAAATAAAAACTTTTTATGGTTAAATTTATGATTTTGCTTCCCCAAATAATAAAATATTAACCCCCAAATGTAACTCAATCAATTCAGTTATTTTAGAAGCACTTACCTAGGTCCAAAGAGGCCTGCATGGTAGACCACCCGACCCTGCATAACCCTTGGTCATGACAGGATACTTCATAGTAGTGTTTCCCTACAAGGGTAAGATACATTGAGATTTACATAAATCACATACGCATAATTCATTTACCATGAAGCCACCTTCCCAATGTTTCTGAATTACACTGTTATGTACCAAATGAAGAATTATAGGTATATTTGTACCATCAAACACCTTCCCAGATCCTTGACTTAAAGCTATTTTTAAAAACTCATGGGCCAGGCGCAGTGGCTCATGCCTGTGGCCAGTACTGTGGGAGGCCAAGGCAAGCAGATCACCTGAGGTTAGGAGTTCAAAACCAGCCTGGCCAACAGGGTGAAGCCCCATCTCTACTAAAAGTACAAAAATTAGCCAGGCATGGTGGTGGGTGCCTGTAATCCCAGCTACTCGGGAAGGTGCGGTAGGAGAATCACTTGAACCCAGGAGATGAAGGTTGCAGTGAGCCAAGATGGTGCTATTGCCCTCCAGTCCGGGTGACAGTGCGAGACTCTGTCTCAAAAACAAACAAACAAACAACAACAACAAACCCTCATGTATTAATACATTGCCTCAAAAGTTTACACAAGTGCAGACGCTGTTCAAATACCTTTCATTAATCCTTTAGTAGCTCTACACCCATGCCATTCCTTTACTTCTCTGCTTTGACAACAAAGACCATCTGACCCAATTGCTGGATTTGAGAAGAAAATACAGAAAAACACGTCAGTAAAGGTTTTATAAATCATACATTCCCACCCCCCACCACCAAAAAAAAATCATTCAGTCTCCCTAACAAGATAATTCCTTCCTTGTTGCAATGTTCCAGAGACTGAGACTTACTGATTCTTGAGTGATAGTATTTACCAAGTGTAATTAGCCATTTCATTCCCTGGGTGTCCTTGGCTATGTTGGGGGCTATTTTCTATGCTGCCATCTGTTAACTAAGGTAAGACTTTACAGCAAGTCTAGAAAGGCTTCAACACAGCTCTTAACCTGAAGTGCACTAATAGTAGTTGCACCATGAATACAAATGTGCTTAGATAACTATTCTCTAGAGTCCTTTAAAGAAATGTACTCAAGGATGATGCACCACCCCTCACCAATATTTGTTATCCTGATTTTATACTTAGAGCTTGAGCGACTATGTAACTAAAAGATAACAGAACTGTCTCTAGCTTGTTCCTCAATCCATGGAAGAAACCATAATGGGAAAGTAGGGGAAAACATGAGTAAATAAGCATATGTTTGTTACTTGCTAATATTATAAGGGCTCTAAAAGATGAGGTATATTCTATATTATACATCACGATCAGTCTGAGTGATGTCCACATAGTAGGTGCTAAATGGTTTTAAGTAAATATTCAGCTTTTGTCTGTACTGGAAAAAAACTATAACTTCCGTCCTGGTTCATCTTTCCAACTCATATTCTGTACTTGAAAGTAGAACAAACTGTTAAGCACCTCAACACACATCTTCCTACACTTTTCAGAAATTAAATTATTCAAAGTATGAATTCTTACCCATATAGGTACTGAATTATGTAAAACTGAACTTTTAAAAAGTTATCTAGGAGCTTCCAGGATAGCCGAACACATGAGGGTTCATGAAGGGTGGCACACCCAGGGAGGGGAGAAGCTCCAAGCCCCCTCCGGTACTTCAACCTATGCATCTCTTCATCAGTATCCTTTGTAATAGCTTTAAAAATAAACCAGTAAACAAATTTTCCCAAGTTCTGTGAGCCACTCTAGCAAATTAATTGAACCTGAGGAAGGAGTTGTAGGAACGCTGATTTATAGCCAATCGGTTAGAAGCATAAGCCACAACCCGGACATCAGATGTGGGGGACAGTCTTGTGTGACTGAGCCCTCAACCTGTGGGATATGATGCTGTCTTCATGGAGATGGCGTCAGAATTGAATTGAATTACAGTTCTCAGCTGGAAGAAACCATAATGGGAAAGTAGAGGAAACCATGAATAAACAAACACGTGTCTGTTACTTACTCCATCAGTTCTCACTGACTGCTTGCTTGACTTGTGGGGAAAAACCCCACACATCTGCTGTCAGAAGCATGCTGTGAGAGTATACAGGGAAAAATGGAGTTTATTTATTTCTCTATATTCTCAGAACTGGTGTCAGGGTTTGCTAGAACTGCCTTGGCTCACAGAAATGTGGTTTGAAAAGAAAAGGATAAAAGGGTAGGGGATGAGGAACTTTTGGTTTCTTGGTGGCCAGAAGATCACCTACGGTATGGAGCCACAGCTGTGCTATACTCAGTTACTAATGGTAAAAGTTATCAGTGGAATTTAGAGTTGGATCCAACTCCAAGGAGCTGGTTCACTGGATGCATAAGAAAACACAAAAAAGAACCCGTGAGGTGGAGCTTGCAACGAGCCAAGATCGCGCCACTGCACTCCAGTCTGGGCGACAGAGCGAGAATCCTTCTCAAAAAAAAAAAAAAAGAAAAGAAAATGCAAGTAAGAAAGAAAAAAGTATACAGTCTTTTGGTTGCTATTATCTGTAATAGCTAAAATGAAGTAAAAGAGTGCTGGGTCAGCCCTTGATGTGAGACCACATTCCGATTTCAGTCCATCTGAGCTTTGGTCACGAGCTTCAAAGCTGAACCCCAAGGGAAAAATTATGCAGGGCCAACAAAAAGTACTAAGACCTGTGGTCTCCAAGAAGGCAGTCAATGTGGGGAAGAGCAAAACCAAAAAACTCTGAAATTGGAGGGGATAGTGTGAAGGAACTGTTTCATTTTGTAGATCAGTATCATAAGCTTCCTGAGGAGCCTTTACGAAAATGTACTCTGAGAGTAACTCCTTTAGGAAAGTGTCTTTGGTTTTAAATGTAGCAGAATAGAAGGGCATGTTTGGGTTGATGCAGGTCTCATTGCTCACTATGGAACAACCACAGAAGGCTCTATGCATGATGGAGGTTATTCCCAGGCAAGCAGCCAGCCTGGTGGATTGGATAAAAGCCACTGTAAGGTCTGTTAACCCCAAGAAGGAGGACTGTCCAACTCCACCCTATAAATACTTTCTTTTATAATTTCTGCATTTTCTATTTGGGTTAGGGAAGTTTTGCCACTGCTAAATTATACATGTAGTTTTCCGTATTCAAATTCATACATATATATTTAAGTCCTAAATACATATGGAATTTCTAATTATGATATGAGATAGAAGTCAATTGTATATTGCACCAGATGGATCATCAATTGTGCCAGCACCCTTTACCTAATAAATCATCCTTTTTTCTCATTGAAATGAAATATAATTATTTTTCCTGCATATAACTTCTCATATATACTGGGATTTATTTCCATTATATTCCACTGTCTATTCCTATGTCAGTTCTATACTGTTTAATGATAGTGACTACATTCTAATATCTGGTAAATTAAATCTTAATTTTATTTACTTGGTGTTCTCATGTATTATTTTTTTAAGTTTCTGAATTACAAATGAGCTGGTGGAAAGCCTATCCACTTACCGAAAGCAGATCCTCTGTCATATGGGTTCATCTGCCATTTGTTGAGCACTAAACAAGTTAAAATAAAAAAAGTTACCCCCAAATACATAAAATTTAAAATGCTTGGCCGGGTGCAGTGACTCATGCCTGCAATCTCAGCACTCTGGGAAGCTGAGGTGGGTGGTTCACATGAGGTCAGGAGTTCAAGACCAGCCTGGCCAACATGGTGAAACCTCGCCTCTACTAAAAAAATACAAAAATTAGCCAGGCATGGTGGCATGTGACTGTAATCCCAGCTACTCAGGAGTCTGAGGCACGAGAATCGCTTGAACCCAGGAGGCGGAGGTTGCAGTGAGCCGAGATTGTGCCACTGTACTCCAGCCTGGGCGACAGAGTGAGACTCTATCTCAAAAAAAAATAATAATAATAAAATAAATAAAATCCTCTATTAAAAAAAGCAAGTATTTTATATACCTTAATTCCTCTAGATTCAATATGGTTTTATATATTTAGAATACACAAGTAAAACCTGTTTTTATTTTTATGTTTTTTTTGAGACGGAGTCTTGCTCTGTCGCCCAGGCTGGAGTGCAGTGGCTGGATCTCTGCTCACTGCAAGCTCTACCTCCCGGGTTTACACCATTCTCCTGCCTCGGCCTCCCGAGTAGCTGGGACCACAGGCGCCTGCCACCTCGCCCGGCCAGTTTTTTGTATTTTTTAGTAGAGACGGGTTTCACCGTGTTAGCCAGGATGGTCTCGATCTCCTGACCTCGTGATCCGCCCATCTCGGCCTCCCAAAGTGCTGGGATTACAGGCTTGAGCCACCACGCCCAGCCTAAAACCTGTTTTTATTAAAAGCAAAAACGCAATTGAAAAATCAGACACATTGAAGATAATCATCACTGGTCTATTCAGACCTAAAACCTTATCTCCTCACTTGCTTGCTTCAGTGTGCTCCGTATCAGATGATACTGATTTCTGTCCTTACTCCTAGGTCACTACTAAAATGAAGTTTAGGTAACTAAACAAGTTGACTTCAATTACAAAGGAAATAACTGATCAACATTTCAGAATCTAATTATCTTGTAACTATCAAAAGAAAAGCAAGTCGTTTATCTGAATTCAATACCACATTCAAAAGAAACACATTTTTTTCATCCTCCCTTTTATAGGATTGGCATTTTCCTTTTCTGACACATCTTAATAGTCTGTTAAGATGTATGTATATATATAAACTAAGAATTGTAATAAAGAGAGCCCTACGTCCTTTCTAGCCCAACTTTCCATTCAGGGTAGAAATCCTTCCTAAATTATTTCTGGTCAAAAGATACACATCATCAGCTTAAACACTTTGAACATTGGAGAAATAACTTTGAGGTTCTCCCTTGCATTGTGGCTCAATGTAGCTATTAGGAAGTACTTTAAGTTAAACAGACATCTTCATCTAAACTATTTCTCATTGATCCTGGTCCTACTTTCTAGAATAATTATTTTCTCTCTAGTTCTCTTCAATAATTTAACAATTATCCCATCTCCATTTTTACTTCTTCTCCATGTTTAACTTTCTACTTTCTTTATTCCTCACAGGATGTGACTTTTAGAACCATTATCACTATGGTTATTCTTCTTTAGGAGTGTTTTGTTTTACCACCATTTCTCATAAATGACGGCACAGTTGTTACAAGTTCTGAAACTATTTTAGAATAGGCCAATAGTGTAAAAAGTTACATCAATTATCTATCTCATAATTAATTTACAGGAGTTCATAGATTCTACTTTATACATCTTATGTATAACATTACTCTCAAACAACTGAAAAGAATATGTTAATATGCCAGGTTCACTGGTCTTCAACTTGCTATTTTGTAGCAATCCTGTTTTGTATAATGAAACAAGAGTGACTTAAAATATGGAATAAATATGATTAAAATATAACAAAACAAAAGATTAATTAAGATAGAACGAAATTTAGAAACCATTCAACAGAAGCAACACCATTTAAAGATAAAGAAACTGCGGTAAGATTGTTTATGGTAGAGACAGTATCAGAAACCTAATAAAAAGACCAATTTCCATGTAGATAGGATTGCACATAAGAAACAACTTTAAAATTTATATTTTACCTTCCTAGGTGATTCCCTTCTTATCTTAGAGGAAAAAAACCGCCTCTATTCCCTCTAAGGCAATACTTCCCACCAGCATGGGATTTCACTCCAAAAATTATTTGTAAAATCTTTCCTTAATATTTTTGTAATATGTACCTATTTTCCTTTAGTATTAAGCATAGAAAGTTATAAAGTTAAAAACACTAAAATATCGAAATGTAATCTCCAAAATGCCAGTGTTTTCTCAAAGGGAACACTACTAGTATTTTAGGAGGGACAACCTTGCAGTGTTTAGGCTCTCAATGACATTTAGCATCCCTGGTTTCCAGGGTTCCAGACCCCAATGCCACCCCTCAGATATTGACAATATTTTAAAACTGCATACCCAAATCTCACATTCCTAACTGCCAGTGATGAGAATCGATAATTTATATAAAAGGAAATATCAATTTATAAAAATTACCTGAAGCACCAGTTTTAATTGTTGTTTTTCCTTTTTTGCCTTCCTGTTGGTCTTTCAGAGTTTCATAAACTATCTGGATAACTGGAATACTAAAAGCCTATCAAAGAAACAAAAGGTTTCTATGTTAGTATTCAGATACTAACAACAGTTTAATAACCAAAATAAATGACAAAAGTTATGCACATCAAATAATTATACATATTCCAGATTGGTACTATAATTTCATTTGCCCAAAAAAAAAAAAAAAAAATACCAGTCAGACAACAGAGTGGACTGAATGAAGGAAATAGGATGCAGCTAACAGCACAAAATGATAAAACAATGGAGAACAGTAGAATGAACCTACACTAAAGAGGAAAAATATCATCCAGTCCGACAAATTATTTCTCTAGTCTAGGCCAATAGGAGATCAACTTCTGTATGTAACCTTTATATTTTAGGTGTCATCATATTAAAATTCAGAAGTGAGTATAAACACTAAAGTTACTGTAACTCCCTAACACCCATTTAAAACTATATTCTTAAGGTCATACTTTTTTGTAGCTCTTCATAATTAGCTGGCAACAAAAATATCATTTTCAGTGGCAAGTAATTAATTTCTTACCTTTTGGAGGTTGCTATTTTATTAAATACTTCAAAGTAAAAACTACTATTCAAAGCTACTT
This sequence comes from Macaca mulatta, assembly GCF_049350105.2. Taxonomy (NCBI): domain Eukaryota; kingdom Metazoa; phylum Chordata; class Mammalia; order Primates; family Cercopithecidae; genus Macaca; species Macaca mulatta. Next base: position 109,355,350 of record NC_133418.1, read on the forward strand.
TAAAATTCAACTTTTAGAGAGTAAGTAAATATAATTTATTACTTACACCAGTTTTGCCACTTCCTGTTTCTGCAGCCTGAATGAGGGGAAAAAAGTTGATTTTACAGATTAAGTTGTCTATTAAACAGATCAAATTAACACCATAATATGTAGAAATCTTTAACATTTGACCGGCTACCTTTATTTTCACAGTGCCTCCAGATTATCCAGGCTTCCTCTGTCAACTCCGACTACAGCCCATTTTGTTACCTTTCCCATACCTTTAAGAATCTTCTCTTCCCTTTCCTTTCCCATTGCTATCATTCAAATGGAAGCTCTCATCATTCTAATCTAGATTATTACAAAAGTATCCAAACAACATCTAATCCCAGAACTATACTACAATCTGCTACTCAAATTAGTCTTCATGGGAAGACTAATACTCAAATTATTTAACAGGACACTTGAGAAAGAGCCCAAATAATCTGACCCATTATCTCTCTACCATTTTATTTCAAGTTTATCCCTGCTCAGACACATATTTTATGCTACCATCCAACTGAAGTATTCCAGAGTCATATCGTACATTCTACCATTCGCTGTTTTGTTGGTATTCTTTCTACCTAAAAAGCATTTCCCTTTTATCTTGCCTTGTCAAAAATCTGGCCCACGCTTATAACTCCAGCACTTTGGAAGGTCAAGACAGGAGGATTGCTTGAGGCTGGGAGTTGGAGAACAGACTGGGCAACATAGTGAGACCCTGTCTCTACAAAAAATACAATAAATTAGCTGGATGTGGTGGTGTGTACCTGTAGTCCCACCTAATTGGGAGACCGAAATAGGAAGATTGCTTGAACCCAGGAGTTTGAGGCTGCAGTGAACTATAAACACACCATTGCACTCCAGCTTGGGCAACAGAGCTTGGCCTTTTTAAAAAAATAAATAAAAGAAATCTACTTCCTCTAAGCAGTCCCTATGATCCCTAAAGCAAAAGGATAACTGGAGTCCCACTCAAATTCCGCACTACTCTGCATCTCTTATGAAGGAGCCACATTCTCTCTGATATGAGATTCATTCTTACACATGTCTTATTGCCCTAGTTGGTTTAAGCTTCTCAAGGGTAAATATTTATCTGTTTGAAGCTTTTACCTAATGCTCTGAATACAGTATATGTATCATAAATGTTTGTGAATAAAGTTAAAGTATCATATTTAAGCCTATGCAATTCTTAGAGTGTGTCCCCAGCTCCCAATCACCTCACTAAATTTAAACTTACCATAAGTACATCACCTCCTCCTAGTATCAATGGGATAGATTCAGCCTGGATATCAGTTGGGAGGCTAAAAGAATCATATTTGAAGAATTTTAGTTATTGGGAAAAAAAATCACCTAAGCAAATTAAGTCATGTTAAACTTTAAGCCTAAAAGAAAATTTTACGTGGTAAATATGATCCATCCTATTCCACTAGAAATACGTCAAGGTTGAAAAAAGGAAACTTTCCATAATTTAGAAAACCACACAAAAGAACTGAATTTCACTTATCCAACTAGACACAAAAATATTGGATAAAATCACTAACAACTGTTTAAATTATAAAACATCCTCTCCCAGGTACATTTAAGCTTTATGTACTTACAGCCAATCCATCTCTTCCACAGCTTGTGCAATCTCAGGCATAACACCCATCTCTGAAAGTAAACATTGATTTTAAAAATCACATATACTGAATTGAAATCATAAATTGCAGTGCTCTCAAAATTACTATTCAAAAACAGGGTAAAGATTTTGAAGGATAGCTCAGTTACATCAAATCTACTGAGCGCGGCACTGTTGAAAGAGCACAAGTTCTGGAGAAAGACTTGAGTTCAAATCTAAGTTCTCACTTATTAGCAAGTGACCTTACGCAAGGCTATAAATCTGTTTTCTCCACACAAAACAGGGCTGATATTGCCTACCTTGGAGGGCTATATGAAGACCAGAGATAATAATGTAATGCAACTGGAGCATGGCTGTCACCTAATAAACTGTAGCCACTATAGTGCTTATTTACCTCTTATGACTCGTGAAAAGTCTGCGAAGCTAGACAGGGTTGTTGCATTTAGAGATAATTTAGAGATAATGTGCGCATTTAGAGATAATCTCTTTACATTAGATATTATGTACCTTGGCTACTCCAGGACCATGTGAATACCTTCAGCAATTAGAGAAAAATGAATAGACAAGTGGAGAGCACCCGCATTTATTGGCAGCCTGATTAACTGATTAACTGAAGAGGGAGGGGCCAGCGGTAAAAACATGGGCATCTGGAAATGTCAGCTGAAGAACTGCTCTGTTCTTAACTGTATACATATTTCAATAATTCTACTTCAAGACCCATCCTAAATGAATAGAGATGAGTTGTTTCTAACTGGGTTTTGTCATTTTATCATTTCGCATATGAACTCTAGAGGGTAATTAACATATGGAGTAGTTGGATTACTTAAACTTTCCTTCCAAATGAGAAGTGACTTTGAAGTCTGTATTTATAAAATATAGCTTTTATTATAAAAATACGTATTCCTATAAAAAAAGTCAAATATTCACAAGCCCCAGAAATACCAATTTTGAAATTCTGTATTTCTTGCCATTGTGAAAAGGCATAAAGCAAACGTACAGACTGAAAATATTATTTATAAAATTATGTAGCTTTTTCGTTGCATCAGATGAGAAGGATCATCATTTTCAAAAAAGAAGGCTCTCCTAACTCTTTTTTTTTTTGAGACAGAGTCTCGTTCTGTCACCCAGGCTGGAGTGCAGTGGCATGATCTTGGCTCACTGCAAACTCCGTCTTCCAGATTCAAGCAATTCTCCTGCCTCAGCCTCCCGAGTAACTGGGGCTACAGGCACATGTCACCAGGCTCGGCTAATTCTTTTGCGTATTTTTAGTAGAGACGGGGTTTTACCATGTTAGCCGGGATGGTCTCAATCTCCTGACCTCATGATCTGCCCACTTTGGCCTCCCAAAGTGCTGGGATTACAGGCATGAGCCACTGTGCCTGGCAACTCTCCTAACTGTTTATCTCCTCAGGAAAAAAAAAAAAAATCCACAGATAAACTAATGAAGATCTAAAGTTGAATATCCAGGCAGACCTTCCTAAGAATTAACCTGTATTACAGTCTATGTTCTCTCTCCTAAAATGCAAACTGCTTGAAACAAAGGAGTGGTGTGTTCTTACTGCATACGGAATACTGCAAGCTGAAGCCGTTTGCAAAACTGTTTTACAACAAGAAACAACATAACACTTTCAGTAAATTCCAGACAACCTGTTGTACCATTCTGGTCATGTTCCCTGCAAGTTTTCTTTGAAACCAGACCTTAAGTATAATACTTTTAACAGTTAAGGAAAAATTAGAAACATTCATGAAATTCCAGTTTTGTCTTTATTTCATATCACAGACTCTTTTTCCAGTCATTTACCTCTAACTTTCATGAAATTTGTGTATGACTCCCAAAGATGTGTACCTATAAAATGACTACCTAGAACTATCCTACAGACCTTGGCTCTAAAATCCTGTTTTAGGAAAATGTTGGGAGACAAAAAAACAGCAACAACTCTGAGCAGATTTCCAACTGAATCCTATTAGAAGATGTAACTGAAACAGTCAGAAATCTTACATGACTGTTGCACTTTGGGAGGCCAAGGTGGGCGGATCACCTGAGGTCAGGAGTTTGAGACCAGCCTGGCCAACATAGTGAAACCCTGTCTATACTAATAATACAAAAATGAGCAGGGCATGGTGGTAGGTGCCTGTAATCCCAGCTACTCAGGAGGCTGAGGCAGGAGAATTGCTTGAACCTGGGAGATGGAGGCAGCAGTGAGCCACTATCACACCACTGCACTACAGCTGGGGCTACAGAGTAAGCCTACATCCCCCACCTCCCACCCCCCGCCCCCCGCCAAAAAAAAAAAAAAAAAAAAGAAAAAGAAAAAGGAAAAAAAATCTTACATGACTGAAGATTTGGAATTCCTAATATTCTTACAGAAGAAAACTAAAAAATATAAAATACTACAACACCTGAAGTCATCTTAAAAAGTTAAGAACATTAAAGGACATCAGGCCTAACGTGATACATTTACATAGCAATAAACGTTACATAAGTGCTACATAAATGCATCACGTTTAGCACATTTAAGGCTGATTACAGCTTCCTAAAACTGGATCCCTAATAGGAGGATGATTAAGAGGGGAAAATATCAACCGTAGGTTTCGATAAGCCACATCAAATCATGTTTGGCATAAAGGACAGTATCAGGCGGCAAATAAATGTAAATTTTCCAAACTTACGTTGGGCTGGTGCGTACGTTAATCAAAATGCTTTCCCTTTGGCTTCAACACTGAACATTAATGTTGATATAATAGCGTTTAACAAATAAAGATCAGGTTTATGCCTGGGACGTTTTGGAAGGGCCTGAAAAAACTGGACAGAGGCAGGATCGTCATTTTCCCCAATCACTCCACCCCACGCCGACTCGCTTCTCTGCCTGGCCAAGCCCAGATGAGCCGCGGGCAGAAAAGGGTTCCCAAAGGGTCACTGCCACGTTAAGAGGCAGGAGGTGCAGGCGTCTGGGAACCGCCAGAGCAACGCCGCCGCCTGGATTTTGCAGCCGAAGGTGCACTGGCAGGAAAGCCAAGTGGAGATTGGTAGAAGGGAAAGGGTACGGGGAGGGACGTCCTGGCCCGCTCCTGAAAAGAACTGTTCTCCGAACCCGAGCCACGGCCGCCCCCGATCCCGCAACGCGGGTCCATCAGGGGCTGCAGCGGACAGCGCCCTTTGGTCTCCCTGATCCCTTTAGCTCCCCGCGGGCCGCCCCACTACCCCCAGAGCTTCCACAAACGCACCGGAGAAGGCCGCCATCTTCACCCCGTCCTCCGCGGCTTCGACCGCTCGCTCTCTCCCTCCCGACTGACACAGCGCGGCAGTGGCTCCGCGCGCTTCCGGCCCCCGGCCTTTGGCGTTCGGAGTCCGGGCAGGGACTCAGCCCCGGGAGAACGGTTCCGATGGAAGGAAAGGCCCGCACCAGCCCCGCCTTATGCACCTGCCGCTGAGCGGACCGCTGGGACCCAGGGCCTCGGGACCCCGCCTTCGTCCTGGGCACCATGTGTTTGGAGCACACCATGCGGTATCAGGGTCACTGCCACAGAGAAGGAAGCAGACGTTTGGTAATTAGGGTCATCCAGTGGGCTCAGGCTGACACCACACCGTGTCGTCCCCACTCAGTCCCCCAAATTTACAAAGATGAGCAGGGCCTTGGTGTATGAATGACCTGGAGAGATGGACTGGATTCATTGCTCCGAGCACTAGTGGGTGCCTGGCAACCAGTAGGTATTTGTTTTTTGTTTTTTGTTTTTTACTGAAATAAGTAATGATTTAGGTCTCCCTTCACCCATGTTTGACGTCGCTTTTATAATTTCGAGTTTGACTTCCATGCAATTTTCACTCCTTTCTCTTTGCAAAGAGATGGGGAAAGTAAATGAGGAATCCTCCCAACCAGACACTCTGTCAGGAAGGTATTAGAATCTTTAGATGAGGACTCTAAGATTCAGGAAAGTTAAGTCACTTATCTAAAGACACACATCTACCGAATGGCAGCGTGGGATTTGAGCCACATCTGCCCAACGCGAGGGCGAGTGCTGTACTATCTGTAGCCTGCCCTAGAGTGTCTTAGAGAAAAGCGGAACCCTCAGGCAAGATAGAATAGGGTTGCAGCGGCCGGGCGCGGTGGCTCACACCTGTAATCCCAGCACTTTGGGAGGCCGAGGCGGGCGGATCACGAAGTCAGGAGGTCGAGACCATCCTAGCTAACATGGTGAAACCCCTTCTCTACTGAAAATAAAAAAAAAAAAAATAAATAAATAATAAAAAAGGGTTGCAACTACTCGGGAGGTTGAGGCATGAAAATCATTTGAACCTGGGAGGCGAAAGCTGCAGTGAGACGAGATCGTGCCACTGCACTCCAGGCTGGGCGACAGAGGGAGAGTCTGTCTCAAATTAAAAAAAAAAAAAAAAGATGGTTGGGCGCGGTGTCTCACTCCTGTAATCTCAGCACTTTGGGAGGCCGAGGCAGGCGGATCACGAGGTCAGGAGATCGAGACCATCCTGGCTAACATGGTGAACCCCCCTCTCTACTAAAAATACAAAAGAATTAGCAGGGCGTGGTGGCGGGCGCCTGCAGTCCCAGCTATTGGGGAGTCTGAGAATGGCGTGAACCCCGGAGGCGGAGCTTGCAGTGAGCCGAGATCGAGGCACTGCACTCTAGCCTGGGCCACAGAGCCAGACTCCTCTCAAAAAAAAAAAAAAAAAAAAAAAAGATAGAATGGGGTTAGAAGTACAGAATTGGGAACCATATTCTGAGTTGGGATTCTAGCTCGACACTTGCTTGCTGTGTAACCTTGAACAAGTCATGAGGCTTCTCTCTTCAGTTTACTCATGTAATAGGATTCACCCAAGGCTCCAAAGGTCCAGGACAATACACTCAGCCCTGCAGCTTCACACTTCCAGGGGGCACTATCACATTATATTCTCTATTCTTGTTATATTTTATCTAAATAATACCCTGAGAGTTATGCAATGTAGCAATTTTGAGTGGATACCAAGTACCCCCACATTCCAAGGAGAGATACAAGACCCATATTATGTAGGACTTGCCAAAGGGAAATCTGAAATCTAATTTTTGTGCCTTTAGCCAATGCCCACCTTTAAAGTATGAAAAATTGGCTGGGCATGATGGCTCATGTCTATAATCCCAACACCTTGGGACACTGAGGCAAGGGGATCACTTGAGCCCAGGAGTTCAAGAGCAGCCTGTGCAACATAATGAGACCCCCATCTCTACAAAAAAAAAAAAAAATTAAAAATTAGCTGGGCATGGTACACACCTGTAGTCTCAGCTACTTGGGAGGCTAAGGTGGGAGGATCTCTTGAGCCTAGGAGGTGGAGGCTGCAGTGAGCCATGATGGTGCCACTGCACTGCCGCCTGGGTGGCAGAGCAAGACCCTGTCTCAAGGAAGAAATAAAGTATGAAAAAATTAAAGATGCAAATTAAGAGAAAAGATTTCTGTGAAAAGAACGTGTTTTCAGGAAACTACTCTGAGAACTTTTGATCTGAGAGTTTGGGAAGCATAAGGACCGCTCTGAGAAGCTGTCCCTAGGAGGACCTGAGGTGGCAGTGCAGAAAAAGAGACAGAGAGAAGACAGAAGCCTGCTGCAGGAGCTAACTGTGTTTCCAGCGACTGTGGGAGAATTGTGTGACATTTTTTCCCCAAGGGATAAATAGATCTGTGGAGAGTGGACTGGAAGTTTTCTTCAAAGGGAATGTGCCCAAGAGACTGCCTGGAGGAGCTAAATGATTCAGCACACAGACCCCCAAAGAACACAGTGGTATCCTTACCTTCCAAACTGGAGAAGAGATATTCCTTGTCTTATGGGAGTGGCATGTGGAGGATGCAAGCAGGGGGAATCTCCAAGATACCACAAAAAGTTCCCTCTGAGAGAAACAGTCAGTCTTGAGCATGTCTAAGCCAGAGAGCACCAGAATCAGATCACCATAGCCCCAGCCAGATAAAGGTGTGTACCCACCCCCTACCCCATCCCCTAGACTTTATCCTTCCCAGGAGTCAGAAACAACAGCTAATGGGAGTGCAGAAAAGAGATTGACCCCACCCTCCCACCCCACTGCAGGCTTCTGGCATGGAATAGGACAAGCAGGAGAGGAGCAAGCCATAATGTTGGTTGAAGTTGTGAATTTTGATCATGATACTGGACATGATAGTTTACAGAAACGAGGGTATAATTAGATGAAAGTAACCAGACAACTTTTCCTTGTCTTAGAGTGACCAGAAAAGCTCTGGAAGATGCCAGAGACTTCATCTAGGTCAGGGGAAGAAATAACCCATAGAGATGATTTCAAGATAACGGATAATGTTTTCTGTTTGTGCTCACTTAATATACTGCTTTAATAATTATAGATACGTGTATGTGTGTGTTGCAATGCCCTCAGTAATGCAAACTGGGATATGTGAATTGGGGTATGTGATTGACTCCTCTCCTTAGCAGGTAGAATAACACCAGGCAGAGAAACAGTAGCCAGGTCCTTCACTAAACCAAAAGATAGAGGATGGGTGTCTCTCAGTCCGGTATTTTGCTGGTCTAGTCTCCCCAAGAATAGGTTGATTAAATGGTTGCCTACTAACTGGGAGATTCCTGGGAACCCTGGCCTCGTCCCAGAAAGCCAGACAGACACCACCAGGTGGCACCAAACTGTAGCCAAACCGAGAACTGATTGGACTCGACCCTAAAAACTCCCAGTCTGGGCTTTTGTTCATTTGTCTCCATTTATACAAATGGACGTGAGACATTTAAGGGGGTTGATGGAAGTCTTCAACAATTGGATTGTGGTGCTGGTTGCACAGCTCTGTAAATCATTGAATTGTATACTTAGTGAATTTTATGGTATTTAAATTATACCTTAATAAAGCTGTTTAAGAAATTATAATTAGAAGACACATATGGCTGGGCGCAGTGTCTCATGCCTATAATCCCAGAACTTTGGGAGGCTGAGGTGGGTGGATTAGGAGTTCGAGAGGTCAGGAGTTCGAGACCAGCCTGACCAACATGGTGAAACCCTGTCTCTACTAAAAATACAAAAAAAAAAAAAAAAAAAAAAATGGCCATGCCTGGTGGTTGGCGCCTGTAATCCCAGCTACTCCGGAGGCTGAGGCAGGAGAATCACTTGAACCTGAGATCGTGCCACTGCACTCCAGCCTAGGTGACAGAGCGAGACTCTGTCTCAAACACACACACACACACACACACACACACACACACACACACACCTCCCAGCCTGGGCTTGCCCCCAATATTTATGTTTTTACCCTCAGAATAACCCCATATTTTCTGTAATTGGGTTGTTTGGGCCCCGCTAATCATGTAATAGGGAAGTTTTACTATATTATCCTGGGCCCAAGATATTATGCTATGTATTTTCAAGTAAGCTATATTATAATTATATCCCACTGTAGAGCAAATGGTTTTGCAACTACTAAGGCAGACCTAAAAAAATGCCTTCAGATACCTGGGAAAGTGTAGAGAGGATGGGCCCTGTGAAGGTCTCTGTAGATGGACCACCCAAAAGCCACATACAGTTCCTAGGTTAGCTCATTTGTGCTGCTATAACAAAATACCTGAGACTGGATAATTTATAAGGAACAAAAAGTATTTTCCCCAGTTCTGGAGGTTGGGAAGTCCAAGATTAAGGTGCGGTAGGTTCATAGTCTGGTGAGGGTTTGGTTTCTGCTTTTAAGATGGTGCCTTGAACACCGTGTCCTCCAGCAGGGAGGAGCTCTATGTCCTTACATGGCAGAAGGTAAAAGGGCAAGAGACCAAATGCTCCATGAAGCTGTTTTTACAAGGGCTTTAATCCCATTCATGAGAGCAGAACCTTCATGGGCCAATCACCTCTTAAAGGCCCCCCTCTTAACATTACATTGGCAACGTGTGAAGTTTGGAGGGAACGTACAAACCATAGTCGTCCCCTTCCCCATTGCCTTTCTTTATTATATAAATCTGAAAAAGGCTGGACATAGTGGCTTAGGCCTTTAGCTCCAGCACTTTTGGAGGACAAGGTGGGAGTATCACTTAAGCCCAAGAGTTTGAGACCATCCTGGGCAACATAGAGAGTCCCTTTCTCTAAAAAAGTTTTAAAAACTTAAAAAATTAACTAAGCATGGTGGCATGCACCTGTGGTTGTCCCACCTATTTGGGCAGCTGGCCGGGGGTGGATCTTTCTTCCTTCCTTCCTTCCTTCCTTCCTTCCTTCCTTCCTTCCTTCCTTCCTTCCTTCCTTCCTTTCTTTCTTTCTTTCAAGATGGAGTCTCATTCTGTCACCCAGGCTGAAGTGCAGTGGCGTGATCTCAGCTCATTGCAAGCTCTGCTTCCCGGGTTCATGCCATTCTCCTGCCTTAGCCTCCTGAGTAGCTGGGACTACAGGCACCCGCCACCATGCCTGGCTAATTTTTTTGTATTTTTAGCAGAGACGAGGTTTCACCGTGTTAGCCAGAATGGTCTCGATCTCCTGACCTCGTGATGAAGGATCATTTTTGAGCCCAGAAGGTCGAGGATGCAGTTAGCTGTGATCACACCACTGCACTCTAGCCTGGGTGACACAGCCAGACCCTTCTCAAAAAGAAAAACAAAAAAAGCAACTTGGAAGAAGAAGAAAACATTCACCTTTCCAGATTCCTTTGTAGAGAGACAGCTCTGAGACTCAGCTCTGCCTGGAGAGATATAACTGGCAGTGCCAGGTTGGGACTTCCAGGGATGCTTTTCAAAAGGGAAAGATCTGACTGGCCTGCACCCTTTTTCCTTTTGGAACATTAATATGATGCCTGGAAAGTCAGCAATGAGTCCTGAAGATAAAAACTGCACACTAAGAAGAACTGAAGCAGAAATAAAAGGCTGGCTCCTTAATGATGGCAAGCCCAGGTCTGTCTACCTCTAGACCTCTCTTGCAGCTTGAGAATGTCCCAGTTAAGCCACTTTAAAATTTCTTTTTTCTGCAGCCCAACACATTGCTAAGAGGTACAGGAAAGAAACATGTCGTTATGGACATCGTGTAACGTATCTTTCAGGAAAATTTTTTGAATGTTTCATAATACAGCAATAATCAATCTATTCTGGCTACAAGGAGGAGGAGACATTTGGCCTGAGTTGCGAGGGAAATATCCAAAATTATCCCTGAATATATGGCCATTTCCTCACAATGAAAATGAAGGTGAAATGTGACATATACAGGGGAGAATGTGACTCTGAACCCAGCCTAGGGAACATAAGTCAAATTAGGTTGTTTAGTTTGTCCTTTCATTGACATCCATCCTACTCCTCAGTTCCTATTCCCAGCTCCTTCTGGAACAAGAAAAAGCCAGCTGCTTAGTTTCTGAGGATCTTGCCACCAAGAAGGAGGAAGCAGCTAGAGAGAGAATTTGTTTTAATCTAAAAGAAGTTGAGTAGAAAACATAATATCATCATACATAAACTCCCTCCCTCACAAAGTCCTTCCTCACAATATAAGATTCAAATTCACCCATCATTTCACACAAGTAACAGTAACCCTCTCCCTCCATAAACGCTGTCTGTGTAGGTTGCCCCAGATCTACCTGTTAGGAGAAAAAAAATGACTCAGGAGTACTTGCACTGGATCTTGAATCTTGCTATGGTCAGTCTTTCCATTAATAAACCCTCTCCCCTTCGACACAGCTCTTAGTTGGTAAGGCTCCTCAATCCACCCTCTGTAGGATGGTCCTCCATGTCCAGCTTCCTGCTTACTTCCAGACTTATTACCTGCCACTTTCCGCCACAAATTTTACTTTCCAGCAGATCAAACTGTGTAGAATTCCTTGCATACACCATATTGCCTCTCACCACTATAGTTTTTAAAATGCTGTTCCCTCTCCCTAGAATAGCTTTCCCTTTTTAGTTTTGGCTATCTGTTGCTGTGAACAACTACACCAAAACTTAGAGGCATACTACAACAGCCAATATATTCACTCATAATTTGGGGGGGTCAGGAATTTGGGCAGGGCTTAGCTGGCTGGTTCTTCTTCTCCATGTGGCATTCCCTGTGGTCACTCACTAGGTCACATTCAGCTGGTGTCTTGGCTGGGCTGGGAGGTCAAAGAAGACTTGACTCTCATGTGTGGTCACCCATTACTCCTCTACATGATCTTGCTCTGTCCACGTGGCCAGCTTGGACCTTCTCACAGCAGGATTAGTATTAGGAAAGACAGACTTCCTACATAGTACCACAAAGATGTGTCTCAAAAGTAGAAAGCAAAAGCTGTATATCTCTTAAGCCAGCCTTGGAAGTAATACAGTGTCACTTCTATTACATTCTGTCAGCCAACACAAGTCATATGACCAGCCCAGTTTCATAGGGAGGAGAAACAGACTCTACAATTCAATGCAGTAAATAGCAAAGAGTTTGCAGCCATTTATAATATACCATCTTCTGTAACATAGTATGAGCATTTACAATATAACTACCTATAGTAACACATCTTCTTGGAAAACTCCTAATTATCATTCAGATTCAGCTAAGCTAGCAACTTGCAGCAAATCCTGCTTCCCCAATGTTTATTTCTCTTTTTCCTTAAATTTCTGACTTAGCTGGACATATGGCTGCTCAGAATAAAGACTCTATTTGCCAGCCTTCCTGGTAGCTAGATTTGCCCATATGCCCATGTTCTGACCAGTGGTACATAAACAGAGGTGTCAAATGTGACTTCTGGGAAATTCCCATAATGGAGGTGTTGTGTTCTTCCTCATTTCTTCCTTCCTGTTGGATGGAATTAGGATGTGATGGCTGGGGTTTGAGCAGCCATTTTGGACCATGAAATGAGAGCCATATATTGAGAACAATAAGAGAGAAATAGCTTGCATCTCTGACACCTTTGGAGCACCATACCAGTCAAAAATTGTGACTCTAGATTTCTTAAATGAGAGAGAAATAAATATCTATCTTCTTTCTTTGCAGGAAGGGGAAATGGGGGCGGTCTTTCTCATGCAGCCAAACCTAATCCTAATTTGTATGCTCTCATTAGTTATCTACTGCTACAAAACAAGTTGCCCCAAAATCTAGTAACTTAAAACAATAAACATTTATTACTACTCCCAGCTTCTGTGGAACAGGAATTCAGGAGCAGCTTGGCTAGGCAGGTTCCACTTGGCGTCACTTTTACAGTAGTAGCCAAGCTGCAAGCTGGGACTGCAGTCATCCCAAGGCTTCGCTAGGGCTGAAAGATCAGTTTTTAAAGCTTGGTCACTCCCTTGTCTGTGCTGGCAGCGAGTGGGAGGCCTCTGCTTTCCTCCATGTAGATCTCTCCCTGGGCCACTTCAGTGTTCTCATTATATTGCAGCTGGGGCCCCCTCACCCTTCCCCACCAAAGCAACCCATCCTAGAGAACAAAGCAGAATGAATATTATCTTTTATGGCATAGCCATCAAAGTCACACTATCACTTCTGTGATATCTTAGTGGTCACACAGGCCTATTCAGCATGGAAGAGGACTAATACACACAAAGATGTGAATTCCAGTAGACAAGGATCTTTTGCGGGGCAAGCAACCCAGAGGCTGGCTACCATATCCCTGCTTCCCTAACAGACCCCCTTATTTGTTCACGTGGCAGGTGGTGATCCCTCAGTATCAGGAAAAACTATGTTCATATCACATTCTCTGGGGTAAATTATGTTGCTTCTAGACTCACCATTGTCATTAAATTTGTTGGCTTAGCTTTCTGTGTTTTTCACAATTTACCAGACTCACAGAGCAGTTTGAAAACAGGGAGCCTCACATTTAAACATCCTTTCCCCGCCCCGTATTTCCTGTAACTTCTGAGTTGAGCAACAATCATTGAATTTTATGCTTTTGTCAAAATAAGCTGTCAGAAACTGGTCCAGATCTATTAGAATGCAACATCATTCTCACTGCCCCGGCATTCACCTTATGGTGCAGGGACCAGAGGGGGCCTGGCAAACAGACATAAATCCAGAGATCTATAATTCTGTATCCCCTGAAGAAGTGGCCATAAAGTCCATCACTCCAGATATATGGGGAGAAGGAGACAAAGGGCAACCCGGATGAGTTTCAGAGGGACTGTAAAACAGAAAAAGAGATCTCGCTAACTGCCTCACTCTCTGCATACGCAAGCCAGGCAGGGACACAATTCATGGTAGGGTGCCGACTGGCCAGCAGGCATGAATGGCCCTGTCTCCCATGCCAGCCATCTTGAGTGTTCGTCGGCCCCTGTGAGTGACGCTGTCAGCCCTAGGGGAGATGGTGCCACATTTGGAGTCTGAACTTATGGGTGTTTAAGAACAGAATGTACATCAGACATATGTTCCAAATCCAGCAGCTCAGAATCTGCCAGGATCCCCAAATTCCATCACCTGCAGCAGAGCCATTTTGCACTTGCACACAGAGCTCAGACTCGCTTTCTCAGCCTCCCGCCCAGGTTCCTTGCTTCACTGCACCTCCTTCCTGTCTGTGAAATTGATCTCAGGTTTTCTTGTTAACAAGATCTGTAATTTTTTTTTTCTTTCTTTCTTTCTTTTTTTTTTTTTTAAGTAGACTGAAACAAAACCACTTGCCATATGAAAAAGAGGGGCAGGTAATAAAAAAGATGGTCATGAATCTTCAAAATGCCTGGAGAAAGCAGTTCTAAATATAAGAATTTATACTGCCTGTTTCCTATGATACAATAATAAAAATGGGAATTTGTGAAGGCTGCTTCCACTGTAGATCTGAATGGTGGTGGTCCAGTTACTATGGCTGCATAACAAATTACCCCAATATGTTTTTGTCTTAAAACATGTGTTTGCTTCACTTATAGATTTTAAGGGTGAGGAACCTGGGTGCAGCAGGGATGGCTTATCTCTGTTCCACAATACTCACCTTGTCCAGGGGCTGGAATCATGACAAGGTCATCACTCACATGACTCAGTTAACGCTCATCCTAGCTGGGATGAGACCCAGCTGGGACTGTTGGCCAGCTGCAGCCTGGGCTTTTCCACAATGCCGTGGCTTTATTCCAAAGGTGAGCATCCCCAGGGCCGTGTGGCCTTCAATGACCAAGCTTCAGAAGTCAAGTGGTGTCATTTCCTTCTCATTTTATCCATTAAGATAATTACAAGGTTGCTCAGATTCAAAGGGGGGGGATCATAGATGCCACCACTTGAAGGAGGAGCGTCAACATTACGTTTTCTTTTTCTTTTTGAGACAGGGTCTTGCTCTGTCTCCCAGGCTGGAGTTCAGTGCTGCAATCATGATGCACGGCAGTTGCGATCTCCCAGGCTCAAGCTGTCCTCCTGCCTCAGCCTCCCAAGTAGCTGGGACTACAGGTGTGCACCACCGTACCTGGCTAATTTTTTTATTTTTTTTTTAGAGACAAGGTCTCACTATGTTGCCCAGGCTGGTTTTGAACTCCTGAGTTAAGCAATTCTTCCGCCTTGGCCTTGGAAAGTGCTGGGATTATAGGTGTGAGCCATAGTGCTCAGACTCAGCATTACATTTTAAGAAAACATGGGACAAGGTATAAATTGGTGAGGTAATGTGTTGGAGTTCTCCAGAGAAACAGAAGCAATAGGATGTGTGTCTATAGAAAGAGATTTTTTTTTTTTAAGAAATTGCCTCACATGATTATAAAAGGCTAGCAAGTCCAAAATCTATAGGGTGGGCTGGCAGGCTGAAGACCCAGGAAGAGTTGATGTTGCCGTTGAAGCCTGAAGACCATCTACTAGAGAATTCCCTCTTGTTGGGGGAGGTCAGCCTTTCGTTCTATTAAGGCCTTTAACCGAACGAGGCCTACCCACATTATGGAGGGCAATCCACTTTACTCAAAGGCCACCTATTCATTCATTTGGTTACTTATTTATTTATTTAGACAGCATCTTATTCTGTCACCCAGGCTGCAGTGCAGTGGCCTGATCATGGCTCACTGCAGCCTCGACCTCCTGAACTCAAGTGATCTCACCTCAGCCTCCCAAGTATCTGGGACTACAGGCACATGTGACTACACCCAGCTAATGTTTGTATTTTTTTGTAGAGATGGGGATCTTGCCATATTGCCCAGACCGATCTCAAATGCCTGGGCTCAAGCCATCCTCCTACCTCACCTTGGTCTCCCAAAGTGCTGGCAGTACAGGTGTGAGCCACCAATTTAAATGTAAATCTCATCCAAAAACATCCTCACAGAAACATCCAGAATATGTTTGGTTTTTCTGGGTTTTTTTTTTTTTTTTTTGAGATGGAGTTTTCTCCGTTGCTCAGGCTGGAGTGCAATGGTGTGATCTCAGCTCACTGCAACCTCCGCCTCCAGGGTTCAAGCGATTCTCCCACCTCAGCCTCCTGAGTAGCTAGGATTACAGATGCCTGCCACCATGTCTGGCTATTTTTTGTATTTTTAGTAGAGACAGGCTTTTACCACGTTGGCCAGGTTGGTCTCCAACTCCTGACCTCAAGTGATTTGCCTGCCTTGGCCTCCTAAAGTGCTGGGATTACAGGTACGAGCCTCCGTGCCTGGCCCCAGAATATGTTTGACCAAATATCTGGGCACCGTAGCCCACATATATTGATACATAATATTAAACATCACACATGCATGCCTTGTCAACTTGGCACCCATACGCATCTCCTTAAACCATACTTAATCTCCAAATAAACACAATAACAAGGTCATAATTCCACCTAAGATGATACAACTGTCCTGTGTACACTGGAAAATACACTAGCTCCTTCCCCAGGAGAGGATGTAAAAACTCTTGGATGATGTTTATTCTCCTTGACATTCTATTTTTATATCAATATTTAGATATAAAATTAACAATACTTAGATACTATAATATAAAATGAGTGTATCTTATGTTACATGAGGGGATAAGAGGGAAGAAAACAAAGATATTTGCAGCCAGGCACAGTGGCTCATGTCTGTAATCCCAGCACCTTGGGAGGCCGAGGCAGATGGATCCCTTGAGCCCAGTTCAAAACCAGGTTGGGTAACATAGTGAGACCCTGTCTCTACCAAATACATAAATAAAGATATTTGCAATATATGTATATACATACATATAGCAAAACAAATGTATATACACATAAATACATATATACAAACATATATACACACATATACACATATAAACACACATATACATATATACACATACATATATACATTATAAACACACAAATATATTCATAACAAAATAAGGAAGAAATACTCATGGCAATTACAGTCCTTGTTTCTATAACTAGTTATGTGGTCATATCCGGTATTTATAACTACTGTACCTTTTCCCACTATCTGTTCTGTATTCCATTTGCCCTAAGCAAGCACCACAGTTGTTCATGAAACCTTTTTTTCTGAAGGTTCATGAAAAGTTTCATGAAAACTTTTATTCCGAAGGGTCTGGATCATTAGTCTTGCCTGGAATGGGTTGTTGTAGTTTTCCATTGACTTTAATCAGGAGGCATGGTAATAGCAGGAATGCCCTAAGGAATTTCCTGTATTCCAGACACACTCTTCTTTACCTCTCTTGTGGAAAAGCAGTTCAGTTTTCCCTTGGTGATCAGGATCAATCACCCCAGCCAGCACAGTCACTCTTTTCTTTTCCTGTTGACTCAGAGGCATGCAAATGCCAAAGTGGCAATCTAACTTCCAGTTCAATGGAATCATTGTTGTGTCTCCCGGTGGAGACATTCCTGCCTTTGGAGCTAAGACCTCTATCTAGGTCAGAAGAGTGTAAAGTCACAGGAACTGGAAGTGAACATTTTGCTAGTGGCTCATTAGAGGTAATAGTGAGTGGCACCATTCACATCTCTGCCCCTTGATTCCTGGACCTGGGAATCTTGGCTATGGGACAAACAGTACCATATATTGGATACTGGGTCAGAGCATATGGCCATCTTTGGAAAATGCAATCTGCCACAAGTGGATATATTGAATCTCCTGATTTGGAAGCTACTTCTGCCTTGGGAAGAAATGGAAACATACTGAGTGAACAAGGAACTATATTCTTTCCATGAAGCATCTCTAAGAGCTTCACAAAGTTCCTTCATTTGCTATTCACCTAACAAAACTGATGAAGTGCCTCCTAGGTGCCAAGGACTATGATAGTGCTGGGGATATGAGTAAGACAAATATGAATAAGACACAATTTTTTGCTTTCAAGATAATCTAAGTTTTTAGATAATCTAAGTTTTTCAGCTGAGATAAATGTAAACACATAATTTACACAAGGCAGAAATGCAGTGGTAGAGATATATGCAGAGTATCATGGGAACTCAGAGTAGACAGCTAAGCCAGTCTGGAAGTGTCAGAGAAGGGATTTGGGGGAAGATAATATCTCAGATGAATCTTAATAGGTGGACTGAATTTAATTAGATGAAGAGGGGCTTATGGGGGAAAAAGGAGGGGAAGCTTTTCAGGTAGAGGGGACAGCATGGAGACTTACACAGTGCCAAGAAACAGGATGGTGTACCCTGATGTATTAATCATCTCATGCTGCATTACAAACCACACTGGAACTTCGTGGCTTCAAACAAAAATATGGATGATCTTACATTATTTCTGTGGGTCAGAAATCCAGGAATGACTTATTAGGATGGTTCTGGCTTGGAATATCTCATGAGACTGCAGTCAACATGTCAACCAGGGCTGAAGGATCCACTTGTGAGTAGGCTCCCTCATGCGCCTGGCGAGTTAGTGCTGGCTGACAGAAGTTTTTCACCACCTGGACCTCTCCATAGGATTCTTGAGTGTTGTCGCTCATGGCAGGTGTCTACCCCCAGCAACTGATTCAAGAGAGAGGTTGCTGTAACCTCTGAAGTCTCACACCATCATTTCCACAGTATGCTGCTGGTTACACAGGCCAGCCCTGTTCAATGTGGAAGGCACTGCATAAGTGCATGGACACTAGGAGGCTGGGGAATGGGGCAGGGGCGTCATTTTGAAGATTGGCTACCATACATAGAAATAAAAAATATTCCTCCATTCCTCACATGTCAAGTTCAAAATTGAAAAGTAGACAGAAATAATGCTAAAGAGTTTGGACCTGAGCTGTATCAGAGGGAACTTTGTTTGCTGATCAATATTGGTTTACTCTGGGAGGTCAGTGGGCCTCAGCCTTCAGTGTGCATCAGAATCACCTGGAGCTTGTTAAAACAGGATGTGGAAACCTCCACCTCAGACTTTCTGATTCAATAGGTCTGGGGCAAAAATCATTTGCATTTCTCACAGGTTCCCAGGCAACTCGTGAGTACCATGCTAATACTCCTGGTCCAGGGACTACGATTTGAGAACCACTATGGTGGGTGGGACAGATATTAAGCAAGACAGTGAGATGATCATATTTCAATTTTATAAAACTCTTCCTGGCGATTGTATGAAGAATAGATCTGTGTAGGCACCATTATGAGGCTATTATTGCAGTAGTATATATAAGATGTAATTGAAACTTGAATGAGGACAAAGAAAGTATGTCAGGCAGGAGAGGACAGGTAAGAGAAATATCATTAACATGCCAGGATTTGATGACTTGTTGAATTTAATGGGGGTAGAGGGGGAGAGTAGAGGGAGAGTAATGAGAGGAAGAAAGGCGTTAGTGCAATGCCCACATTTCAGTATGGATAACTGGGTGAATGACATTAGCATCAGTTGGGAAAAGTAGATTACAGGAGGGGCAGCTGGTTGGTAGGCATGGGTCTGTTGAGTTCGGTGTGAATATGATGGCCAGCAAGTAGTCTGCTATGTGAGACTGAAACCTGGAGGAGGTACTTTGGGTCAAGGTAGAGATTTGAGAAACCTTAACAAATAGGTAGTGACGTGGGGAATTGATGAGTTCACCCAGAAGAGAGAAGAGCAGGGAGTGAGGACTGAGTGGTGGAGCTGCTTCCCACCCTTTGCTGTGCATGAACATTACCTGGGGATTCTGTTAAAATGCAGATATGGACTCAGCAGGTCTGGGATGGGCCTGAGATACCACATCCCTAACAAGCTCCTCGTGATGCCAGAGCCACTGGTCTGAGCAGCACTGTTGTCGTAACAAGGTGTAGAGAACCCCAGCACTAGGGGGCAGTGTGGTGCAGAGAACAGGGAGAAGGCGCTAGAGGATGCAAATAAAGTCAGAACTATAAGGACAATTCGAAGAGTCTGTTATTACAGAAACCAAGAGAATAGATATTCTGGAAATTGATGGGTTGATTAGCATTATATGCTGGACACGTTAGTGGCACAATTAGAACCCGGGTTATAGTAGGTTAAGGGCTAAATGGGAAGTGACTACTTCTAGTGAGCAGAGACTCCTGTTGTAAGAAGTTTGGATGAGGTGAAAATAAACGAGATGGAAATACAGGATGGATGTGGGGGTCAAGGGATGGCTTCATTTTTTTATTTTTTATTTTTAAGACAGTCTTGCTCTGTTGCCCAGGCTGGAGTACAGTGGCATGATCTTAGATGCCTGCAGTCTTTACCTCCTGGGTTCAAGTGATCCTCCTACCTCAGCGTCCCATGTATCTGGAATCACAGGTACATGCCACTACACCCAGCTAATGTTTTTGTGTGTGTTTTTTTGTAGAGACGGGGTTTTGCTATGTTGCCTAGGCTGGTCTTGAACTCCTGGGCTCAACGATCCACCAGCCTTGGCCTTCAAAAGTGCTGGGATTACAGACATGAGGCATCATGCCTGGCCAGTTTTTTTAATCATTAGAGAAACCTGAGTGTGGTCACAGGCTGAAGGGATATTGCCAGTAAAGAGGGAACCTGCACAAGGATGCCCAAGATTAAGCCCAGCTTCAGAGAAGAAAGAAGGAATTAAGATGGGTGAAGGGAATGGTTTTGATCAGGAGAAACAGAGAAACTTTCTCTCTTGGCTGTGGGTGCTAGCACACTGGAACTGGAAGACTGCAGTGACAGTGGTGTCCACACAGTTGGTGTCTCCCAGTCCAAAGTTTAGCCCTAGAGAGACAGGGACTTCCCTTTCAGTCAGTGTGCAAGGGCAATCAGGCCCTCGGAACTGGCTTAAATTAATTATGTCCACTTAAAGTCTTAGGATCTATAAATTTGGAAAGGAAAACTTTATTTCTTATGATTGGTTGCAACCTCCAGGCCGGGAAGTGGAGCCTCTGGCTGAGGTCAAAGCCTGCCCTCTAGGCTGGGTACGGTGGCTCATGCCTGTAGTCCCAGCACTTTGGGAGGCCAACGCACGTAGATTGCATGAGCCCACGAATTTGTTCAGCACGGGAAACATGGTGAGACCTTGTCTCTACAAAACAACCCACAAAAATTAGCTTGGAGTGATGGTGTGTGTCTGTAGTCCCAGCTACTCAGGAGAATCAGTTGAGCTCAGGAGGTCGAGGCTGCAGTGAACCATGATGGTGCCACTGCGCTCCAGTCTGGGTGACAGAGCGAGACCTCATCTCGAAAAAAAAAAAAAGCTGGAACTTTGAGGGAGGAAGGGTAGACAGGAGTTTTATGCTAAATGGGTTGGCTGAACATACATATTTAAAAGGTTATAGGAGTTAGGAATATTAATGAAAGGGGGGTCACACATGAGTGTGATAAGCAAACATATATGTTACATACATCCCATGTTTGACTTTGCTGTGGAGATGTATCATTAAAATGCAGTAATATTAGACTCCATATGTCAAAAGGAAATGTAGGACATGAAGGTGCTTTGTGCACAGTCTGTGTAAACTGGCCAGAACCATTCCATGGTGGACAGTCATTCCTTCAATGGAAGGGGTGCTTTGGTCAGCTGTCATGTCAAAATCTTGAAAAGGGAGGGGGTTCTGGCTGAGACACCAAGCAACTGGTTGAAGTTGATGTCAGTGGAGAAGTTTTCTGTTCTTTGCTTTCCAGGGCTGGTTTCTGTTTAACTCTTAAGTCTAGTAGTGGTTAGTGAGGAAGAGGGTGTACTGAGGCATGACCAACCTCCTACCTTGTCTTGACCAGGAAACATTATTTATTTATTTATTTATTTTTGAGATGGAGTCTCACTCTGTCACCCAGGCGGGAGTGTAGTGTCATGCTCTCAGCTCACTGCAACCTCCACCTCCTGGGTTCAAGCAATTCTCCCTGCCTCAGCCTCCCTAGTAGCTGGAATTACAGGCACCTGCCACCATGCCCAGCTAATTTTTGTATATTTAGTAGAGAAGGGGTTTCACCATGTTGGCCAGGCTGGTCTCAAACTCCTGACCTCAGGTGATCCACCTGCCTTGGCCTCCCAAAGTGCTGGGGTTACAGGCGTGAACGACCACGCCTGGCCAGGAAAGTTTTTAAAGTTTTTCTGGGGTCTCCTTGGCCAAGGGAGATAGATTTGTTCAGTCCACTGGGGAAGTGGGGGCTTGGGAATTTATTTTTATTCCATGATTCTTATCTACAGTAAAGTTTGAGGAACACTAGTTTAACTAATAAATCATAAATGTGCTGCTGAAAAGTTTCCTCCAAAAAAGTGATCTGGGCAAAGCACATTTGCTATATGTTCAAGCATGTTAATAGCGAGGCATAAACAATGGTACTAACGTCCAAAGGGAAACACATTTTTAGGAGGAGGATGACATGTTTTCAGTGCAGCTTCCCGGACTGCCCTCTGTGAGGGCTTTAAGGAGGCTGGGGCTGCTGCTGGGGGGATGTGGGGAGTACCCCGTGCTACCCCTTCCTCCAAGGCCTCTCCATCTGGCCTACCTCTCACATACAGTGGCCTGGCCTTCCTTCCTTCACAGTAGCTCAGGAATCCAAAATGGAGGAAGCTGAAGCTGCCAGGCCTTCTTAAAGCCTGGGCTAAAAAGCAGAAGCTTTTGCTCACAGGCCCAGTTCGGATTCAAGGGGAGGAGACATAAGCTCCACGTGTTTATCCACCAAAAGTGACTATCTCCCTGTGGTGGTTGATACTGAGTGTCAACTTGATTGGATTGAAGGATGCAAAGTATTGGTCCTGGGTGTGTCTCTGAGGGGGTTGCCAAAGGAGATTAACATTTGAGTCAGTGGGCTGGGGAAGGCAGACCCACCCTTAATCTGGTGTGCACCATCTAACCCGCTGCCAGTGAATATAAAGCAGGCAGAAAAATGTGAAAAGAAGAGACTGGCCTAGCCTCCTAGCTTACATCTTTCTCCTGTGCTGGATGCTTCCTGTTCTCGAACATTGGACTCCAAGTTCCTCAGTTTTGAGACTCGGACTGGCTTCCTTGCTCCTCAAGCTTGCAGACAGCCTATTGTGGGACCTTGTGATCATGTGAGTTAATACTTAATACACTCCTTTATCTATCTATACTATTCTGTCCCTCTAGAGAACCCTGACTAATATATCCCCACCCCCATAGAAAGACTGGAATACTTGTCCTCAGCCTAGACTCCCTTTCTTTTTACTGACTGCAAATTGATGAAATTCTATACCTGCTCCCTCCACACCCCACTCCACCCCCAATTTTTACATGTGACATCTGACATCAAACCAGGTTCATTTGGCTCATGGAAAGCAAACCAATCATTGTGACTGTGGGTTTTGCAAAAGAGAAAAGATTTTATTTTGTGAGATTGCTCACAAGGCTGCTGAGCAAGGAGAAGGAGAACAAATTGTAAATCCACCTCCCTGAAAACAGGGCTTGGGGTAATTATGGGGATAGAAAGCAGGATGGTGTGAAGTATGGGTAAAGGTGATTGGCAGGTGGGAAAGGGAGGTAATCAAGGTTTCTGCGCAAGTGTAATTGAGCTACATGGCTCTTCGTAGGATGCATGTTCAGAAAATGGTTGAATTAGCATGGAAGGAGGGTGCAGGTTTTGGCCCTTTGACATCAAAAGGTCACGCTTTACGCACCCACGCAGGCTAGGTTGAAGGGTTGATGGTCTCAACTTGCTTGAACTCAACAAGAACTGCCTGCTAGCTGCAAAACAACATTAAGCACTCATTACTATGGTGACCCACTGTCAGAGCCATTATCTATAAGGAGGCTAGTGGAAGTTTAGTTATGTATTGTTTGACTACTATGACTTGCTAGTGGGAATTTTAAGATTAACTAGACGTAAGCAATTAAAAGCAAGCAAGGCAGGTTAAACTAGGCAGGCTTAATCAGGTTAGCCCTCAGTTTCCCATCTTGCTTAATACATGCTAAAGTAGACAGAATATGAGCTATGTCTTAACCCCTTGTTTGGAATGCATTTTCAGCAGCACATTTATATTTAATGGTTTATACCAGTGATTCTCAAATGCAAGAAGCTTAGAATTACTCCAGGGAGGCTGGGCATGGTGGTTCACACCAGGTGGATCACTTGAGGCCAGGAGTTCGAGACCAGCCTGGCCAACATGGCAAAACCCCGTTTCTGCTAAAAAATATGAAAAAAATTAGCCGGGTCTGGTGGTGTATGCCTGTAGTTCCAGCTACTCAGAAGGCTGAGGAGGGAGGACTGCTTTGACCTGGGAGGTGGAGGTTGCAGTAAGCCAAGATTGCGCCACTGCACTCCAGCCTGCGCAACAAGCGAGACTCTCTCTAAAAAAATAAAATAAAATAAAATAAAAAAGAATTACTCCGGGAAGTTCTTTCCCCAATGCATATTTCAAGGTTCTAGCACTCAGGAATTTTGGTCTCCCCAATCTGAGGTGGAGCCCAGGAGTGGGCATTTAAACAAATTCCCTAGGTAGGCAATTCTAATGCAGGTGGGTCTACTTGGATGATGCACATAGAAAGCTTGTTTTAGAATATTATTGTTTTAAGGCTCACCAACATGATCATTTTGATTTCATGACTTTATTCTCAGATGTCATTTTATTTCCTACTTCTTGAACTGTTAAAGAGATGAATGTTAAAGTGGTAAGGACAGATTTTAATCAGTAATATACTATTGCAATAGGGAAGAGTGTCCAGCATAAACTCAACTCAACTTGGGAGGTGGCTGGGGGGGCTGCTGGAGCTTGAGCAGAGTCAGAGAAGTGAAAAATTAGAAAGGTTCGTCAGTGTAAATGCCCATTAAGTCAACTGCAAATGTTAGCTGGCAATTAATCAAAGTTAGGGTTGTATTCTCCCAGAGACTAGAGACAGAGGTCCTGTCATTCCTGACGATTACATTTCAAAGGAATGGCTTTCACTCCTTAGTTGTTGGAGAAAGATGTACATCTCAAAGGGACGAGGAAGGATTCAAAATTGTAAATCGTGCATTGAGTAAAATTTAGTAAATGCTCTAAGAAAGGGTGGTCAGGGGCCTGTGGTCAGGTGTTGGCTTGAACAAACAGTAAATTCTTTTAGTAGCCTTGCACTTTCTCAGTCAGGCCCTTTGAGGATAGCTAGAGTCACTTGAGGTGGCTGTGGCTCTGAGCTGTTGCTAACTGTTAGTGTTTGCTTAAGTCTTTAAATGGGGAGGGGAAGAGAGTGGACGAAATTGTTTATACTGAGAGTTTGTGGTTTTCATAGGCCAAGGTTGAGGCCTGGCAGATACGAGGGCTCAGAGGAGCCTGGCTAGATTTTGGTTGAGAACCATGCTTTAGTTTATGTCCCCCAAACCATTCCTAATGGTTTCCCATTGGGAAACCAAGAAACGAATAGATTAAATAACTCCTACAAGGCTATAGAACCAGTCAGTAACAGAATTATTATTCAAAACAAGTTCTCTCTAACATTAGAGTCTATCCCAGAGGTAAGAGAAGGAGGTGGAAGACTGTAGAAGTCAAAATCTGTGAGAAGTGGAAGAAATGACATTCTATTAATGTGCCCTGACTGCAAAACTTGTTTTATCTGTTAGGTTCAGTGTAAATTCTAGAGCAATTTTTAGCATAGGGATACATTTGACTTTAACATGCTATTTTCTTACTTGGTGACTTCAGTTTGGTAAAGATTTTTGCCTACAATCTTTCTTTTAAATGCTTTCAATCTTTATTTTACTTAATCTTTTCAGGACTTAATTAGGTTGCAAAGTTTCTTTTAAAAATCATTTATCTCATATCTGTATCAGACTATAACAATTTAAACTTAAAAACTTTAAAAGTCTAACATTAGATATACATTTTTTATCTAAAGAGAAACCTAAAATGATAAGGACTTCAATAGGAAACAGTTTGCATGAAATTCCATGGAAGAGCTAAAACCATTAACATTGAGAGACATTTAATAATTCTTCTTCAAATGGTTTTTAATCCTTGGTGTTTAATTTAGTTTTTCCACATAGCTGAAGGTGTCTGACCCTGATGCTTTAATAACTTCTACATTTTGAGTTGGTACTTTGCCCTATCAAAATACATATTAATTACTTGTTAGCTTCATTGAAGTTTTGCTCTTTTGGTTAATATTTCCATTGTAGTTTTTAATTAGAGGAAACTAAAAGATAAACTGAAGAACTTAACCTAAATCCACTACAATGGTAGAAAAAAAAATTGTGGCTCATGAATGGTCCGTTTATTGAGAGAAATATTTCCTGAGCCTATATTACTTTGCTGGAAAAAATACGTCATTTTTAAAAGTTACAATCTCCCTTTTAAGCAAAAAAAGGTTAATCTATAATAGCATCAACATAACCATGTATAATTCATGTAGTCAATAATTATTTTCTCAGGGCCTGCTTTCAGGCTGGGTTTACAGAGATTAAAAAGCCATTGGCCCTGTTCACAAAGAATTACAGTGTTTTGGTTTTGTAGTTGCCTTTTGAATTTTTGTATTATTAGTGTTATTTGAGACTCCCTAGCCTTGCCATCTGTGGACACGAATGGTAATTATCGTAATAGCAAATTTCATAATTTCACTAGTCTTGCTCCTAGTTGATGACAGAAGATTCTCAGTCATTTGTAAAATCCTCTACCAAATATTTCTGGGGAGTCCCAGAGATATCTGGTACATGTTGGCAAAAAGGTCCATTACTCTGCCGATCATTTCCCTTGGGAGCCGTTGCTGATCTGCTCCCTGGGGTCTGTGCTGTCTGTGAGCTGCATGGCTGTTTGTATCAAAGCAGTGGGGAATACCTTCCCCCTTTTTGTTTCCCTCTGCTAAGTTCAGAGGGTTTCATTTAGTCAGTTTGTCAGAGAAGACATCCTAAAAGACTCCCACAAACAAGAGTGCTAGCTAGTACAAAAATAAAAACACAATTTTTAAAATGAATGAATGAGTTTGTAAGAAAGTAAAAGATATCTGAGTCCTAGCAACAGGTGTGGGAATCCATGGAAGAAGGGAGAACTGACGCTTTAGGGATCTTTATGGATCTGGATGTCCAGAGCTTTGATTGCAGGGCAAAAATAGTGGAAGTGGGATGGGGAGGCTTGGGCTCGTGTAATGGGAGTGAGATCTCTGGTCACTCTAAATAAAGTTAGCACCCATGAAGAGCTACAATTTTTTTCAAGCCCATAAAAATGAGGCAGAGAGCAAATAAATTTGTCTTTTCAGCCTGGAATCTGAGTGGATATAAAAGTCTCCTTTAAGAATTTGTTGCCACAGCCTGACACTCTTGTAAGTTTGAAGCCTGAATTTACACTATTTGTATCATGTGAAACAAACAAACTTTAATTTAAATTGGACCCAAGTCTTCCGGGTGCTTTGCAGAAATGAAGGCAAGTCTTTTCAGGGTGAAGGCACCCTCCATCTGAGGCCTCAAAGAATCCTCAGAACTCAAATTCCAGAGCATCTGAGCAAACAATAAGACACACACACACACACACACACACACACACACACGCACATATACACACACCCCATAAAGAAAGAAGCCACCATGAGCAAGAGTCAGCAGAAAAAAAATAGATACTCGAAGGCTTCAGGTATTAGAAATATCAGGTAGAGAATATTAATTATGTTTGATGTGTTCCTAAAAGTAGGACTTAACAGAGAGAAAAAGAAAGTAACAAAATGACCGGCAGCCTTGAGTTTTAAAGAAATAACTTCTAGAAATAAAAAATATAATAATTGATGTTAAAAAACTTGATGGAAAGATTAAGCAGAGAAAGCTTAAAAGTGAGTGTGTGCATTGGAACTGAGATCAGAAGAAATTACACTGATACAAAACAGAAAGACGATGAGGTATAAAGTGTGAGGGAGGCTGAGATGTACAGAGGATACAATGTCCCATTATCTGTCTAAAGCGAATGGTGTACAGGTGACGTGTGAATAGGTAAAAACTGAGAATTTTCTCTTTTCTTTTCTTTTCTTTCTTTCTTTCTTTTTTTTTTTTTAGAGCTGTGGTCTTTGTCAGCCAGGCTGGAGTGTAGTGACATGATCATAGCTCATGGCAGCCTCAACCTCCTGGGCTCAAGCGATCCTCTCATGTCAGCCTCCCAAGTAGCTGGGACTACAGGTGTGAGCCACCACATCTGGCAAATTTCTGGCTAATTAAAACAATTTTTTAAGAGACAGAGTCTAGCTATGTTGCCCAGGTTAGGACAGAACTTTCCATAAGTGATTCAAACAAATGAAGGGAGTGGGGGAAAGTTATACTCTAAACTTCTGAAATTACTCTTTATAAGAAAAGGGGAGGTTGGAAGAGAGGAGTGTGTGTATGGGAGGGGTATACATGGATGGATATGTGAGTGTTGTATTAGCTTAATGATTATTGCATCACCTTATTCCAATGGGAGAAATTTCTCTTTATCGTGGTTTATATTTGTTTATTTATTCTGTCCTTCCCTGTCTCAAATTGACAGTTTTCTTAATGTCCTTTATTCTATTTTATGTTTTAGAAGATATATGTTGTAATTCTTTCTATCCCTTGTTTGTACTTTTTAAAATTGTAAATTTACCTTTTTCCCCCAATATGTTGTTATGAAAGTTTTCACATATAGCATAGTTGAAAGAATTTTACCATGAACACCCATGTACCCACCAATGAGATATCATTAGTATTTTACTATACTTGCTTTATCACATCTTTCCATTTGTTTATTTATCTTCCACCTATCCATCATCTATTTTCTGATGCACTTCTGATGCACTTCAAAGTATATTACAGATAGTTTACCTTTGCTTTTAAACCAAATAAAATTAAAAAGCTATTTTTACTTTTAAGTCAATAATTGATCAATTTACCAATGTATTTTTTTCTTTTTATGAGATGGAGTTTCGCTCTTGTCACCAAGGTTGGAGTGCAGTGGTGCAATCTCGGCTCAATGCAACCTCCACCTCCTGGGTTCAAGCAATTCTCCTGTCTTAGCTTCCCAAGTAGCTGGGATTACATGCACCCGCCAACACACCTGGCTAATTTTTGTATTTTTAGTAGGGATGGGGTTTCGCCATGTTGGGCAGGCTGGTCTTGAACTCCTGACTTCAGGTGATCTGCCCGCCTTGGCCTCCCAAAGTGCTGGGATTACAGCTGGGATTACATGAGCCACCATGCCCAGCCTACCAATGTATTTTTACCAATGTATTAGCCCACTTCTTGCACTTACTTGCTGCTGATTTTTGCATTTGTTACTGTATGTGCTCTGGTAGGGCATATTTCCCAGTTTGATATTCTGTATAATTTGTAAGTGAGAAAAATGGGGGGAGAAAATGGTCTGTTTGAATTGCATTGCTAATGAGTGTAAATGAGATTTCAGTCAGGGGCTGGAGATTCTTTCTTTGCTAAAACCATGCATGAGCTTTATATGTATTTTGGCTGCCAAGATATATTATAAAAGTCTTAGAATATTTGTGAAAGGATTGATTGGGATTCTGCAGGCTTTCTAGAGGAAATAAAATTTCTTGAATTGCTCTCAGTGTTATTTTATATTATGATTAAAATTTATATTCTTCATAAAGAGCTAGTGCACCATCCAATCAAATACAAATGTATGACACCTATAACAGGTAGTGTTTAAATGCCCAAATTCAATTTTATTATGCAATTTCAACTTTAAAATAGAAACAACTTCATATGATGATCTAATCTCTTTTGTCTCTAATATTGAAAAACATAAAAGGGTTAAATGCTGAATCATTAATGACTTTTAGCTTAATGGACTTTTTAACTGATAGGAGCTAAAAGGCTGAGCTCCTACTAAATGAATCTGTGAGCTAATGACAGCTATACATTGACGAGTTAAGAGAAGAGAAATGATTCCTTTTTTTTTTTTTTTTCTTTGAGACAGAGTCTTGCTCTGTCAGCCAGGCTGGAGTGCAGTGGCATGATCTCGGCTCACTGCAACCTCTGTCTCCCAGGCTCAAGCAATTCTCCTGCCTCAGCCTCCCGAATAGCTGGGATTGCAGACATGTGCCACCACGTCTGGCTAATTTTGTATTTTTTTTTTAGTAGAGATGGGGTTTCACCATGTTGGCCAGGCTGGTCTCGAACTCCTGACCTCAGGTAATCTGCCTGCCTCGGTCTGCCAAAGTGCTGGGATTACAAGCGTGAGCCACCATGCCTGGCCAAAAAATGATTCCTTCATGTGAGATGATGTTAAGTAATTTTTGTCTAATTCTAAGATAGAATGTCTGTGGTCATCAGCAAAGTGAATGAGGATTATATTCAGTTCAGTTGAAGCACACTTGATATGCTATGAGGCTAGGAAGAAATAGGAAAATTTTTCTAAATTTTTTTCCTTTTCATCAAAGGCTTATATCATCATCAGATCACTACTCTTTAAATCATAGTACCTTCTCTGTTAGACAAAAACTATTTCATTTGTGGCTTTACCATTACCAGCATGTGACCTTGGTTGGGTCACAATGATTTAGAGCCTCAGTTTACTAAAGTACATCTATATCTACTTGTAGATACAGATATTAACACTTTCCTTACAGCATTGTAGAGAAGAGTAGAGGTAAGGTATAATAAAGTACCTGGTACAGTGCTTGAAGCAGGGTAGGTACACAAAACATAGTGATGATGATAATGATGATGATGCGTATTTTGAAACTGTCTCAGATTTTATTGATCTTATTTCCTTAAGCAGTTTACAGTTACCATTTACGTTGGTTATTTGGAAAACATAATTTTTCTTTTCAGAATGATTTATTCATAAAAAAGAAACTAAGAGAGAGAGAAAAGAGGCTGGGTGCAGTGGCTCACACCTGCAATATCAGCACTTTGGGAGGCTGAGAGGTGTGAGGCTCACTTGAGGCCAGGAGTTCAAGACCAGTCTGGGCAACATAGCAAGACTCTTTCTCTCCAAACATTTAAAAGAAAAAAAAAAGACTTATTCATGATTTCAAATATTTTTGAACCAGAGATGGACTTTCTCAACTAAATTAAGGAGTTGATTAGATGATCATAATAGTATTTGTCAACCAAACTCTTACATATAATGTATTTAATTTTGACAGGTTGACAGGTTGATAATACCCCAGTTCCACATGTTAGTACTCCTGGTCATCCATAACTGTTTATTTTCACTTTCAACCATCTAAGTGCTCCATCTGTGTTTTTTAATAATCCTTTTCCATGCAGTTATCGGTGACATGTGGTAGTTTAAAGAAAAAGCACAGGATCAAGACCTGAGGATCTTGTTTGAATTTTAGCTCTGTTATGATCTTGGATTTCTCTAAGCTTTGATATTCTTATTTGTGAAATAGAGATCGACTCTGTTTTCTGAGTCTGTCAGTCTCAGCAGCGGCTGTGAGGACGGAAGAGCTCAGTAAGCCACGAACACTATCAATTATTAACTAAGAACACCGACCTGTCAATTCAGAAGCAACATTGCAGAGATCCATACATGACATACAGATTCTAAATTCGGTAAATCTTTAGCTGGGTGTGGTGACACATGCATGTAGTCCCAGCTATTTGGGAGGCTGAGGCAGGAGGATCACTTGCATCCAGGAAGTCAAGGCTAGAGTGAGCTGTGTTTGCACCACTGCACTCCAGCCTGGGTGACAGAGCATGAGCATGCCTTAAATAAATACATAAATAAATGAGGTAAATCTTCAAAATCCACTAGTAGAAACACCAAGAGAGGAGTGGTTTTGATGCCTAGAAACTCAAACTAGTTGAAGCATAAAAGAGAATGAATTAGATCACTTACTTGGGAAGATGGAATCATACAGGCATCTCTTGTTTCAGGCGTGCTTGTATCAGATGAAGTCTCTACCTCTTTCTCTTCTCTGTTTTTTTCAATGTATTGGTTTCATTCTCTCACTGTGCAGACAGGCTTTCTCTCTGTAGTGAATAAGATGGATGCTAATAACCCCAATATTCTTTAAATCTGTGACCCAAAAAGGCAAGGAGCCTTTTCCTCCATTTCCATCTTTAAAAAAAAAAAAAAAAATCCCAAAGTAACAAGAATGGAGTTCTTTGGGTCAACGGGGCAGAGTTTGGAGATTGGCGGTCCCACTAGGAATTATCTGACTTGAGTGAACAAAGAGCAGTTAGAACAGTCTCCAAAGGAAGCAAAGGGCCTGGGCAGACAAAAATGACCAATGTCACTACAAGCATGAGGGAGGAAAGGAGAAGAGAATAATGACAAACAGAAGAGTCTTGCTATCCTTACGAAATGCTCACCACGTCTTCATTCAATTACCCACTCTCCTGTTTAGGATTAGTGTGGAAATCTCTCAGTTTGCCCACGACAGTCCTGTTTCATGCCTTGTCCTAGCATAACTATTAAAATCATGGCTTTTTATTTTCAAAAGTATCCCAGTTTGGACAATTTGCTATCCAGTCACTGTAAATAAGACCAAGTAGCAATTTGTCTTCAGCCACTCAATCTGTTTTAAGTCATCCTATTCCTTTGATTCAGTTGAACTTGATCAGTTCTTTGCCTTTTCTTTTCCAAACTGTATCTGATATTAAACATTTGGAGTTCTCGTGACATACACATTCTTGCCACCTTCTTCCCTTTTATTGGTCACCTCACATTTCTCCCCTTCCAGGAACTCTTCTGGATTTTAACTAGTGGTGCTGAAGGTTTAACAACCCACTCATCTGCTCAGAGCATCTCTGCTAGTAGAATTTTTCTTTCAGGGATTGCTGCAAGTTAAATGTATACTCCCTCTCCAAATGGCATAGATTCATCCTGTGAAACTTCAGTTGTTGTTTCTTCAGAGTAGAAGCTCTCTGCCAGGCATGACTTTATGTTTTCTGTCCTATTGCACACGCTATGGTAAGTGGGGTATGGATGACGATGGATAAAACAATTAACATAGTATGAGGCTGGGCATGGTGATGTGTGCCTGTAATCCTTGCACTTTGGGAGGCCGAGGCAGATCACTTGAGCCCAGGAGTCTGAAACCCCCCATCTCTACAAAAAATAATAAAGTTAGCCCAGCATGGTGGCAAGCATCTGTGGTCCCAGCAACTCAGGAGGCTGAGGTGGGAGGATTGCTTGAGCCCAGGAAGTGGAGGTTTCAGTGAGCTCTCTTTGTGCCATTGCATTCCAGTCTCGGTGAAAGAGTGAGACCCTGTTTCAAAAACAAAACCAAACAAACAAAAATAGTGTGATGATGGTAAAAGACATAAATTCTTTATAGCGTATTTGCAGTGGTCCCCTTTGCACACCAGCTAAGAAGGAAGCATCCTTTGCCAGTTTGACCAGCTACCTCCTGGCCGTGATTGTACAGATTGAGTGAAAGTGGTGAAGAGAGTGATGAAACAGAAAGCAACCCCAATATCTACCTGAGAAAGGATGAGATAGGGAAGAGGAGTAAAGAGCCAAGGAAACTTGGTGTGGAGAAATAGGTAGGGGTTGTACTGACATACTGGAGGACTCCCGCAACCAGCCCTCACATCACGTGCATGGTGTTCCTACCTCTTCATGTTCTACCGCATGCAATGTGGGCAGGGCTCCCTGGAGGTGTATAAGTTGTCAGCCTTGAGGGGTGGGGAGAAGACATGTCTGGTGTTCACAATGAGGGGTTTGATTGAAAGGCACAGCTGCTGTGCAGAGAAATACTATGGGGAGACAATGTGTAAAAGAGGTTTTCTGGGAAGTCTGTCATTTATTCGACAAATAATATATATTTTGTCCTCTGCTCTATGCCAGGCACTGTTATAAATTCTGGGGATATAGCAGGGATGGACATAGCATTTGTATGTATATACATAGAGCACCTGGCATGGCTTACCTTTTAGTGAATGGAGACAGATAATAAGCAAATACATTGTATAGCAGTTTAAATGATGAGAAGTGTAATGGAAAAAATAATTGAGCAGCTCTGGAAAGCTGGAGTTGGAGAAAGGTCATTGCAAAATTTAAAAATGAGCAGTCAAGGTAGGCTTCAGAGAGAAGATGACATTTTTGCAAAAACTTGAAGGAGATAAGGCAGGAACCGGGTAAACATCTGGTAGAAAGCCTTCCAAGTGGAGAGGACAGGCTTTGCAGAACTCCTAAAGTTGATACGTGTCTGGTGTGTTCAGAATTAGAGCCAGTGTGGTTGAAGGTAGTAGGGGGAGCAGGAAATGAGCTATGAGATTTAGGGGAGCAGGCAGATGATGTAGGGCTTTGAGGTCATTAAACTTTGAGAGAAATGGGAGCTGGTTAGAGGCTTCCCAGCAGAGGCTTTTAATTGCATCACGGCCTAATGCATCTTGATGGATATTATGAAATATAATTATCTCAAGGGATATTCAATATTTGTTTCTTTTGATGTAAAACAGTGTAATACTTTGTACAGTATATATTCATTAATGTTACAATAGGCTCTGCTTATAACTGTCCACAAAGAGGTATTTGTGGAATGAATGAATGAATGAACAAATGGGGTTGACCTTTTCACTCCCTCCATGCAGGTTCTCAACCTATTATTTAAACTTTATTGCCCCTACACCCTTTCTCAACTTGGGTTCTATTCACCTGTCTTGTTGAGTACTAATTAGGAAAAGAAAAAAAAAAAAAAAAAAAAAAAAAAAAAAAAAAAAAAAGGCAGGCTAGTGGGAGCAGGAAAAAACAAAGAGATAAGGCAAGTAAGCATAAGCTATACATCTGCCTTTCTTCATGGTCCAAAACATATAAACAAAAGGAAGAAACAAATAAGCCATAGGTCTACTTTTCTTTATGGCCCAAGACATATGGCTCTTCTAACCAGATAACGTACTTAACTCACAAACTTCCTGCTTACCTTCAAACGCCTCTATTTATCAAACACTTCGGTTGACAAAAAAAAAAAAAAAAAAAAAAGGAAAAAAAAGCAAGTTAACTCCCTGCTAACTTGGTGTTATCAATCACTCCAAGTTCCAGTCTATAAAATTCTCAACAAGCCTTTGTTTCCTAGCAATGAGCTCCTCCTCTGCTGATTCTGCGCGCTGTTCCCTGGCAACGATCTTTCATACTTTCTTTAATCTGTCTTTTTTTATCTACTACTGTCTTGGTAAATTCTTTTACTCCCACACCCAGAAAGTCGTCGCTCACTCGCGACACGTTGAAAGAGTTCTTTCAACTCTGTACTTTTGCCTCTGTCTCTGCTCATCCCATTTCCCCCTACTTGAAATGCTTCTCCAGTGGATTAACATTCTGCCAGTTGTTAAAGACCTAGGGACAAGCTCCACGTCCTCTAGGAAATCCCTGCAGACTCTGGCCTTCGTTGCCTTTTCTGAGCGCCCGTAGCATCCTTCCTCTGTTACCTTTCATTGGCTTGATCCCCTGCATTGGATAACTTTGGTGGCTTATTTTAAAACCACTGTTTGAACTCTCTCTACGTGCTAGGCAAAGAATACACAAATGAACATTAGCATTTCAGTGGGGTACCTTTACCGTTTCTGTTTTATAGAAACTGACTTGATAAGACAGGCTCAGTGACTTGGCTGATCTCACGTAGATTAATTAACAAGGAACGCACCAGGACTGGGACACAAGTCGTTCCCAAGACAAGCAATAGTCCTTGTCCTTCCTACTCATAAAAGGGTTAACCTAGCATTTCCTTGCCGCGGTCAGGGTCAGTTCACTCCACTCCCTTCCCCGTGAATCAAAAGCGGCCGCGGCTAGGGAAGCTTGTCCTGTGAGGGATTCCGTAGAGGCGCTCCTCCACTGCTTGAGTCCCGGGCGAACATGGCGGCCCCCGAGTCAGGGCCGGCTTTGAGTCCAAGCGCTGCAGAGGGTGAGGAGGAGACGATTCTCTATGACTTGTTGGTCAACACCGAGTGGCCACCGGAGACTGAAGTACAGGTGAACCAGGCCCGTCTACAGCAGCAGCCAACTTGACGCGGGCGCTTCGTGGGCAGAGCCACGTAGCAGGAGCCACGTAGGGGAGTGAAGCCGGGTGGGCGGGGGGCCTGATGGCTTGTGTGGTCGCCCTGGCAACGGCACCTTGGGCTACCGGGGGTCTGGGGCTCCTAAGGCGGGGTGGGGTCGTGGTCCCTGAGATTCCTCCTGGGCTCAGAATTCGGTTTTTGGGGGCTGGAACTTCGTGTTCTGCGGAGCGTAGGATCCCACTCTGGTTGTTAGTTTCTCTCTGTTTTCGGAGGGGTGCAGATTGTTAGTTTCACTCTCTGTATTCGGAGGGGAAGGCACAGCGCTGGACTAAAGGGTCCTTTCTCCTACCTGGACTCTCGGTGGTCCCTTCTCGCAGTCTGGCTAGGGCTAGTACGGGCGGACGCTTAACGGTGTGAGAATTTTCCAGGACCTTACAGTCTTCAGCATCTGGCAGGCTGCTGCAGAGTGCGGAATCTGAGCCTTTACAGCTACCTGGGGCTGGATCGCGCCAGTTCTTGTGTGTAACAATAAAAGAGCATTTAATAAGGGTGTGCGTGTCCGTTCGTCCGTCTCGGTGTCCCAGATGCTGTGCTAGGTGCTGAGGATACAGAGATAAATATGCTTTCGTGGAGCTTCTCCTCTAGAGGGGAGACAATCCTGTAAACGTTATTCATAATCTAGCGTTTTATGCGCTATAGTTAGCGATGTGAGCAAAATGCCACGGAAGTGAAGGGTAAAGAACTGCTGACTGGGATTGGGATCTCCGCTAGAGAAGGATTATAGAGGTTGATAATTTATAGACTGGATCTTGGGATTATCAGTTATTTGGTAGTGAGGGCCTCCCGGGTCTGTGGTGAAGAGTAGGAACCACGGATCCATGTTTATTTAATAGATATTTATTGAGTGCTTAACACATGCCAGTTACTGTTTTGGACCCAGAGGAAGCAGCCAGATCGAAAAGAACCTTTATTAAAGATTATGTAGTCCAGCCCATATGAGTTATCTTACATTTTTTTATGAGTGTTTCTTTGCTGGAGAAACGACTCATTTTTCAGCCTAAAGTTTGTATTTTTTTCCCCTGTAGCCTCCTTCCCACTGCAGTTTGTGCTTATTTTGAATAATGTATTTTGTAGAACGGGTAGAGATCTGCATGTTTTGCCGTTTAATTTCAAGTGCTTAATTTGTCTTAATGTGAATATTTTTTGGGTTATGCAGCTAGGAAGGTGTTGCTGCGGCAGCTGGTTAGATAAGTTTCCACTCCTTAACACTCATTGGTTAATTGCAGTAATGTTTCAGAATGCTTAGCATAAATTGATTCCAAAAAAGTAACCACAGAATTAACTTACTTTGAAACCCTTAGCACTTTGTTTTGTGTTTATGTGTTGGGGGTGGGGGAATTCTATTGATTTCTGCATTCTATCGATTTCTGCATTCTATTGATTTCAGCTGTTGAACTATAAGCTCTTGGAGGGCAGCTACATCTGATTCATCTTTATATCTCTCCCCAGGGCCAAATTGTGCCTTGCATGAATCCCACCATCAATTCTTGTTTGTTGAGTGAAATAACTTTTCTGTTTTTTAAAAAATCTGTCTACACTTACTGTGTGTCCATTGTGCTTTTCTTGACAGCACTGTAGTGCACCTTATGCAGTGCCTAGTGTCATGAACCTACCCACAGTGTGTTCAGTCTATACTTATGGAATGGAATTATTTAATATAGCAATTACGTATCGCTGTATGTTTTGTTAGTAGCATTGTCTGGATGGATATACAACAGATAGTCAATGAATTTGCCTTGGAGATATGACCACTTTTCCTGTGAGCAAAACTTACAGCTTCAATAGAGTGTGCTGAATTGGCAACCAGTGTGGTCTTTGGCCTTGACTTCTCTTGTCTTTGGATTGGTATTTGATTTGGAAACAGTTTCTAGCTTCAATCTTTGTTCTTACCTGCAAGGTTAGTCCTGACATGTGCCTGTAGCTCTGCTATGCTCCCTTTACTCCTATTGTCCCCCATCCTGAGTCTACCTTTTTCTTTTTTTTTGAGACAGGGTCTCACTCTGTCACCCAGGCTGGAGTGCAGTGGCATGATCAGGGCTCACTGTAGCTTCAACCTCCCAGGTCACCTCAGCTTCCCAAGTAGCTGGGACTATAGGCACGCACCGTCATGCCTGGCTAATTTTTGTATTTTTTGTAGAGACGAGGTTTTGCCATGTTGCTCAAGCTGGTCTGGAGTTCCTGGGCTCAAGCAGTTGGCCCACTTTGGCGTCCCAAAGTGCTGGGATTACAAGCGTGAGCCACTGCACCTGCACATTCAGTCTTTAAGTAGTTTTAAGACACTGCTTCCCTGTGCCCAAAACTCTGGATATTAGTAAATAAAAATAAGTTTACATTATATAAGCAATACTAGTCTAATACTAGAGGATTCAAATGTAAGGGCTTTGTTTTAAATTCCAGCCTAGAGGCAACCGAAAGCATGGTGCATCCTTTATCATCACGAAAGCAATTCGAGGTAAATATAGCTTATTTCTCTACAGTAATGATATGGTTAACAGTTAAAATGTGTTCTTTAGACTTCTGGTGTGGAGACTAATAAAAGTGACGTGTTATCTGAGTTTAATTATATATATATATAGAGACACATGTATGTATATGTATACATTTGTATATTTACACATGCACATTTTTAATGCAGCTTAAAGTATATAGCCTTGGTTTAACCATTATGGGTGTATTCTAGAACAGGTGTCCCCAGTTCCTGGGCCGTGGACTGGTACCAGTCTGTGGTCTGTTAGGAACCAGGCTGCACAGCAGGAGGTGAGCGATAGGTGAGTGAGCATTACCACCTGAGCTCCACTTCCTGTCAGATAAGTGGCAGCATTAGATTATCACGGAAGTGCGAACCCTATTGTGCACTGCACATGTGAGGGATCTAAGGTGCGTGGAAAAATTGTCTTCCACAAAACCAGTCCCTGGTGCCAAAAAGGTTGGGGACCGCTGTTCTAGAAGGAATGAAGGTCAAAGCCAGTATGAGTCTCAGAAAGTCTGTGGATGTTGAAGGTGAAAATGCCCTGAGAGACTATTTTAAGGGGTTTATGTGATGTTTCCGATACATCTGGTCAGAGATACTCAAATTACACATTTGGTAAGCCAGGGTATTCATTTAACTCCTGACAGATTTTACGTATGAACTAACAAGAGTCTGAGAAAGAATTGAGCACTAGGTTTACTGAGCTGGTGCCACGACAGGTTTACCATATTAATTGATAGAGTCCTTTTATCAGACCAGAAAGGGTCGGTGCCGTACTCCTTTACGTTTTTAGATAAGAAAACTTGCCCAAGGTCATTCATTTGGAATTTGACTGCACGTCTTCTGGCTCCAAAGTCCATCCTTTTATACCAGTGAATTTAAGTTCGTTATAAAGAGAAAATTCATTTTCACAGAAGTACTTGAAATTAACTATAATCTTCTGATTATACTTTTATCTTCTGATAAAATTATAGTTAATTATAGTTAATTTTATCTTCTGATACAAGAAACACTAGCATATTCAGTTTTCATAATGACAAATGCTTTAAATTTTAAGAATTTAGAAAATGCGTACAAATAATAAAAATTCATTGTAGAAATACAGACACTATAGATAACTACAAATTAGAAAAAAATTTGTCCTCGTCTTACCACCTAGAGAGAATCTGTTATTCTTTAGATCTTTTTCCATCGATGTATACCTAACTGCATACACAGGTACACACATACGTGTACATTTAAAATAGGATGATAGAAAGCATTGTCTTTTCATAGCATGTTAGAGGTTTTGTTTTCCATGGGCTTTCCCATTTGAGGTATTATTATTTTTAAAATCTTTGCTATGAAGTGTAAAATAGTATCTTGTTTTAATTTTTATACAAATATTTTGTTTTTTAAGGGGTGATTATTATAACTTCTAGTCCATGGTTTCATGAAAGCTTCTTAGATTAAATTTAACATCTCAAACCACTTTTATTTCTTGAACAGTTAGGAAATACCTGAAACTTTTGAATAACACAGAAACTTGGAATTTAATAAATATATGACCCTGTAAATGTTATAATGTATATTAGGTTATATTTAGTCTCTCATTTTAAGAGTTGTGTTATTTTTTTTAATGACTCACTCTGTAGTATATTTTAGATTTGTCATCTATAAATCTAATTTGAAAATGATTCTTGAAGAACAACTGATTTATAATTGGCTTTGCCATTTCTTTTAATTACAGATCGTTTATTATTTTTACGCCAATACATCTGGTACAGGTGAGTTTTGGTTCTTCAGATAAACAGTGTGAACATCAAATATAAACAATATTATTCTATATATGATTTGTTTTCATAAATGAATTCTAGATCATGAGAAAGTTGCTGACATTCAGGCAAACTCAGCATGAGACATTTCAAACATTTAAGTATAATCCGACAAGATATCTCAGTAGACTTAGAGTAGTTTTTGTTCCCTTAGTTGCTATTAAGAATGTGCTCATGACAATTTCTGCTTCCTCTGATGACTGTTCTCAGGCTTGTCTTGAATGTCCATATGAAGCATCTGTAGCTTGCATACCTTTGAAAAAACATTTTTGTTCTTGTCACATCATCTCACTTGTGGTTAATATTCAACTGCTGTGTATCAGAGAAGGTTCTTTAGGTTTCAGTTCTTGTATACTTTTTAATTCCTTGAGTGCTAAGTATATTTTCAGGCAGGATGCTAATCTCCAGCTTTAGAAAGAACAAAGAAATAATTATTATGACAAAAAAGTTATAATTCTGCTTTTAGATACATGCGTAGGAATTGTTTTATAGAATTATTTAGATAGATTGCCTTTTCCCTGGGAATATCCTGTCATAAAGTTCCAGAGATAATATAGTTCCATAGAAGAGACCTTTGGCACTTCTCTAGGGCTTGCTCCAATGTCTTTCTGCTTTTACTCTATGTATGTGTGTATGTGCATACATATGTATATATATGTATATATGTATGCATATTTACAATTTCTATACTTAATTGTATCACTTTTTTGTGGGTGTGGGCTATGATAGGATAGAGCAATGAGTAGGAAGAGAGAGTGGAAGTAGAGGATAGGAGTATGGGAGGTGGGCTGTGTTTTCTGACCTCTCCAGGTGACAACTTGTTAGTCCCGAACACCCTTGGATAAGATGTTAAGCTTGTCTTGTTCAGGTTACTGCTTGATAATTCTTTTTGTTATTTATTGAGAAGGAAGACTCAAAAAGTTAACTCTGATACAAGCCCTATCCTCTGTATGAGAACCTTATGATCAGGCATCATAAGTAGACAAGGTATCTTTTTGTCTCCCTTCCTCCTGAGAAGCCTTTGTCCTTGAATTGGCTGTGTTGATCATTGTACAGGTTGCAAATGCACCATGAAGTGATTAATCTGTCTCATGATGTGCTACTTTCAAAAAGATTATTGTTCCATTTGTGCTCTTGAGTTTATGGTAATTAAACCCAAAGGTTTTGGGGTCAATATTTGTTTCAAGTAGCTTTTTCTTATTTTTTTAAAAAAGTTCTTTTCTTTTAATTATACTGAGAATTATTGACAATATAATAAACCTGTATCAACTAGCTCTTTTTCTTTTTATGCAAAATGTTACATCTCAAGTCCTTTACTTTTCTCCTTTCCCTTCCCTTCCAGAGGAAATTATCCTCATATAGATAGTATTCACATACATGTTTCATATCTTCATTATATTTTTGTAACTGCCTTTTGATATTATTTTGTGTTTTAAAAAATGAGCATAAATGTGTTACATATATATATATATTTATATATATATTTTTTTAAAGAGAGGGTCTTATTGCGTTGGTCAGGCTGTAGTACAGTGGCTCTTCACAGGCAAGATCATGGTACACTGTAGCTTTAAACTCCTGGGCTCAAGCAGTCCTCCTGCCTCAGCCTCCCGTGTAGCTGAGACTATAGGCCCATACCGTCGCGCCTGGCCACTAACATTTTGAAATCCTATTTTGTCTTTTCTGATTTCCATAATGTATTTTTTTTCTATTTTTCTTTCATGGAATTATGTTCTTTATTCTTCTTTTCCATCTGTTTTCTTGATTTCTTCAGGTATTAGTCCTCTAATTTGCTGTGTCTACTTATCACTTATGGTGGGTAGTTTCGTGTCTTTTGTGAATGGTTTTATTTTGAACTTACGCTTGCAGATTCTTCCATCACGTGAGTAAAGTGAAATTGTAATCTGGTCTTGCATGTAGTACAGACTTGGACTTTCACGTTTTCATGGGAGATTTGATTCCGGTCCTCCACAGAACCGTGGTTCCAGGGAAGAAGAGAGTCTGTAGTCTCCCTGGGCCTATGGTGAAGTGTTTCTGGTTCCTTAAGTGACCTGGTGCAGTCATTGCTTTTGCAGGATTCTCACTTCCAACTCCTGTCCTCTCTTTGGTTCAATGGCTCATTTCCTAGCCTGCGTGCTAAGTCCTGTTTTGAGTCCTTGTCTCTCTCTTTACCCTGTGCCCAATTCTAGCTTTCGGTGACCTTTTCATTTCTAGTACTTGGAAATTTATCTTTCTTTCTTGTGAGTTTAACTCGATGTTAAAATTTGTTTTTGTTACAGCTGAGCCAGAGTTCCTAGGTAGTTAGAGCAGAAAGGGTTGGTGTAAGTGTACTCTGCTCTGTCATTGGTATGCTAGATGTCTGTTTCCTGGGAAGTACATAACTATACCTTTGAACACACCACTGTGTTTTTTGGAAATAGAGAAATATATATGGTCAAATTTCAGCTACCAAATAGTAACTTTTGGTTTTGGATTTGCTAATATTCAAATTTTATATTCTAATGGAAAAAAAATCTCTCTCTGTCTCTCTGTAAGTATATGTGCTCTTTGTGTGCTTATATGTGGTTTTCATGAGTAGATTTTAAGCTAACTAATGTGTTGTAATTTCAGCCCTGCACCTTTTTTGCTCCCTGATGGACTGGTTCGCTTGATTAATAAACAAATAAACTGGCATTTGGTACTAGCAAGGTAAGGAAGTGTAAAATTCATATGTGTTTCTATCTGGATTTGCTTTTACATTTCATTATGGATGTTGATTTTGGAATCCTCATGGCTTTCAGTCTTTTTATTGTATGTAAATCTCTTTGTTGCAAATATTTAGTATTGTTTAAACATGTTAATTCATGCTGTATTAAATCATTTCGTATGCTTTTGTACCTATATCCTCATCTAATTGTAAGGTCAAAAGATGGATAATTAAAGCATGTGAACAAATTTAGAAATGATTTTTAACTTATTAAAGTTAAAAATTAAACTTATTAAATAATTATTAAACTTATTAAATAATTCCATCTGTGTTGAAAACTGCTACAGATATTGATAATAGATTTTCTTCCCCCTCTTTCTTCTCCATAAAAGCAATGGAAAGCTTTTGGCTGCTGTTCAAGATCAGTGTGTGGAAATCAGGTAATTGTTAATATTATTCATATTCAAGATTTCCTTTGAGAAACGTTTGTTACTCTGTAAATGGAAACTAAGATTTTTATAGGGGGTATATTTAAAAGGATTTTATTTTTAACTCACTTAATTTTGTGAGTGTCAAACACCAACTTATGCCAGTTGGAAAATTAAGGATGCTTTCTCAGAG
Organism: Macaca mulatta; assembly: GCF_049350105.2. Lineage (NCBI taxonomy): Eukaryota > Metazoa > Chordata > Mammalia > Primates > Cercopithecidae > Macaca > Macaca mulatta. The sequence goes on from NC_133418.1 coordinate 109,398,568, forward strand.
TTATATGCTTATCTTTCTCCTTCCCCAGATCATTCTGTTGCTTCTTAAGAAATTTTACTTTCTCGGTAAACGAGGCCTATCCTCCAGAACTGTGGAAATCACTTTGTTTGACTATTTACTGCTACATCAGCTAAACAGACACTCAGGAAGGTGTAAAAGAGTAGGGATGGTTCAGCACTTTGGGAGGCTGCGGCGGGCGGATCACAAGGTCAAGAGATTGAGATCATCCTGGCCAACATGGTGAAACCCTGACTCTCCTAAAATTACAAAAATTCGCTGGGCATGGTGGCGTGCACCTGTAGTTCCAGCTATTCGGGAGGCTGAGGCAGGAGAATTGCTTGAACCTGGGAGGCAGTGAGCCGAGAACTGGTTGCAGTGAGCAGAGATTGTGCCACTGCACTCCAGTCTGGCGACAGAGCGAGACTCCATCTCAAAAAAAAAAAAAAAAAAAAAAGGGATGGTTTTGCTCTGTTGGTTCAAAACTGTAGATTGAATATGGGTGTTCAAAAGACCAAGGTTACGTATTACTTGAGACCAATTATGCTGTCTGTCGTCTTGAGACATTCAGTGGTATTATATACACATCTAAAGACGTCTCTAAACTGGACTTTTCAGGTGTTTTATTTTTAAACAATGTATCAGTTATGAAAGAAATATCCATAGCAACTAAGAAAAATGAGTTCATTCTTTAGGAAATGTTATTAGGAAAATCATGTGGAAGAGGAATATATTTACTATTCATTAAGTGGAAGTGGACCGTTATAAAGGTCTTCATTATTGTCATCTTCACATGGAGTGGGCTGAGGAGGAGGAGGAAGAAGGGAAGGTGGTCCTGCTGTCTCAGAGTGGTAGAGGTAGAAGAAAATCCACATAGACATGGACCTGCACAGTTGAAACCTGTGTTGTTCAAGGATCAACTGTAGTAATTCCATATTTCCTTGAGTGCACATAGCGAAGTTTAATCTCTTTATACTGGATATTATTTTCCTCCTTTATAAATGAGACCATACCAGTTTTTTTGATATTCATATGTATCTGTAATTATTTCCTGGGGATAACTTTATAGAAATAGAATTGTTAGGTCAAACGCTACCGACATGAAGGTTTTGGATAATTGTTTTTAAATTATTTTCTAGAAGGTTTGCCAGTTTTCATTTTTAAATATTTTATAATAATTATGCTACTTGGTATATATTTCAGGATCACAGATTTAAAACAGGTTATTGATTTAAATATGGTGACGTATTAAGGCTCTTTGATTTCTTAAAATACGACTTTTTTCCCCTAAGTGATCAAACTTTGTAATATGATACAGACCAGTGGTTCTTAATTAGGATTGATGTATCCAGCAAAAAAATATTTTTGCTTGGGCCCCATCCCAGATTTCTTGATTCAGAACCTTTAGGGATGGGGACCAGACATCTCTATTGTATGAAAAGACCATGGTAAATTCACTTAGGCTGTGTCACTATATTCCATGTATATATCTCCATACAAAGTAGCTGTGTATCTGATGCAATAAGAAGGTTGGAAGAAAATATTGTCACTGACAAAAGGGTCATAATTGAGCCACAAAACCATGTCTGAGAGGAGAAATGATTGAGCATTGTATATAGAGACTATCTAGTCCACAGTATCTGGTATTTTATGGTTCTATACAATGTTATGATAAAACTTTTGCCTTGATTTTACATGTTTTACAGGTCTGCAAAAGATGATTTTACATCCATTATCGGGAAATGTCAAGGTAAGAGTTTCCAAAATATTTAAAGAATGAAAATTTCAAATGTGCAATGGTTTACAATGTTTCTTAAAAGTTAGGATAGATATTAAATGTTTATTAAGGATTATCATGACTATTAAAATAATTAAACAACATAACTGCTTTTTTTTTTTTTTTTTTTACTGTCTTAAATATTTTGCTTTAAAATGGTTCATTTTGGTGAGATTTGGAAACTGGGTTCCAAAAAATGTCTAAGCCAGTTTTGGGATGAAGTATTTTTAACTGTCTGTAGCCTTTTATTTTGGATTAAATGCAGAAATAAATAGGTGTAAGTCAAGAGTTAGAAACAGACTAGTAAAAAGTCTAGGATTTGGTCATGTTTAAAATATATTCAGCAAAAATTTACTGACTGTAATTTATGTGTATGTGCTGTTTTGCTGGGTGCTTGAGGTATGATTGTGAGCAAAAAGACCTGGTCTTTTATCTCATGAAGCATATAGATGCTCAAATATATAATTACAAACTTTGACAAATCTAATTAAGGAAAAATTAAATCCCATGAGATTTCTCAACTAGGGGTGGCAGATGAGATGGCTGAGAAAGAAAAATGACTTTTGGAAAGCAACTTTAAGAATGAGTAGTCTGGGCACAGTGGCTCATACCTGTAATCCCAGTACTTTGGGAGGCTGAGGTGGGCGGATCACTTGCGGTCAGGAGTTTGAGACCTGCTTGGCTGACATGGTGAAACCCCGTCTCTATTAAAAATACAAAAATTAGCCAGGCGTGGTGACACATGCCTGTAATTCCAACTACCTGGGAGGCCAAGGCAAGAGAATCGCTTGAACCTGGGAGATGGAGGTGACAGTGAGCCAAGATTGAGCCACTGGACTCCAGCATGGGCAACAGAGTCAGACTCTGCCTCAAAAAAAAAAAAAAAAAAAAGAATGACTAGAAGGTAGAAGAAGACAGGGAGTATTTCGGTCTGCAGGAGCAGTGTATGAAAAGGCAGAAGGAGCTGGGCGTGGTGGCTCATGCCTATAATCCCAGCACTTTGGGAGGCCAAGGTGGGTGGATCACAGGGTCAGGAGTTCGAGACCAGCCTGACCAACATGGTGAAACACCGTCTCTACTAAAAATACAAAAATTAGCCAGGCATAATGGTATGTGCCTGTAATCCCAGCTACTCAGGAGGCTGAGGCAGGAGAATCGCTTGAATTTAGGAGGAGGAGGTTGCAGTGAGCCAAGATCACGCTACTGCCCTCCAGCCTGGGCGGCAACAGTGAGACTCCATCTCAAAAAAGAAAGAAAAAAAAGAAAAGGTAGAAGGAACCTTATGGGAGAGAAAGAGAGTGGTTTTAGGAAAATGCATCTATTACCTTTGTTTTATTTACAGGACCTGCAGTTCCATCTGTCTGATCTTGTGTTAGTTTAACAGTGTAATTGTTGTAGGAAGTATAATGATGGTAATCATGGTCATTGTGTTCATTTATATACAAACATTTATAGTGTTCTTACTGTATGCCTGGCACTGTATTTAGGGCTTTATATGATTTTCTTGTGTAATAGAAATACAGCAGTATAAATATTTTATCTTAAAACAGTATTAGGATAAAATATATATTTGACATCAATAGAGAGCAAGGAGGTGGGAGGCACTGGTAGTTTTCAGAACTATAATATGGTAATACAGAAGATTCCCCCACTCCCTCATGGAAATACTGTTATTTTTAATTTTTTAAAATTTTTTTTATTTTTTGAGATAGGGCCTGGCAACAGGGCCTCACTCTCTTGCCAGGCTGGAGGGCAGTGGTGTGATCATGGTTCACTGCAGCCTGACCTTGTGGGCTGAAGCGATCTTCCTGCCTCAGCCTCCTGAGTAGCTGAGACCGTAGGCACGCACCAGTACACCTGGCTAACTTTTTATTATTTTAAAATTTTTTTGTAGAGACGAGGTTCTTGCCTTGTTGCCCAGGCTAGCCTCAAACTCCTGGGCTCAAGCAGTTCTCCTGCCTCAGCCTCCCAAAGTGCTGGGATTATAGGTGTGAGCCACTGTGCCCAGCCTGTAAGAGAGAGAGAACGGATAATCATTGTAATTGTACTAAGTGCCATGATGGAGAAGAATCACTTTCAGCTTAACTTTACCAAGCCCTGGGAGCCTGTTTATTATTTATATAGTAATTTTATTTATTTATTTATCTTTTTGAGACAGGGTCTCAGTCTTTCGCTCAGGCTGGAGTTCAGTGGCATGATCATGGCTCACTGCAGCCTCAACCTCCTGGGCTCAGGTGATCCTCCCATCTAAGTTTCCCAGGTGGCTGGGGCTACAGGTCCATGTCACCATGCCCAGCTAATTTTTTGTATTTTTGATAGATACAGGGGTTTGCCATGTTGCCCAGCCTGATGCACTCATGGGCTCAAGTGATCCTCCCACCTTGGCCTCCCGAAGTGCTGACATTACAGGCGTGAGCCACTGTGCTCAGCCTTTTTAAATAGCTCTTTTATTCCACTTGTGTACTTTCACCATCACAGCCTTAGTTCAGGCTCTTCACATTTTTTGCTTGGTATCTTACAACAGTCTGCTGACAAAGTTTTCTTCTGTATGCCCTTTAGTAATCCACACTTCATACTCCTTGACAAATTGATCATTTAAAAAACACTATTCTAGCAGGTAACCATTCACATCTGACTTAACTGCTTTCTAGATTTCTAGAAACCTTGGGCAAGTTACTTTACCTCTCTGAGCCCCAGTTTCATTATCTGTAAAATGGGCATAATTTTATGAAATTGAGTTGTGGGAAAATTAGATGAATTAATGAGTGTAAAACTCTCGCCACAGTGTCTGACACACCATGAGTACTTAGGAGATGTTAAGCTGTTGTTATAATTACTGTTACTATGATTCTGCCTGAAATCTGTTAGTTGTTTGCTATTGACTGGAATACAGTTCAGTTTTTCTAATTTACGATAAAAGACTTTCACAATCAGCCTGTCTATCCTGTGAGAATTCCCTGCCATATGTCTTACGTTCTAGCACTAAACAGTGTGCGATTTTCTAACTCCATTGTGTTCTTCATGTCTTCATGCCATCACGTACAGATGGTTCCTTTTCTCGGAAGCTCCTACCTTTATATTGAATTAATTAGTCTCGTATGTTTTAGATCAAGCATCAGCTCTTCTCCCTGTATTTGTTCCCACCATTTGTACATCTTCATGTTTCCCAACTAGTTGCTTGTGCCTATATCACAACACTTACCTAGTCTGCTTTCCTTATCTATTTAATTTTTATATATTTTTTGAGACGAAGTCTTGCTCTGTCGTGCAGGCTGGGGTGCAGTGGTATGATCTCGGCTCACTGTAACCTCTGCCTCCCGGGTTCATATGATTCTCCTGCCTCAGCCTCCTGAAGTTGCTGGGATTACAGGTGCGTGCCATCACACCTGGCAATTTTTTGTATTTTTAGTAGAGATGGGGTTTTACTATGTTGGCCAGGCTGGTCTCGAACTCCTGACCTCAGGTGATCCACCATCCTCGGCCTCCCAAAGTGCTGGGATTACAGGCTTTGAGTCACTGCGCCTTGCCTGATTTCCTTTTGTAATTGTTGATTTACTTGTTGGATTCCCAGTTAGTTTGTAAATTATTTGACAGCAGGGTTCATATCTTACTCAACATACATTTTTTTTTTTTTCGTGCTTAGCACGGTGCCTGACATACTGTAGGCACACAATTTTTGACCCTATCAAGTGGGTAATAGCACTTGGGAACTATTCAAATGGTTTTTATGGATGAACGTATATACCAACAAAGTTTGTTTGCCTGTTTCTTGTTTAACTTTAGAAATTCACAAGAGTGTATATATATATTTATTATATATAACACTGTCTATATTATGCATATTATAATGATCCATATATAAATTTGTGGATACTTATCATGGCATTAGTATTTTTTATTCCTTATGTATACATGTGTATACATGGCATGAATAGAGCAATAAGGGTGGATAAGAAGACCTGTTTGTCTAACCCTTTTGGGAATAATAGAAGGGGAGGTAGTATTTAAGTGTGAATATCTAAAGCTTGGGGCTCTAGCCCTTTTTGAATATACCTTCTGTAGTTTCCTCACCAGTGCTTATTAGAGTAGACCAGGCCTTGCTTAAATAACGTGTAAAGGTCAAGAGTTCCCAGAAGAATAATTTGGTGGGTGTTCAACTGCCTTTTTATCTGGTGCAGCCTTTCACTGGGCTTGGGGGGCCTGGGATAGGTTTCTGAGGAGCATGCTTAGAGTGTTGGAGTGATTCAGATATACAGGGTTCTTTTGAGCTTTGACATTAGACACCTGCTCCTAGCCAGTAAGTAAACCAAGAAATCTACAAATTAACATGAAAATGGGAAGCTTTACCCTTCTGTATTTTATACAAATTATAATATTTGTCAGAGTTTTTAGTGTGTACAGTTAATGTGGCAGCAAGGATAAGAAGATAATGCTTTGAGAGCTAATGTTTTATTTTGATGGCTTCTGAGTGTGTGAATTTATGACCTTAATACTGCATTAATGGCTTCTTTCCATTTCACATAATGTGAGGTAATGATCATTTGCTTGTTATCTGACTCATCTTTATGGGAATAACTCCCATATGCCAAATGATATCTCATGTGTGTGCCTGGAGAAAAGGAGCCAGATTGTTGTTAATGCATTTTTGAAACTACATATTGCAGAGTCTACAAACTGAAATAGGAGCTATTTGGTTCTACTTTGATATTTTTCAATTATTGTTTTATAAAATACGTGCCATTTGAGAATGTTTTAAATGTGGATTGTAACTTGTTTTGGCTCTGTTAGGCCATAAATAGTAATTCAGTTTTCTCTTTCTACCTGAATAATGACCTGAAAATAGCACATGAAATTAGAGTTTTTAAAAAGAGTTGTACTCTGTTAATCAACAGATTTTTTTCATATTTTTGATTTTGAGATACCATAAATGGGAGTTTCCTAATTGTACACAGCAACTTGCCTACTATAGGTATGGTGAGGTCCCATCAGCCCTCTGTGGCTGGATGGGCACTCTGACAGCCTGAGCCTCTACTGGTTGCCTCTGGCTTCCAGCAGCCTCATCAGTTTACTGTTAGATGCCATACAAATATGATTTTCTCTGTGTGTGTTGACAGGAAAAAGGTTGGGAAGGATAGACTATTTGAAACACCCAGACTTGGTTTTTTTTGTTTTGTTTTGAGACAGAGTCTGACTCTGTTACCCAGGCTGGAGTACAGTGGTGTGATCTAGGCTCACTGCAACCTCTACTTCCGGGGTTCAAGTGATTCTCCTGCCTCAGCCTTCTGAGTAGCTGGGATTACAGGCACCTGCTACCACGCCTAGCTAATTTTTGTATTTTTAGTAGAGCCGGGGGTTCATCATGTTGATTAGGCATGTCTCGAACTCCTAACATCAAGTGATACACACCTGCCTCGGCCTCCCAGAGTGCTGGGCTTACAGCTGTGAGCCACTGGGCCTGACTGAAACACCCAGACTTTGAAATGAAGCATTTTGTTTCAGAATTGTGATTCAGGATCCTCAGATTGTATGATAACTGTTTTCCCTTTTTTGTAAGTTTCGATAAAGTAATTTTTTCCTATTGAAAAAATAATACACATTCTTCGTAGAAACTTTAGAAACTTAAAATGAGCAAAAAGTAGAAAAGAAAAATAAACTCAACACCAAGAGATAAATACTATCAACATTTTATTATCTATTGTGTCATAGATTTTTTTGTACCTGTTACTGAAGATATGTTCTATGAAAATAAGTGTTTTGTAATCTGATTTCTTCACTTAAAGATAGGTTGTTAAAAAAAGAGTTATTTTTAGGTTGAAGTTTAAGAAGCATTTTCCAGAGTATCTTTTTTGATCGTTTCTACTGGATAGCAACTTAGGTGTTAGGACGTGGTCTTCCAGCTATCCAGATAATCCAGGAAATGCTTATGAACTTGATCTCTGAGCAGCAAGCAACTAGATATTGTATTTGATTCCACCAGCAAGGGAAAATCATCATGAGGCATTTATGCAGATAATTGTATAAAACATAGCAAATTATTGCGTCTGCGTTCATGAAGGATATTTGTATCTAGATTGCTCTTTTGTAATGTCATTCTGGTTTGGTATTGGAGTAGTGCTGGTTTGAAAAGGGTTGGCAAGTGTTCCCTCCTTTTTTATTTTCTGAAACAGTTTGTGTGGAATTGAATTATTTCTTCCTTAAATGTTTGATGGAATTCACCAGTGAAACTTGGAGTTTTCTTGTAAGCAGTCTTTTAATTAGATTAATCAATTTAAAATTTTGAGTTTAATTAAAATAGATTAAGAAGGCTTTTAAAAATTTTTGTTTACTTTTATTTTAGTTTTTGTGGAATTTTTCCCTAAATTGTAGAAATTATTTGCTTAATGTTTATAATATTCCCTAGTACCCTTCTGTCTGTAGGATCTGTACTGACATCCCCTCTATTGGTTTTGAGATTTGTACTTGATATTTCTCTCTTAAATCAGTCAGGCCAGAGTTTTGTCCATTTATTAGTATTCTTCAAGAAAAAAATTTTGGATTTTGTGGATTTCTTTTTTTCCTTACCTTGATTTTTGCCCTTATTAGTTCCTTTCTTCTGCATGCAGGATTTAATTTGCTCTCATTGTTGTAGATGGAAGGTGGAAATTTAGATTACTGAATTTAAACTTTTTTTCATATATAAACATTTAAGCCTATTCTAATATAAGCATCTTTTTGTTAATTACATCTAATTTAATTCTGTTGTTGCCAGAGAACATAAACAAGAACATTTAACCTTTTTCATTTATTGAGGCTTGATTTATGGCCTAGCGTATATTCTGTCTTCATGAATGTTTCACATTTAAAAGAATTTGGTTCTTGGATATAGTGCAGGTATTGGATATAGGTTTTTTTTTTTTTTTTTTTGGCCAGCCAGAGTCTTGCTGTGTCACCCAGGCTGGAGTACAGTGGCACGATCTTGGCTCACTGCAACCTCCACTTCCTGGGTTCAAGCAGTTCTCATGCCTCAGCCTCCTAAGTAGCTGGGATCACAGGCATGCACCACGATACCCAGCTAAGTTTTGTATTTTTTAGTAGACATGGGATTTCACCATTTTGGACAGGCTGGTCTCGAACTCCTGACCTCGTTATCTGCCCGCCTTGGCCTCCCGAAGTGCTGGGATAACAGGCATGAGCCATTGAGCCTGGCTCTTTCAGCTGTTTAAAGATGTCATTGTTTTGTTTTTGACAAGAACTTGGGAGTCATTGCTATTGTTTCCTTAGATATAAGGTGTCTGTCCTTCCTTTGTCTGCTTTATTTTATTTATTATTTATTTTTTATTTATTTATTTTTTTATTTATTTATTTTTTTGAGACGGAGTCTCGCTCTGTCGCCCAGGCTGGAGTGCAGTGGCCGGATCTCAGCTCACTGCAAGCTCTGCCTCCCGGGTTTACGCCATTCTCCTGCCTCAGCCTCCCGAGTAGCTGGGACTACAGGCGCCCGCCACCTCGCCCGGCTAGTTTTTTGTATTTTTTTTAGTAGAGACGGGGTTTCACCGTGTTAGCCAGGATGGTCTCGATCTCCTGACCTCGTGATCCACCCGTCTCGGCCTCCCAAAGTGCTGGGATTACAGGCTTGAGCCACCGCGCCCGGCCCCTTTGTCTGCTTTAAAATTTTCTCTTTGTTATTGTTTGTCAGACATTGATTATCATGTGCCTTGATGGCTTTCGAGTTTATCCTGCTTTAAGTTCATTAAGCTTCTAGATAAGCAGTTTTGTAGATTTCTTCAAATTTGCAAAGTTTATGGGTATTGTTTTTACCCAATTGATTTGTTTTAAATTTGTTGTGGCATCTTTTTCCATAGAGAATTCCCTCCCTCCCTTCCTCCCTTCCTCCTTTTCCTCTTTTCCTCCTTCCCTCCTTCCCTCTTTCCCACCTTCCTTCCTTCCTCCCTCCCTCCCTCCATCTACCATTTGTCACTTTTTTCTTTATAAAGTCAGAATTTCTTATATTTAGGCCTTTCTTATTGCATAATTGTTAAGGTTTTTCTCTTGTGTTCTTCTGGCGACACTATTAAACATTTACATATTTGGCTTCTCTGATGTCTTTCCATTCCCACTAGTTTGCCCTTGCTCACTGGTTCTTAACTTGGAAGTAAAGAATGTACATACATGAGAGATTGTTCATTGAATTCACTATGAAAATGAGGAAACTGAGGCCATACCCAGGTCATACCCAGGTGTCTTGTGGTAGCACTGAGACGAGAACCCAGTGTTTATTATTTTTAAATTCTTGCTCATTTCCATTTCTAGTTTGGGTAAATGGGCACTGGACTGAAGTCTGCTCCTTGAGAATTTGGGTGTTTGTTATGTCCCACCAGAGTACTAGGCACTGGTCATAAACATTATGAACAAAATGGACACAGCTCCTGATATTTTGGAATTTATAGATTAACGAATAAGGCAGACAGTAAAAAGTCTGACAAATGATATGGTTTGGCTCTGTGTCCCCACCCAAATCTCATCTTGATTTGTACTCCCATAACTCCCACTGTCACGGGAGGGACCCAGTAGGAGATAATTGAATCATGGGTGGCAGTTTCACCCATATTGTTCTCGTGATAGTGAATAAGTCTCACGAGATCTAATGGTTTTATCAGGGGTTTCTGCTTTTGCATCTTCCTCATTCTTTCTTTGTCTTCTGCCATATGTGTAAGACGGGTCTTGCTTCTCCTTGCCTTCTGCCCATGATTGTGAGACTTCCCCAGCCACGTGGAACTATAAGTTCAATTAAACCTCTTTCTTTTGTAAATTGCCCAGTCTCGGGTATGTCTTTATCAGCAGCATGAAAACGGACTGATATAACGAACAAATGTATAATTATTTGGTGTAAGAGCTGTGAAGGACATGAAATCATTGGACTGGTGAAAAATAATGGGGCTCAGAGGCTACTTAGGGTGGTCACAGAATGCCTTCTAAGGAAGCGCTATTTAAAGTGAAGCTTGAAAGATGAAAAAAAGCCAGTGAAGTGTTAGAGAAAGAGCGTTCCAGGCAGAGAAAATAGCATCCACAAAAGCACTGAGGTGGCAAAGAGCTTGGCAATTGGGCAGATTTGAAGAGCTACAGCTGATGAAATTATGAGTGGGGTGTAAACTTTTTCACCTTGCACATATCAGTTGTCAATTTGCTGGTTAACTTTTACCATCAGTGTTTTTTGCTTACTTTTCAGACAACTTCATTGACACCTGCTTTGTAAAAATCTGTACTGTTCATTTCTTTCCCAAGCCACACGAGCAACTGGAAAAATCCAGTGATAAAGTCTTTATTTCCACATTGTTACGTGAAATCTTATCTTGTAACGAAAATGTATTTTTATCTGGGTCAAAACACATGCTGAGTTTTCTGGAGTTACTGGTTGTAACTAGAAGTAATGGTAAAAGCAAATCCCTTGCAGATGCAGTGTAGTGCATAGAATCTATTTATCTTACCAAAATGAAATAAGAGAAAAAATCTGTTATCACATGGCAGTGTTTCCTTAGCACATAAATATTTTTCAGAGCAAAATTGTCATCTTGCTGGTTTTTATGTAGCATCTGTGCATTTGCCAGTTTTTTATTCTTTTGTTATTTTGCACCTATGTTATTTTGCCCCTATGTCTGCTTTGAAGTTTGGTTTTTTATTTTAGCAGTCTAAAGACAAGGAACTGATTTTTTAAAAAAAGTTATTCCCACTTACAAAAATGGCTGTTCCAGAGTGTATGCAGTATCTTGTTCGGCTTTAATAAAATTAATTAGACTTATCCATGCTGAATGACCTCTCTGGGATTTTTTTGTGTGCTTTTAAACTATTGATCAATAATCAAAATAAAGGAACTTGTAAAATGAAGAAACTTTCCCCATATATTCCCACAATGTATATTACAGAAGTAAAGGGAAGTCTGAACTCTACACATTATTTCTTTTAGGTAGATAGATGACTTCTGTTATAGAATTCACATTTCATTGGTAGTCCTGGAGGGATGGTCCTTACCATTACCTTGCCATGTTAATAGAGATTTTTTTTCTGAGAGACATAGGTGTCACTCATTAGTGAAACATTAATCACTTTGTGTTCCAGATCCTGGGAATAGAATGTTGAGTAAGACATTGTTTCTGATTTCAATGACCTCAGAGACTTGTGGGGCAAATAATTATGTAAACAATAATATGATGTGATAAATGCTATGCAAGAGGTGTGTACAGAATATTTGGGGTCACAGAGCAGCCAGTTTTCAAGAGTGTCAAGGAAGGAGGGGGTAACAAACTAGACCTGGAAGGATGAGTAAGATTGGAGATGAACAGCCTGGGTAGAGCAGCAATATGTATAAAATGCACATATGGGTGGAACACGGTGGCTTATACCTGTAATTCCAGCACTTTGGGAAGCTGAGGCAGGCGGATTACCTGAGGTCAGGAGTTCGAGACCAGCCTGGCCAACATGGTGAAACCCCGTCTCTACTAAAAATACAAACGAATTAGCCAGGCGTAATGGCACATGCCTGTAATCCAAGCTACTCAGGAGGCTGAGGCAGGAGAATTGCTTGAGCCCAGGAGATGGAGGTTGCAGTGAGTTGAGATTGCGCCGCTGCACTCCAGCCTGGGCGACAGAGTAAGACTCTGTCTCAAAAAAAAAAGGCACATATTTGCTCATTTGCCAGGTTGGCGTGGTATGAGTGGGTTATTAGGTATTTGACAGAGAAAGTGGTAGAAGGCAAAACTGGAAAGCTACAATGGGGCCTTTTGTGATGGGCCTTTCATATATATTGAGGAGTTTGGACTTGGTTCTGTTGGAAATGGAGAACCTTCAGGGATTTTAAAGTGGCAGAAGAATGTGATCTGCTTATCTTGTTATTTTAGAAAGATATCATTTTGACAGTATGGAGGAAGGAATAGAAGGGAAGAGACAGATGGCGGAAGACCTGTTAGTACGCCAGGCAGGAGATGGTGAGACCTGAGCTGGGATAGTAACAGAGGCATCAAGAGAAGGCCATACATTGCTGGAGCATTTTTGAGGCAATTGTAAGGCCCTGGTGGAGAGGCGGCAGGTTGTAATGCCACCTGCACTGCGTGGGAAGACAGGATGCTGATGTTCTGGGTTTTGTTCTACTCTTGACTCGAGGTGTCACCTTGAATCTCCTGATTATTTTGAATTCTTGTTGGGAGAGGAAGAACACTTACCTGTCTACCTGACTCTTCAGTTCTGAAATTCCAATAAGAGGAAACTGAAGCAAACAAAACACAACAATAAAAAACCTCAAAGAAATCTGACTTAGAAATTCACATCCTCTTTTTCTTCTTTTGCAGCTGGTAGCCTTTCTCTCTATTTTACTGAAAATTCAGAACAGAAAAAAGTTCAGTTGTTGAGTTATTAGAATTATTAAGATGTTATCAAAATCTTGAAATTGTGTGATTGACTCATGAGTCCTTGATTTACCTGCCTCTTTCTATATATGTATGTATGTATATGTGTGTATATATATGTGTATATATTCCTCCCCTTTCTAATACAATGTTAGTGTAGTCCCAATTTCTATCTTGGCATCTGTATTTGATGTATTTAAAAGATCAAGTTGCAATTTTTATTTTTTGCTTTTAGAGGAGCGAAACTCATTGGATTAGAATTGTTAATATTGTCTGCCCATTCTATATGCTTTAGATCTCTCTCAATATTACAGGTATTTTGCAGTGTATTATTCCTGGGCCATTACCAGACCAGGGGCTGCTCAGCATTCATCAGACCATGCATCAGTAGACTTTGCTTCTAAAATAAATAGGGCATAGTTGGCAGTGGTTTGTATTTCCCACTCTTACTTGAAGTGTGTTTCTGGAAACTGCTCTTTTTTATTGAGGGAAGCATTATTAGAGATTCTTAGGAGATGATGTAATTATTATACTTGAATACTTACTTTAGTTGCAGTTACTAAAAGCGTTAACTGGCTTTGTAATATATTGTTAAAAGCACCCCTTGTCTCTTTCGTTCTAGTTCCGAAAGACCCGAAACCCCAGTGGAGACGGGTAGCATGGAGTTATGATTGTACCCTACTGGCCTATGCTGAAAGCACAGGAACTGTGAGGGTGTTTGATCTCATGGGAAGTGAACTCTTTGTCATTTCCCCGGTATGTACATAGCTTAAATTGAAAACATAGTTTTTTCAATGTCATGTATGTATAGGTACTTGAATAAAAGAGGGTGAAGGGGAGGATAATAAAAATATAAATCAGAATAATAAGCTGTGGAGTTAAGATGTCCAGAATCTAGTTAGAAATCTATATACATGCAATATTTATTCCTTGTATTTTGTGATACACTATCCAGATGTAAACCACGTGGTAGTAAGTAAACACTAAATATAGGTACAGAAAGTTATTATAAAGCTCTAGTGATGGAAAGAAGTCAGTGGTCTGTCGCAACAGGGACAGCTTCAAGAGGAGTTGGAATTTGTTACCTTACAGGAAATAGAAATTGAAAAGGAGGGTAGAGAAAAACAAATGGTAGTAGTAATTTGTATTTGTGTACTAGTTTATTCTTTATTAATGCCTTTGATATATATTATGATTTTATATTCGCAGCAGCCGTTCGAGTAGGTTGGGCAGATGTTGTTCTCATTTTGTCTAGAAAACTAAGATTGAGTGGGAACAAAATGACTTTTGTATGACAATTCCGTCAATGGTGTCTCTTTTAGGAATCTAATGCTTTTTAGTTTGTATCCTTCTTCATCACCTGAACAAGATACAGGGTCAGCTAGAACAGTGGTTCTCACTCTGGCTGCATCTTAGAATCACCTGGGGAGCTTTATAAGGAAAAGAAAAAAACGAATTACCAGATTGCCCAGGCGCTACTCACAGAGATTCTGATTCATGTGATCTGTGTGGCGCCTGGGTATTAATATTGTTCATAAGCTTTTCAGCTGATTCTGGTGAGCTAGGGTTGAAAACCAGTGATAGAGAGAATGATTTTTTTCCGAAATAATGAGTGGAGAAACTAAAAATGTGTGTAGTGCTCATATTCTGGGAATCTTAGCCAAACTAAGGAGTCTGGGTTCTTATTTTCTAGACTGTTGCTGGCTAAAAGAAATACAATGCGAGCTGTATGTGTGCTCAAATGTAATTTTATATTTGGTCACATACACGATAACTACAGGTGAAGTTTATTTAACAGTAACTGTTATTCATGTTTAACAATGAGAAACTAAAATAAGAAACAGGTGAAATTTATTTAATACTATATTTTATATCATCCAATATATCCAAAATATTATTTCAACATGTAATCAATATAAAACATTATTAATGTGATATTTTATGCTCTTTCTTTGATTTTAAATCTTTGAAATTTGATGTGTATTTTTGTGTTTATGACATATCTTAATTTGGACTAGCCATGTATTAAGTGTTCACTGTGTGGTTCTAGACAATGAGGAACCATTCAGGGGGGTTTGGGAGGAAAAACTTTGCCTGCTTAAATTTAGCAGTAGGGGCCTGCAAATTAAACTGACAAAAGACAGATTAACAGGAGAAAAGTTGTAGAGTTTTTATTGATGTTGATGTTTTTACATGTACAGGAAGCTTCTCAGAAAAGACGTGAAAGCTCAAAGAAGTGGTCAGACTCAGGCTTATATACCATTTTTTCTTTTTTTAAAGATAGAGTCTTGCTGTTGCCCAGGCTGGAGCACAGTGGTGTAATGATAGTGATCACAGTGAAGCCACACCTGGCTAATCTTTTAAACTTTTTGTAGAGACAGGATCTTGCTTTGCTGTCCAGGCTGGTCTTGGACTCCTGGCTTCAAGTGGTCCTTCTACCTTGGCCTCTCAATGTGTTGGGATTACAGATGTGAGCCACCCCGTCCAGTCTTATATACCTTTTTAATAAAGGAATATAAATTGTTGAGACGTGACTAGACAAAGGAAAGGGAATTTTGGCTTTTTCAGGTGGTAAGTTGTGGGAAAGTGACTAAGAAATGCAGGACAAATTCATGGAAGAAAGGGATTTTAATAAAGTCTGTTTGCACAGACTCATCTTGATATGACTTCTGGTCTCCAGGGATGAGTCCATCTCCTCCTCCTGGTACTGAGGAGCACTTTCACAAAGATAAATTTATGCTTTGTTTTTAGGCATTTAAGGGGAGGGCAAAGAATTTTTCCTGCATCTGTTGATTCTCCGTTGCCTTCAGCTCAAAGTAATCCTTATGCCAAAGTGGCATATTTTGGGTTGGCATATTTGAATCCCCTTCATGGGTGATAAGCTTTATTTTGTGTGCTTCCCAAGGTGTACAGGCCTTCAAATCTTTAGCAGTTTAGCCTGGTATTTAGTTAATGGAGAAAGGTTAACATTGAGTGAGTATTTTATGTGTCATTTCCTTTAGGTTGCTGATTAGGCAAATGGAAACTGGAGACTTTTTTTTTTAACCACAGGCTATTGCTGGCAGCGGAAGTTAACATTTGGAAGCTTCTATCTTTAAACAAGTTCTTAGAGTTTTTAGAGGCTGAATGGTGGCATTATCTTTATTTTTTTCTGTAATTGACATAAAATCTGAATAGAAATTTACTCTGTAGGTGAATATCTTCTTCAAAGGGACTGCTGTGGTTTCAGCCTGTGTCTGAGAGGGATGGTCTAGATTTGAGTGTCTAGATCTAGGCATTCTGACTTGCATGATTCTTGAGTATACAGAGCAATTCTGAAGTTATCTTGCATGAAGTGTACCTGAAGCCAGTATATCAGATATTCTCTGATTATGAATGTGTCAACTTTTATCTAGTTTTTTTTTAGTAACTTAATTTCCTCCTCTTCTGTAGGCATCTAGTTTTATAGGTGACTTAAGCTATGCCATTGCTGGGTTGATCTTTTTAGAATATAAAGCAAGTGCACAGTGGTCTGCAGAACTCCTGGTCATCAATTACCGAGGAGAACTTAGAAGTTACCTTGTAAGGTAAAAATGTACTTTGGGAAGCCATACTTGAAATATTATTTATTTCTCTGGTTTAATGTCAGATTTTGATATTTCTTTTTTTTCCTTTCTGCCTATTATGAAAAACTGCAAATATAATAGGGAAGTTGAAAGAGTGGTGTGGTGAACACCCATTACTTCCACTTGGATTCTACAATTAGGATTTTACTGTGCTTGCTATATCATATTTCTATTCATATATCCACCCCTCTATCCAGCTATTAATCATTTCATAGTGACTTGGAGATATCAGTACTCAAATGCTTTAGCATGCATATTATTAATTAGAGTTTAATATTTGCTTATAGTTTTCTTCATTTTGAGGTAAAATTTGCATGAAGTGAAATGCATACATCTTAATTGTACCAGCTAGTGTGTTATGACAAATGTGTACATTTGTGCAATTCAAACCTCTGTCAAGATACGGAACATTGGCCGGGCGCGGTGGCTCAAGCCTGTAATCCCAGCACTTTGGGAGGCCGAGACGGGCGGATCACGAGGTCAGGAGATCGAGACCATCCTGGCTAACACGGTGAAACCCCGTCTCTGCTAAAAAATACAAAAAACTAGCCGGGCGCGGTGGCGGGCGCCTGTAGTCCCAAGTACTCGGGAGGCTGAGGCAGGAGAATGGCGTGAACCCGGGAGGCGGAGCTTGCAGTGAGCTGAGATCCGGCCACTGCACTCCAGCCTGGGCGGCAGAGCCAGACTCTGTCTCAAAAAAAAAAAAAAAAAAAAAAGATACGGAACATTACCATCATACTAGAAAGTTCCCTCACGCCCCTTCCCAATAAATCTATTTCCATACCCACTCCCAGAACAACTAGTGTTTAAATTTTTTTTCAAATCACAGATTAGTTTTGCCCATTCTAAAAATTTGTTAATGGAATAATATACAGTCATCCCTCTGTATCTGTGTGTTCTGCATTTGTAGATTTGATCAACTGTGGATTGAAAACATTCGGAAACTGTGTCTGTATTGAACATGTACAGACTTTTTCTTGTCATTCTCTGAACAATATAGCATAACAACTATTTACATAGCATTTACATTGTCTTGGGTATTATAAGGAATCTAGAGATTATTCAAAGTATACAGGAGGATATGTGCGGGTTGTATGAAAATACTATGGCATTTTATTTTATTATTTTATTTTTATTTATTTATTTATTTTTGAGATGGAGTCTTGCTCTGTCACCCAGGCTGCAGTGCAGTGGAGTGATCTCTGCTCACTGCAAGCTCCGCCTCCTGGGTTCACGCCATTCTCAGCCTCCCAGGTAGCTGGGACTACAGGTGCCCTCCACCAAGCCTGGCTAATTTTTTGTAGTTTTAGTAGAGACAGGGTTTCATTGTGTTAGCCAGAATGGTCTCAATCTCCTGACCTTATTATCCGTCCACCTCGGCCTCCCAACGTGCTGGGATTACAGGCCTGAACCACCCCGCCTGGCCTACGATGCCATTTTATATCAAGGGCTTGAACGTTTGCAGGTTTTGTTATCCTCTGAGCATCCTGAATCCAGTCCCCCAAGGATGCCTAGGAATGACTGTAGTATGTACTCTTTTGTCTAAGTCTTCCTTCATTCATCATATTTTGAGATTCATTCATATTTTTACATATATCACTAGTTTATTCCTTTTTATTGATGATTGGTATTTTGTTGTATGAATAGCTCATGATTTTAAAAATCCTTTCTTCTATTGATAGAACCTTGTTTCCAGTTCTGGGCCACTGCAAATAATGCTGTTACAACCATTCTTGTACAAGTCTTTGTGGATATACATTTTCATTTCTCTTGGGTCATTATCTTCATGTGGGATTGCTGGGTCGTAGGGGAGATGTAGTTTATTTTTATAAAAAACTACACTTTTTACCACATGGTTTTATCAATTACCTTCTCATAATGTATCAGAGTTCTGGTTGTTTTAATCCTCAGCAATATTTGGTATTGTCTGTCTTTTAAATTCTAAACACTTTATTGGGTATTTAGTGATATTCATTGTGGTTTAATGGTATTTATTTCTTAATTACTTTCTTAAATTTAGTGTTGGAACAAATCAGAGCTACCAAGAAAGTCACTGTTTCAGCTTCAGTAGTCATTATCCTCATGGAATCAACACAGCTATTTACCACCCTGGTCACAGGTAAGTAACCATTTGTTCTCATATTTAGTGGAATATTAGGTGGACATAGAAATGTTGGCATAGATTCAGATAGAATAAACTATTCTGATTCTTATGTTGACTTCTTAATTTTCTCCTCTTGTGCATAGTTATCTTTAATATCTATAATATTGTTGTCATCTGATTATTCATGCTTATCCATCTGGCTCACTGAGCTCTTCTGAGCTAGATGGGGCACTGGGCATATTCACTGAGGAATTTGTTCTCCTCTTTTAACCCCCGGACCTTATTTTTCTCATCTGTAAAATGAGTATGATACCTAACTCAGAGAATTAGTGAGAGAACTAGTACTGTATATAAAGTGCCCTCATACAGAATGGCCTCAGTAGATGCTAATTCCCTTCTTTCTCTCCTTGGTAGTTATGGCTGCACTGATACTGCACAGTTCCTTCCAACAACTGTGTCCCGTCATTCACATATGCCACTTCCCTATGTATTTGCATCTACATTGAGGGTTACTAGAAACCTTATGGCATTTTCTAGTTCCAGTGATTTCTCCCCTTTAATTTCGTTACTTAAGAACAGAAGTCACATACTTTTTATAGGATAGCCAAGCTAAATGTTTGGTTTCATAAATGGGAAGAGTATCAAAGTTTGAGTAAGACAAACCTAACTTGAGTTTTGAATTTTGAGCTTACTCTGTGTTTATTGACAAGTCCTTAAACGTATGCAAGGTGGTATTCTATTCAGTCATATGTCTGTGTTTAGTTCAGGACTTTATTATTATACTACAAAAGAACACACACACACACACACACACACACACACACTCAGGACTTTATTATTATACTACAAAAGAACACACACACACACACACACACACACACTCAGGACTTTATTATTATACTACAAAAGAACACACACACACACACACACACACACACACACACACACACACTGAAGTCCTCCTTCTGCTCTTCCCTGATCCCATCGTCTCCGTTCTAGAGAGGACTGCTGTCCTGAGTTTTGTGTACGTGATTTTCTGGCTTTCTTTATAGTTTTATCACTCATTCATATTTGGTTTTGCTGTTTTAATTTTATGTAAATGGAGTCAATCACACGGAAGACATCACAGCTCTCACTTCGTGACTTGCTTTTTGGTGCGTGTTTTGCTTTAGTTTATTCATTTTTAACTACTGTTTAGGACATTTCATTTTGCAAATAATTTGCAACATATTTATTCATTCTCCTGTAGATTAAAATTTGGTTTGTTTCTAATTTTTTTTGTTATAAAGATAGTACTGTGGTAAAAATAATTGTGCATTCCTCTGATATATATGTCCGAAAGTTTCTGTAGGATGTATAATTAGGAGTGGCAATGCTGGATTGTCAGGTTAGTACATCTTCAACTTTACTAGATTATGCCAAATGTTTTCCAGAGTATTTGTACCAGGTTACAGTCCCATCAGCAGCTTATGAAAGTTTCTCTCGTTTCACATTCTCAGTAGTACTCTTGATGGTGTGAGACTTTTAAATGTTTGCTGATTTGGTAGATGTAAAAGAATATATCACTCTGGTTTTAATTTGTACTTTCCTGCTTACTGATGAAACTGAGTAGCTTTTCATATGTTATTGGCCATTCATGTTTTCTCATCTATGAAATGCTGGTTTTATTTCTTTTCTTTTGATAGGGGGTTTGTTGTTGACATTTTTATATAATCTAGATATTAATTCTTAGTCTATTACATGCATAATGAGTATTTTTTTTTTACCAAGATGTGACTTTTTAAAAATTTTTTTCTTATATTTACATTTTATTTTTATGAGTTGTATTTGCACATAATTTTAAGTGTTTAAATTTAAAAACTGACTCCTCCACCCAACTTCTTGCTTTCCAAAAGTAACCACTTTTAGCTATTTTAATTGGTTGTTTTAATTTTTTTCATATATTTAAATAAAAAGCTTACATTGTACTTCTTGATTCCAATTTTACACAATGTTTATTTACTTCCCTTTGTGGAAGATGGGTATTTAGTTTTCTTACTCTACCATGTGTATGCACAAATAACTTTCACTTTGTTCTCCTGTTATGTTACATCATATGTTAAATCCTGTTATATCATAATTTTATAGTTTTTTTCTTTTTTTTTGAGATGGAGTCTCACTCTGCCGCCCAGGCTGGAGTGCAGTGGCACAATCTCGGCTCACTGCAAACTCTGTCTCTTGGGTTCACGCCATTCTCCTGCCTCAGCCTCCCGAGTAGCTGGGACTACAGGCGCCCGGCACCTTACCCAGCTAATTTTTTGTATTTTTAGTAGAGACAGGGTTTCACCGTGTTAGCCAGGATGGTCTTGATCTCCTGACCTTGTGATCCGCCCACCTTGGCCTCCCAAAGTGCTGGGATTACAGGCGTGAGCCGCCACGCCCGGCCTATAGTATGATTATTATGGTTATGTAGATGATACTTATAGGTAAGACAAGAAGCTTGTATAGTATTTCATGATTTCAATGATTTTCCATTTTTATTTATTCATTTTTTCATTCGACAAGCATATATTGATTTCCTACTCTGTGCCACATACTGTTCCAGGTGCTTAGGGTATATCTTCCTCCTGGAACTTTTTGAGGGAATGACAGACAACAAACAATGAATATAAAGTATGCGAGGAGCTAAGTATTACGGGAAAAAATAATCAGAGATGGAGAGTGGAAGGCTGGGAGAGTAGGGTGCAAGTTCTAGTTTGAAATACGGTGGCCGCATTACCCTCACTGAGGAAGTGACATTTGTGCAAAGCCCTGCAGTAGGTAAGGGTATTAGTAGTTTTTAGGTATCTGGGAGAAGAGTATTCTATGCAGCAGGAATAGCCAGAGCAAAAGCCCTGAGTTGGAAGTGTGCTTGGCATTTTTAGGAACAGCAGTGAAGCTAGTTAGGCTGAAGCAGATTGTGATGCAGAGTAACAAGGTGAGGTCAAAGAGAGCGTGGTGAGTGCTGAATCATGCAGGGCTTTGCATGCCATAGGAAGACCCACCTGGTAACTTCTTACTTGTTTATTTTCCTTGTAGTTAATAATTCTTTTTAATTTGTCATGTTTTGAAATGTACTTATCACAGACTTTCCCCTAAACTCACCTCCATAGTGTAAACCTCCTTTTAGGTGTGCTGTTTGATCATCTTGAAGAGGTCTCAGAACTTTCTTCTGAGATCATGCAAGATCAGGTGCATTCAGTGTAGTATGGCCATGGATGGAGATCTCAGAACTTTCTGATCTGCTCCAGTTTGGATTTAACACCTGCCACATAGCTATTGTCTTGGAATTTCACTTCACCATTATGCAGAAGATTGCTTCCCTATTTCTCTCTGGTTACATGACCTGTTCCTTATATATATATATTTTTTTCTTTTTTGGTTTATTTAACTGTTTTGGTGGGTCACAACCTCCTGTAACTTCCTGAGAAATGGTACATGGGAAATACATTTTTTTGAAGCCCTGCATATCTGAAAATGGCTTCATTTTATCTTCATGCACTTAATTGATCATTTGACTGAATAGAATTGTAGGATGGAAATACTTTTTCTATAAAATTTTGAAGGTATTGTTCTATTTTCTTGTAGCTTCTAGTAGTGTTGCTCTCGAGAATGTCATTGCAGTGTAAAACCCATGTTTCTTTCTTTCTCTGCTTTTTGTCTTCTTTCTCTCTGGAATGTAAGATTCTCTTTTTTTCCCCCAGTGTTCTGAAATTTGACCATGTTATGACTTGGCGTAGGTTTACTAATATCCACGATGCTGGCCCTTCACTTTAGATAGTAAAAAATCTCACTTTTGAGAAAATTCTTTGAATTATTTCTTTGATTATTTCTTCTTCTTCTTCTTCCTTTTTTTTTTTTTTTTTTTTTTTTAATTCTCTGGGATTTCTGTTATCTAGATGTAGGTTCTCCTAGAATGACCTTTAATTTTTTCCCACTCTCCTTTCCCCCACTACTTTGTTTTTGTGGAAAAGAGAGAAGTAAAATATTATTTTAATTTTTTCTGTATAAATACATGTACTTACTGAAGAAAGTAGATTGAAACGCTTTTTGAGATCTTTTATAAATATAGTAAATTACTGATACATATGATTTTATTTTGAAAAAATCTATATTCTGGTTAATTTTTGCCGATATGTTTCCTATATTACAAATTCTTTTGTGCTGCATCTCCTTTTTAAATTAGTTATCGTGATTTTAGATTTTATTGTTATATTTTTCACTTATAGAAGTTCTCTTTAGTTTTTTAAATATCTTTCTTAAAAAAAGACAAAAGGGAGTTGAAATGAATATTTAGTGAGCCCCAGGATGTTTTGAGGATTAAATATTCAGCACATGATAGGTTTTCAGGAAATGATAGGTAAAGTTATTATTTAGTATTGCATAAATATAATACTTTTAACTTACTCCTTTTGATTTGTGTGGCTCTGTTTAAGAGTTAGTTGTTTATCCTTAAGAAATTTGATGATCAGTTTAAAAAATCTGGCTAACTAAAAAAAATTAAAAATTTAAAAATATTAATTTAATTTAAAAATTAAATATTTAATATTAAATTAAAAATTTAAACATAATTTAAAAATATTAACAGTAGGTAATCTGAAATGATAATAGACTTCTGTTTTATTTTGGATATAGTTGAATGTTTATATGTGAAGTTAGAGGTCTTTGCATTTTATAGTATTGAATGTAATCCTATATGCTGCAAATAATTACACAATTTATTACCACAAAACATTTTTGATTATAAAATAAACATATTACAATAATAAAATCATGCCATTTTGATTTTATTTTTGTCAAATTCTTATATAAAGACTGGCCTTTCAATATTTAATATGTTAGATCTTATATTTTCTGTGCCTAGCTTCACATTAAGTCTTGAATTTAAATCTTGCTATTAGAAATGGAATAGAATTTGTTTTGCTGTGACATGCTCAGTTCTTTATTGTGAATTTTGCCAAGCTTTGACAGTGCATATACAGTACCCATGGCACTCTGATTGCTAGTTTGATTTCTGTTGAGGGTGACCTCTTGTTTATGTTAACATTTACTTTGGGATCACATTTTATCGTTTAAGCAGGGTTTCCTCCTTTAAAGTCTTTTGGGTTTAGTTCAAGTTGATTTTTTGGTTTTATTTTATTTATTTATTTGAGAGAGGGTCTCACCCTGTCATCCATGCTGGAGTCCAGTGCATGATTTTGGCTTACTGCAGCCTCAACCTCCTGGGCTCAAACGATCCTCCCACTTCAGCCTCTCAAGTAGCTGGGACCACAGGCGAACGCCACCACACCTGGCTGTTGATTTTGGAGAGATAGGGTTTTGCCATGTTGCTCAGGCTGATCTTGCACTCCTGAGCTCAAGCAATCTACCCACCTCAGTCTCCCAAAGTGCTGAGATTACGGGCATGAGCCACCACGCCCTGCTAATTTTGTTGTTTTAAAGTGTAGTTATTAATACCTCACTTTCTCAGCACATATATATACTTTTTGAATATGTTTCTTAAAAAGCGTGTGTGTTCAGTTACAGAAGTTGTTGGTATTAGGATGATTGATGAGGTAGAAAGTCCATTCTATCTTTATCTGGCCTGCTTTCCGTGACCGTCTTTATTGTGGCTTGCCTTGTGGAATGCACCATGTTAGGGGTTGGGGGAGATGTGAAGATGGAGAGCAATTCTGACCTAAGATCTCATATTCTTAGGAAATAATATATGTGTGTATTCATATATATATATATATTTTAATTTTATTTATTTATTTTTTTTGAGATGGAGTCTCACTCTGTTGCCCAGGCTAAAGTGCAATAGTGTGATCTCAGCTCACTGCAACCTCTGCCTTCCTGGTTCAAGTGATTCTTCTGCCTTAGCCTCCTGAGTAGCTGGGATTACAGGCACTTGACATCAGGTCTGGCTAATTTTTGTATTTTTGTAGTGACTGGGTTTCACAATGTTGGCCAGGCTGGTCTCGAACTCCTGACCTCAGGTCATCCTCCCGCTTCAGACTCCCAAAGTGTTGGGATTACAGGCGTGAGCCATCATGCCAGGCCAGTGTATGCATATGTTTTTTACTAATGTCTAAAATACATTTCTTTCTCTGAATGCTCTATGTGTGTGTGTATATATATACATTTACGTATCTAAACATATATAATATATAAAAATGTATTTCACATATATTAAAATATATATTATATATTTATTATATAAATATAAATATATTCATATTATTTATAAATAAGCGCCTTAAAGGAATGCAGATACAGTGAGGTGGGGGTCCAAATAAAGGAGCTACTACTTGCTTGAAGGAGCACGGAAGCATCGCAGGTAGCACTTGGACTTGCTTTGGTGAATGGATACAATCCAGATATGATGGACATTCTAGACAAAGTGACAATGTTAATAGTGGCAAGGGAAAAGAAATCATGGTGTAGTTTTGGGAAATTGTAAGTGGTGTAGCTTGGCTGACACTGTAGAGTGTGTGTCTGAGGACAAGGGAGGTGATAGTGGTGGTAGGAGATAGGACATGGGAAGGGCAGGTTGAGGCCCGTTAATTGGGAGTGGTAAGAGGCAGCTTATTCTTTAGGGGACTCAAATTTTTGAGCTGAAGAAATACGATCATTTGTGGTTTGAGGAATGTTGATTCCATAGGGAGATACTAGAGGCTGGGTGACTCGTAGATGATCAGGTACTAGTTCACGTCACACGTGACAAGGACCTACTCGTTATCTTATATATAACTGCTATTCTGTGTTTGTACCACAGTTTGGGCACTATTTAAATACACCATATTTTATTGTTAATTGTTTTCTATTTTGATGAATATATCCTTCTATAGTGTGAACATCTGCCCTCCAAAATCCATGTGTTGAAACTTAACGGCCAATGCGATGGCGTTAAGAGGTGAGGCCTTTAAGACCTGATGAGGCCGTTAGGACTCCTCCGTCATGAGTGTGTTTAAGGCCCTCATAGAAGAGGCTCCACCCGTTGTCTTCCCACCTTCTGCCATGTGAGGACACAGTGTTCCTCCCCTCTGGCAGATGCAGAAACAAGGCGCCGTTTAGGAAGTGGAGAGCAGCTCCCACCAGACAACCAACCTCACCACACCTTGTGAACTTCCCAGTCTTCAGAACTGTGAGAATATAGGTTTCTGTTCTTCATAAATTACTCAGTCTCTCAGGTATTTTGTTATGGTAGTTCAAATAGGTGGACACATATCTCATATCTCCAGTTAGACTATCAGATACTTGAAAGCAAGGAATATGTGGTATACACCTTTGTAAAAGTCGCAATGAATAGTGTATGAGCTCTGGCTTTGAGGGCACCTTGAATAAATAACTTTTATTTTTTGAGTAGAGAAGAAAATTTATGTTTCTTTCTTTTGACTTTTCCTTTTTTCTCCTTTTCCATTTTGTGTTCTTCTTCATACCCCACATTTCTGTTGTTTTTTTTTTTTCTCTCTCGTCCCTTTTAAAAGAAGGGTATTTTATATCTTAATGCTGGACTGTTTTTGTTTGATTGTTTATTTCATACTGACTACTCCACTCTCTTCAATTGTTACAAGAGTCAGTATTTGATTTCTTTTTTCCTGGCATTATTTCAGGAAGGTAAGTGGGACTGTAGGATTGAAATGATCATACTGAATAGTTATTATGGGATAAAGTTCCTTAAAGTCAGATTATACTTACTACTTTTAAGATGTTTACTTTTTGACTCAGGATCTAAGCAATTTAGGGTATTTTTGAGGGGCAGTCTCCATTTAAATAAGAATGTCTGGAAAGTTTGATATATTATCAAACCAAAGAAAGAGGGCCTTTTGTTGGTTGTACAATCATATACATCTCTTGGTGGCAGTTAGTTTGGAGATGGATGACTGCATTATTGTTTCTGAATGAAGATTGTTGTAAAGCAAGGAGCATGTTTAAGTGGCCTGTTGTATGTGACGAAAATTTTGCTAGCTTGTTTGTATTTTCCATTATGTGGTCTTTTTTTTTTTTTTTTAAACGAAAGAAGCTGAAATATTTATCACTTTTTTTTTTTTTTTTTTTTTTTTTGAGAGGGAGTTTTGCTCTGTCGCCCAGGCTGGAGTGCAGTGGTGCGGTCTCGGTTCACTGCAAGCTCCGCCTCCCGGGTTCATGCCATTCTCCTGCCTCAGCCTCTTGAGTAGCTGCGACTACAGGCGCCTGCCACTGCGCCCGGCTAGTTTTTGTATTTTTAGTAGAGACGGGGTTTCACCGTGGTCTTGATCTCCTGACCTTGTGATCCACCAGCCTCGGCCTCCCAAAGTGCTGGGATTACAGGCGTGAGCCACTGCACTCGGCCTATTTATCACATTTTTATTTATTTTCCGTTATTCCAGTAATGTGGGCCTGTGATGTTTATCATCCACAAAGATTTTATAAATGTGAAGATAATCAGCCAGAGTTGAATTTCGATAAATTGGTAATATACAAACTCAGGGTTTTATGAAATTCATCGTTTTGTCTAATGTTGCGAGCATTGTTGAAGAAGAGAAACTGAGATGGTAAATTTGGTAATATGAAACAAAAATTAGTTGAGAAGCTTTGGGATAAGCTCTATGAATATGCTGATTTTGACTATTTTCTTTCTTACATATCCTAACTCACAGCCTAATGTATTTTATCCTTAAACACTCAGACTGTCTCATTCCATTCCAGTCTTGCTTCCTTTCTTCAACCTACCCCAACACCTCGCTGCCATCTTTTTTGTATTCTTTTTTTTTTTTTTTTTTTTTTTTTGAGACGGAGTCTCGCTGTGTCTCCCAGGCTGGAGTGCAGTGGCGTGATCTCGGCTCACTGCAAGCTCCGCCTCCCGGGTTCACGCCATTCTCCCGCCTCAGCCTCCCAAGTAGCTGGGACTACAGGCGCCCGCCACCACGCCCGGCTAGTTTTTTGTATTTTTAGTAGAGACGGGGTTTCACCATGTTAGCCAGGATAGTCTCGATCTCCTGACCTCGTGATCCACCCGCCTCGGCTTCCCAAAGTGCTGGGATTACAGGCTTGAGCCACCGCGCCCGGCCTTTTTTGTATTCTTAATGTTCTCTTTGCTCTGTTGGTTTTAGCAGAGATTACAGCCTAATTCTGGCTGAGAAGATTCTCTGATCTCTGCATTGTTAGGCGAGATGGCATTAAGCTTTTTGTTCATGGTGGGTACTATGCTTGCTGGTGGAGATTCAAATGTAGTACCTGCCCTGTAGGAGTTTACACCCTATCTGGGAATCATATAGTCCCAAATAACACTTAATGAGTTAGGTTCAAATAGAACACTTTATGTATAGATTTTTAAGTGGCACTTACTGCTTTCAGTAGTATATAACTTTTTTATTTTTGTAATTTTGTTCCTATTTTTGTTTTCAATTTTGTTGAAAATTTTTATAAGCAACATCTGACGTGGCTTTGTATTTCCAACATTTCCTTGATAGCTACAAAAAGGTAATTAGTGTTTGAAGGTAGCTACTTCTAGACTCTAATTTACATCTCAACAAAGTCAAAAGGCAGAGAATATACCTACTTTCTTGGGAGAAGCTGTGCTTTTTGAAAAGCCACTCATGTTCGCAGTCCTTGATGACCCTTTGACACTGATTTTCAGTATATAATTGATTGATTTTTACTAAATGTATAGAGTTATGCAACCACTACTACAGTTGGTTTTATATCTACAGAAAATTTTAAAAATATTTTTTAATGTAATAGAATGTGTACTGGAATAGGAGACAGGAGCCCTGAATTCTGTTCTTGATTGTCCTACTTTCTAACTGTGTAATCCCAAAGTAAGTCATTTACTCTTTCTTTACCACACTTTTCTGGCACTGTACTGGGCACAGACCACAGTTCTTCAAGCACCAAGGAGGGTCATTGTAGATTACTGTGTAGCATTTGACAGAGGAAAGTTGTGGTGGAGAGTTTAACAGCAGGCATTGTGGAAAGATTCATTGTCAGGGATACCTGGCAGGCAACAGCAGGCTTCAGAGACAAAATTTACTTTTCCTGGGAGAACAAGTTTGAGTAAGACTTCAAAAATTAAATTGCTGGTATTGGGATGGAAATTGGGAATTTGGTTTCAGAACCTGGACAGTCATTTAAATCTGGATAAAAAGTAGATGTGGAATAAACCATATAGGTAGATGCTGAATATATTTTGTTTTTGTAGTGGAGTTGCTTAAATCCACCCTAAGGATCGAGAGGGAATTAAATCTTCAGCTTATGTTCTTTAGCATCAGCTGTGGGTTGAGGGAAGGAAACAGGCAAGAACGTCCAAGAACTCTAAGTTAATTTATTCATTAGTACTTTTATTGACATTCTGTGCCAGGCCAATGACTCTTAACAAGGTGTGGACAGCAGAATTACCTATTGAAAATTAAAAAAATTGCATACCTAGGTCCTACCCTCAAAGACTTGATCAGGTGTCCTCCCCTCCAGTTAAAAATCCTTGTGCTATAAGCTCTGGGAGATTTAATGGGATGAATGGGATAATGACTAGGATATGTTCCTTGCTTTGAAGTTGCCCTAATGAGGGATAGCAATAAATTTCATTTTAGTTGCTCTCTCCCTTCCATTGGTTGTAGCTGCCTAAAAAACTGGGCGAAGAAGTACTGTGAGGCCAGGCCTGGGCCCATAAGGAGCTAAGATTGATGGTTGACACAAGTGTAGAAGTAGCAGAACTGGATATCCATCTTCTCTTGTCTGTCTGCATGGGGTGAGCATGTGTATGCATGTGTGTTTATTCTGACTTCCTTGGAAGCCTACAACATGCCAGTCAGACCACTAAGGCACTTGTTGCAGGTAGGGGTGACAAACATGAGTAAAACACGAGTTCATGCCATCAAGATTTCATGCTCAGAGAGAAACAGTTTTCTCTTTAGCGAGGTTACTCTAATCCAGAAAACTTGAAAGACCCAGAAAACTGAATTTGTCAATGTGCAGAGAGGATATCACACTTAGGGGCTAATGTAGCTCAAAAGATTTATGTAAAGAAAAAAGCATCAGTGAGCCAATATAATACTTTATTTTGAAAACTATAAAATGGACCAGGAAACTTGTCTTGATAGACCCATGTGGGAATCCCAATTGTAATCAGAAGTTTGTTTAGTAAGCACAGACAGCAAAAGTAGTGTTATAGTATTGACATTTAGCTGAAGTACCTAGATTTTCCATGTCTACCGCAAGGAAAGCCTTACCAGTAGAACTTTATACTTAAATTCCTTTTGCCAAGAATCTTCTAATTGACACATGTATTTGTTCTTTATATGTATTCATAGCTAGATAATATTTGCATACATATATTTTACAAAACCACATATATGATGCTTATATGATGCTGCCAGCTCTCCCCCTACTCCTACCCCAGTTTGAACCGGGACATGTAATAAGTGCACACAATCTATATCATCACATTTACTCAAGAATATCTACCTTTCAAAACCTGTGTGGGGCATCTTGCTCCCCGTATCACAGTTAGGAACCACTGCCATCATCTTGGCAGTCAGGAAGTCACTCTGTTTCAGGTATTATTTTATCTTTTTCTATTCACCGTGTATCTCCCAAATACGGCAACATGATGGCTTTACATTTTACATGCACAAATGTTTCTAATTTGTGTAAAAAATCTGTGGTGTCACAGAGAGTAGTGGTTATGATAAAGCACAGTTGTTTAGCTTTTATGTGCTAACTTTAAATAAATGAACAAATAAAAAGATGATGTAAATGATACCTTTAATATACCAAAAAATCATTTGAAAGAGGTATGCTAGCGTCTGAAGGTTGAGATATATTTCCTACCTTAGTTAGCTTTTTTTCACTGTTCACTACTAGTAGATAGAAATACAGTTTATTTATTTATTTGGAGACATAATCTCGCTCTGTTCCCCAGGCTGGAGTGCAGTGGCGTGATCTTGGCTCACTGCAACCTTTGTCTCCCAGGTTCAAGTGATTCTCCTGCCTCAGCTTCTTGAGTTGTTGGGATTACAGGCATCTACCACCATACCCAGCTAATTTTTGTATGTTTAATAGAGACAGGGTTTCACCATGTTGGCCAAGGTGGTCTCAAACTCCTAACCTCCGGTGATTCGCCCATCTTGGCCTCCCAAAGTGTTGGGATTACAGGCATGAGCCACTGCACCTAGCCTATAGAAATACAGTTTATTTTTGCACAGTCATTCCTTGGTATCTGTGGAGGCTGGGTTCTAGGACCCCTCCTGGATACCAAAACCCACAAATGCTCAAGTCCCTGATGTGAAATGGCGTAGTATTTGCATATAATCTATGCACATCCTCCTGTGTATTTCACGTCATCTGTAGACTATGTATAATATCTCATCCAATGTAAATGCTCTATAAATAGTTGTCATACTGTATTGTTTAGAGAATGACAAGAAAAAAAGTCTATACATGTTCAGTACAGATACAACCATCCCTTTTTTTTCTGAATATTTTTCATCTGTGGTTGGTTGAATCCCCGTATGCAGAACCCATGGATGCGGAATGCTGCCTGTACAGCTGATCCTTGAACGACACAGGGTTCTACTGCATGGGTCCACTTACACGCAGATTTTTTTCAATAAATATATTAGAAATGTTTTTTTGAAGATTGGCAACAACATGAAGAAACTTGCAGATGAACCACATACCTTGGAAGTATCAAAAATATTGAGAAAAAATTAGATATGTCATGAATGCATAAAATATATGCAGATATAATTCTATTTTATTACCATGTAATATACACAAATCTATTATAAAAAAATAACATTTATCAAAACTTACAGACCGTGTATGGTGACATTCACAGTCAAGAGAAATGTAAACAATCATAAAGATGTAGTGTTAAATAATAACTGCATAAAGTAGCTGTGGTAATACTGTACTATGGTAATAATTTTGTAGCCACCTGTTGCTGTTGCAGTGAGCTTGCGTTGCAAGTACCCACTTAAAATGTTGCATGGTGCTAATCATCTCCAAGTGAGCAGTTAGTCTCCAGGAAATTGCGTATCACAGTAAAAAGTAATCTCTCGAGGTTCTCGTGTATTTTTCATAGTGTTTAGTGCGGTACTGTAAACCTTGAATAATGCCATGGGACCCATACGAAGTCCCACTAGTGATGCTGGAAGTGCTCCCAGGAAGCAGGGAGAAGTCACGACATGACAAGAAAAAGTTGAATCGCTCGATATGCGCCACAGGTTGAATCTACAGCTGTGGTGCGCACCCTTTCAGACAGATGATTGATCTTATAAACAGACTATGTAAACATACAGCATTGATAAATACAGTACAGTACTGTAAATGTATTTAATCTTAGGATTTTTTCTTAATAACATTTTCATTTCTTTAGCTTACTTTACTGTAAGAATACAGTATGTAATACCTATAAAATATGTGTTAATAGACTGTTTTTGTTATCAGTAAGGCTTGGGTCAACATTAGCCTATTAGTAGTTAAATTTTGGGGCAGTCAAAAGTTATACATGGATTTTGCCTGCTTGGGGGCTGGCACCCGTAACCCTGTGGTATTCAGGGGTCAGCTGTGTATTGCTCCTACATTAAACTTGGTTATCAATTCTCATAGTATTTTAATGGAATCTTTTGGCCATATTTTTTCCCTTACCTATTCTATATATTTTTATAGGCAGCCTTATTCAGACCTAGTGGTTTTTAACTACTTAAATGCATATGTAATACCTTCTAAGTCTGTATCCCAGAAGGTACTCCTAGGCCACAAAGCTGCTTATTCACTCGCTTACTGAACATCTTTTCCTGGATAGCTCACAACTACCTTGTACTTATTATATTCTGTGTTCATAATTTTCCTCCTTCAAACCTGCTTTTTCTCATGTATTCCCATATCTTGATGTATAATATTTCCACCAGGCCAGAATTTGAGATTTATGTTAGATAATTCTCAACTCGTTCTTATGATCTTCAAGCCTTGTTGATTCTGCTTCTTTAGTATGCCTCCTCCTCCACATTTCTAGTGCCATCCTTATAATTCAGACCCTCGTTACTTCTGACCCAATTTACTTATCAAGTTGTTTCCTCTTCCTCTAATTTCTTTTCATTTCTGTTGTTAGAAAGAATCACAGGTCTTAAAATACAACTCTGATCATTTACTTCTCTACTTAGAAATCCTTCTCTGATTTCCTTTAGCCCTTGGGATAGAGATATCGCTTCTTAGATTAGTATTAAAGGCCTTTTGTAGCTTGGCCTTTCGTCTGTCTAGCTTCCTATTACACCCTCTCATGTTTTCTTTGCTCTGTGCCAGCGGTCAGCACACTTCCTGTAAAGGGGCAGATTGTAAATATTTTAGACTGTGCGGGCCATATGGTCTCTGTTATAACTGCTTAACTCTCCTCTTGTAGTGTGAAAGCAGACATGACAACATATAAAATTCACAGTGTGGCTGTGTTCCATAAAGCTTTATTTACAAAAATCGATGGTGGGCTGAATTTGATTTGAGGGACTGGAGTTTGCTGGCCCCTGGTCTAGATAACTCTAGGCATGTGTAAATTTCTGTGTTTCTCAAAATGTCATTGTTGTTTTTAAAGCCAAAAACCCTGTCTTAGAACTGTATCATTAGTCTCAGCAGCACGGTGCTTCGCATGGAGTACTTGTCAGTAGATTTTGGTTAAATTGTTAAATATACTTGACTTTGTCAAAGCGTATAAAGAGAGAAAGCAATACTAATACACTAGAATGTAATTTCCATGAAAGCAGAAACTTCATCTGTGTTATTTACGGCTCTATTTTCAGCTTTTAGACTAGGGCTTGGCACATACTTGGTGCTCAATAAATGTTTCTCAGTAAATAAATGAAAGCCTGACTTTGGAAGAATTAAAATGTAAGAGCTAGGTGGAGCAACTGTATGAATGGAAGGGTTTTTCCAAACTTTTCTTTGGTGAAATTACAGTCTCACTGTAATTTCACAAGTGATTCTTTGGTCACGCCTCTTCAGGGTGACCAAAGAATCAGAATAGATGTTTCTGTAAGATGGGATCACCTCCGCCAGCTGGGTCAAAGAAGGTAGTGTTAAGATTGCGGTCAGTTAATGATATAGTAATGCCATAAGATTGTAAACTCCATGAGGGCAGGGAATACTTGATTTCATCACACAGTATTTCCTACACTGCTAGCTTAGCACCTTGCAAGTTTTAGACACTTTCTGAATTGACATTGAATTGACTTCAATTGAAGATTATAATAGATGAAATTAACTTTATAGAGCCTTTACTGATGACCAGATACTTATATATGCTGAATCCTACTCATCACAGTATGAGATGGTTTCATAACTGCTCTTGTGTGTGTAGAGAAACCTAAGCTCCTAGAGCTCAAGAAACTTTCCTAAGATGGCATGACTGTTCAGTGGTAAATTCATGTCTTTGATTCCCATGCCCAGTAAGCTTTTCTCTGGCAAACTCTGGCCTCTGGGCCAAATGTGGCCTGTTTCTAAGCATAGATTTTATATTTTTTAAATTGTTGAAAAAAACCTCAAAAGAATATTTTATCATACATGAAAATTATATGAAATTCAAATTTCAGTGTTTATAAAGAAAGATTTATAGGAACATAGCCACGCTTTTTTTTTGTTTTACATATTGTCTGGTTTTTTTTCATGCTCTGACATAAACTAGTAGTTGTGAGAGACCATATGGCCCACAGAGCCTAAAATATTTATAATCTAGCCTTTTACACAAAATGTTTTCTGGCCCCTGTTTTATGTCATACAACAATCTGTCTGAGTGTGGGTCTAGTTCTGTTTGGGAGGTAGAAAGTAAGGAGTGTTGAACTTCATAGATTTTTTTGTAGTTCTTTTTTTTGAGACAGGGTCTCGCCCTGTCCTTCATATTTGAGTGCAGTGATATATGTGATCCTGGCTTGCTGCAGCTTCTACCTCCTGGACTCAAGCGATCCTCCCTCCTCAGCCTTCTGAGTAACTGGGACTACAGGTATGTGTCACAACACCCAGCTAATTTTTAAATTTTTGAGGCAATGCGGTCTTGCCATGTTGCTCAAGCTGGTCTCTAACTCCTGACTTTAAGTGAGCTTCCTGCCTGGGCCTCCCAAACTGCTGGAATTACATATGTAAGTCACTGTGCCTGGCCTTTCCATACTTCTTGATTCTAAACTCTAAATTGTGTTTTAAAAAATTTACAATTGGGCCGGGTGCGGTGGCTCAAGCCTGTAATCCCAGCACTTTGGGAGGCCGAGACGGGTGGATCACGAGATCAGGAGATCGAGACCATCCTGGCTAACACGGTGAAACCCCGTCTCTACTAAAAAATACAAAAAACTAGCTAGGCGAGGTGGCGGCTGTCTGTAGTCCCAGCTACTCGGGAGGCTGAGGCAGGAGAATGGCGTGAACCCGGGAGGCGGAGCTTGCAGTGAGCTGAGATCTGGCCACTGCACTCCAGCCTGGGCGACAGAGCGAGACTCTGTCTCAAAAAAAAAAAAAAAAAAAAAAAAAAAAAATTTATAACTGAGTACCACTCAGTTTTAAAGAGGATGCCCAGTCATCAAATTGCCAGGTAATGATTTCATTAATGAACTAAGAAGTCCAGGAAAAATTCTCAAATTTTATCTTTAATAATTAATCATTCAATATAATCAGTTTTCTGTGATTATTCTTAAGCACATGTTGACTAAATAGTCTGATGCATCATAATTTGACCTATAGTAAAGTGTATCTTCTAGAGATCAGATAACAGATTCAAACATAAAGTAAAGCAGTGGTTCTCAAAGTGTGGTCCCTGACCAGTATCATCAGAATAACTGGGGAAATGGTTAGAAATGCAAATTCTTGGCTGGTTACAGTGGCTCATGCCTGTAGTCCCAGCACTTTGGGAGGCCAAGGCAGGAAGGTCACTTGCACCTAGGAGTTTGAGACCAGCCTGGGCTACATAGGGAGATCCTTGTTTCTACAAAAGATTAAAAAAAGAAAAAAATTAGCCAGGCACGCACGTGCCTGTATTCCCAACTACTTGGGAGGCTGAGGGTGCGAAGATCACTTGAACCTGGGAGGTACACTGTAGTGAGCTGTGATTGTGCCACCACTGCACTCCAGCTTGGGTGACAGAGTGAGACCCAGTCTCAAAAATTAAAAAAAAAAAAAATAGAGAAATGCAAATTATTGGAGTCTATGCTAGACTTCCTGATTTGGATGCTGCAGAGTGGTGGCCCAGTAATCTATTTTAACAAGCCTTTTAGGTGATTCTGAGGCTTATATGTGAGAACTGCTAATATAAAGTGTCATGATTATATATGCTTTCTTCTTATAAATACCGTAATAAATAAGGATAAGCAGAGTTTAAAATATTGAGCTAGCAGGATTTTTGTAGTAAAGAATGTTTAGGATATACTACAATGAATTAATATTGAGAACATTTCAGTTTTCCCAAGAGTTATGTCTTCTAGCTGTGAATTGATAGGTGACGTTTTTTGAGCCCTTACTTTGCCAAGTGTGGTTAAGGCAGTTTTAAATTTGGGGATATGGGGAGTATTTTCTTTCTTTCTTTTTCTTTATTGGTTACTGGTCATTGGACAGATTCCTTCCTTGGTTTTAAGGAGTTTTAAGCCACTAGATGGCAGATTTTTCCAACATTTATTAGATTGAAGAGCCTTCTTAATAAGCCATTTATAATTCTTGAACCAATTTTTAGTGTAACTTTTTTTGTTAATTAAAAACATTTAAATTGCTACATAAGATACCATGATATCTTAATATATGTATACAATGTGTAATGATCAGATCAGGGTATTTAGGATCTCCATCACCTAAACATTTGCCATTTCTTTGTGTTGGGAACATTTCAAATCTCTTCTAGCTATTTTAAAATATATGATAAATTATTACTAACTATAGTCACCCTACTATGCTATCAAACACCAGAACTTACTCCTTGATCTAACAGTATGTCTGTATCCACTAACTTTCACAGTTCGTCGGTATCATGTATAGTCAGCTGCTTAGGGGCTTGCATTCTGCCTGTACTTGCCTTTTCTCGTATTGCCCTGGTCACGTCTATGATACCGCCCCCTGTTCTTCTCTGGCCTCTACCTTTAATCTTGCTCCTTTAATTCACTCCTCCTTAGGTTTTTTCACTCCATCAGTCACAGTTTATTTTTGTTGTCCGATACCTGTGTTCCTGCTTTGAGTTTTTGACTCTTAGAATTTTAGAGCTGGAAAAGAGTTCATCCATCATTTGGTTCAACCTCTTCATTTCTCAGGTAGGAGAACTGAAGCCTAGAGAAGTTAAGACAAGGACAAGGACTATGTCTTATTTATCTTTGTGGCACCGTAGTTCTTGGCACTTAGTGCCCAGAGAGATGTGTCTTCTGAAACAACCGTAGTAAATGCTCTAAAGGATACAACAATGAATTAGACACAGTGTCTGCACCCAAATGGCTCCAAGTGTAGTAATGGAGGTATGATTTAAATGACTGTTATGTGATAGAAGGTAGAGCATGATTAACTTCTTGCCCAGGAAGTTAGCAAGACAGAATATTTGTACTGTTAAGGACCTATTGGAACCTTCTACCCTGTTATTTCCCACTTGTCCTTTAGAGGCTGGAAGCACTCATTGCAGTTCTTATAGTTCTTTGAACACACCATTTACAAACTCATCTCTGTGTTCTTGTACATCATGTTGGTTTAGAATGCCCTTGGCTTAGAACGCTCTTTACCTAACCCCTTTATCTGTCTGGGAAATTGTTTAATGGATGAACCTTTTACTGGTGCTATGCTGTGCAGCCTTCTTTGACCTCTTCCTCCGTGCAGTTAATGTGTCTTTTAGGCTGCTTTTGTACCTAACTGAAAGGTTTCTGAAGAGCTCTTGTGCAGTAGTGGTCAGTGCTTACTGGTTATTTTACTTGTGGTGGACTCTGCTCGTATTTATTCCTCTATATGAATGCAT
Source organism: Macaca mulatta (assembly GCF_049350105.2). Classification (NCBI taxonomy): domain Eukaryota; kingdom Metazoa; phylum Chordata; class Mammalia; order Primates; family Cercopithecidae; genus Macaca; species Macaca mulatta. Next base: position 109,436,357 of record NC_133418.1, read on the forward strand.
ATCCCTGGCTGTTTGAGCAAAGGAAGGTACAGAAGGAATGCAGGCCCCCTAACCGGCACACCATATGTGGTACTGGACAAAAGTGAGAGTTAAGAGTTATGCTCAACATTGATTTCCAAAAAATTAGAAGTAGTTTACTAAGAGGTTTCGTCAGTGGCTTAGCATATTCCTCATTGGTTATACGCAGTTTAGTAAATGTTAATGGTGTGAAAGGAATGTCTCAAGATTACATAGTTTCTTTTGAGCAAAGGTTAGTTGAACTTGATACTCCTGATTCTAGACCCATCATTTTCCTGCTATTTTCCATAAAACTTGAGGTTGAAGATTAATATGACTTGGCTCTGTGTCCCCACCCAAATCTCACCTTGTAGCTCCCATAATTTCCACGTGTTGTGGGAGGGACCTGGTGGGACATGATTGAATCGTGGGGGTGGGTCTTTCCCATGCTCTTCTCGTGATAGTGAATGGAGCTCATGAGATCTGATGGTTTTAAAAAAATGGGAGTTTCTCTGCACAAGCTCTCTTTGCCTGCTGCCGTCCAGGTAAGATGTGACTTGCTCCTCCTCGCCTTCCACCATGATCATGAGGCCTCCCCAGCCATGTGGAGCTGTAAGTCCAATAAAACTCTTTCTTTTGTAAATTGCCCCTTCTCGGGTATGTCTTTATCAGCAGCGTGAAAATGGACTAAGACAAAGATTATTGGGAAAGATAATCTTTTTCTTTCTCTTTCTCTCTTGTTTTTGTTGAGGGGAAGTAAAGTTTTGCTAATTCCCATGTCATGTGCTTTAGTGTAGAGGATTTACTTTGTATTATAAAAATTCCATTTTACTGTATCTTCATGGGATAATTTGAAAATATTTGCTTCAAAATTTTATTTTGAAATTAAGCACTTAAAAGTCAAATAAATATTCTGTATATTTAAGGATCTAATGGTTACCATTGCATGTAAATATTCTAGGTGGAGGAATTTAATGCAAAAGCAAGTAACATTAATGATATAAATTATTTGCTACAGTGTTAGCTTCTATAGACTAAATTTCTTAAAAAATCTAATAACTATTTTAGTAGTAAGTCCCAGTCCAAGAATACTTAAGATATAATCATTAATGTATACACAACCTCAAAATATCACAAGGCACATTATATGATAATTTCCTTTTCAGTATTTCTCTAGACTTGTGGGTTGATGCAATGTGTTAAAGCCAATTCACTGTTTTTTTTTTCCCCTAGACTTCATTAACTAGAGAAATTTATGTGCATAATTTGGGATATTGTATCTTGATGTTCTTCTTTTTAAGTTAAAAAAAAAAAAAGGGAGAGAGAAGGAGAAGTACAGAGAATAATATAATATACAGATGGTCCCCAACTTGTAATTTTTTTAACTTAAGACTTTTCCACTTTATGGTGGTGCAGAAGCAATACACATTCAGTAGAAACTGTACTTAGCATTTTGATCTTTTCCTGGGGTAGCAGTATGTCTAGGATACTCTCGTGATGCTGGGTATCGCAGTAAACTGAAGCTCCCAGTCTGCCATGCAACCACGAGGGTAATGTGATCAGATCATGAGGCAAGCAAACTATACTCTATATACTGTGTTGCCAGCATTTTTTGGATATTGTGTTGTGTGTTTTGACATCCCATCACATGTATAAAACACCCAGTTTTCATTTACAGTATTTTCCATTTACAATAGGCTTATTGGTTACCTGATCATAAGTCAAGGAGCATCTGTAAACCTACGTACCTACTACATGCAATTAACAAATATTAAATGTATCTTTCTTTGACCTAAGATGTACATGTACGTGTGTGTATACTCCCAAAGATATATAAATATCAGAGACCGTAATACAAACAACATTCCCTACTTCCATTCTTTTGTCTCACTTTCTCCCCTCTGGAAGCAGCTGTCATAATTTTGGTGTGTGACCTTCCAATATATATTTTTGTATTTGTTCCCTTCACATTGTATATGTTTTCCTGAACACTTTGTTTGGTTATTTGTCCATCCCTTTTAAACATTTGAAATATTTCTAATTTTTCAGCATTATAAATAGTGCTGTGAGGATCAAAAAACTACCTATCGAGTACTAGGCTTGTTACCTGGGTGAAAAAATAATCTGTACAGCAAACCCCTGCGACACACAATTTACCCATGTAGAAACCCTGCACATATACCCCTAAACCTAAAATAAAAGTAAAAAACAAAACAAGTTTCACACTAAACTTTTTTTTTTTTTTTTGCCAAAAGATGAATATACCCATGCGAGAATTTCTCTATAGTTTCCTTAGAGCAGAGTTTGTGGGGTAGTTGGTTGTGTGCGTTTATTTGATATTGTCAAGTTGCTCCAAAATGATTGATTCAATTTGCAATCTCTCCAGTAGTTTATAAGGGTTGCTAGGTCCCTGAACATTCTAGAGGGTGATTGGTGTAAATCTGTGTTGTTTTAATTTGCATTATTGGCTTTTGGATTTCTTTTTTTGCGATTTGCTGTTGCTTATCATTTTTCTACTTTTCTTTTGGACATCTTTATAAATTCTGCCTACTGATACTACTAATACTTTGTTAGTTCTATGTGTTGTAAATAACTTCTCCCAGTCTTCATTTTTTTTTTTGTTTTGAGATGGAGTCTTACTCTGTAGCCCAAGCTGGAGTGCAGTGGAGCGATCTCGGCTCACTGCAACCTCTGCCTCCCAGGCTCAAGCGATTCTGGTTCCTCAGTCTCCCAAGTAGCTGGGACTACAGGTGCACGCCACCACGCCCAGATAATTTTTTGTATTTTAGTAGAGATGGGGTTTCACCATGTTGCCCAGGGTGGTCTCAAACTCTTGAGCTCAGGTGATCCGCCCACCTGGGCTTCCCAAAGTGCTGGGATTACAGGCCCGGTCTTCATTTTATGAATGGAAGTTTTAAATTTTAATATGGTCAAATTCAAGTGAGATTGTCTTAATGATGGGAGGGCAGGAAAATGTTTACAGGTCAAGATGCACAAAGCCCAGCTCATAAGTGAAAGATTGATCAGCATGAACTGAGTTGGCTCTTCTTAGAACTTTTGTTTTCCCATGGGAATTCTGTGTTTTTCTAGTTTCATTAAATCAGTGTGTTCAATTCCATGAAAAATTCTTACAGGATTTTATGTGAAATTGCATTCAATTTGTAAATTAAGAGGAATTGGCGTTTTTAAAATATCCACCAAAGGAGATAGTATCTCTCCCTCTTCATTCACCTCTTATAATTGTCACAAGCATGAAATTTTCTTTCAATATTTCTTTAAAAATAGCAAGTTCTTGGCTTAGCATTGTCTTGTCCATTTTAATCAGTGTGACTCCAACTTTCCCTGCCTCCATTGCCATGACCCTTCCCTTCTGCCCACCTTATCTCGTCATATCTTACTGCTGAAACGTACAGTGAGGACAAGCAGTGAGAAGATGGGTGTCTTTGTACCCTCTTCACTCTGTGCCTCCTAATGAGAAATGTGGACATTCAGTTCACAGCCCCTCAGCAAACATATATTGGGTATATTGTGCTGACTTTCAGACTCTTCTCTTTCCCATCGACTGACATTTTTTATTTTGTTTTGTTTTGTTTTTTTTTGAGACGGAGTCTCACGCTGTTGCCCAGGCTGGAGTGCAGTGGCGCGATCTCGGCTCACTGCAAGCTCCGCCTCCTGGGTTCACGCCATTCTCCTGCCTCAGCCTCCTGAGTAGCTGGGACTATAGGCGCCCGCCACCGCGCCCGGCTAATTTTTTGTATTTTTAGTAGAGACGGGGTTTCACTGTGGTCTCGATCTCCTGACCTTGTGATCCGCCCGCCTGACATTTTTTAAAGTTACATGGTTTTACCAGTGGAACTTTATTTCTCCTCACTTCTGGCCAATGTTGCCCTGGAAGCTGTTCTGAACACTGTGATCATGATGGAGCATGTTTATTTGGCCAGTCATCACCATAACCCTGCTTTTACTTTTACTTTCTTAATCACTTGTAGATTAGTTCTAGTCAACATTGTGCGTCTTATTAAATAATAAAGTAATGGAGTCTGAATTGGGGTTGATACCCCTTGGGGATTTTGTTTGTTTGTTTTGAGAAAGTCTTACTCTATCACTTAAGCTGAAGTGGTGGCTCGATCTTGGCTTCCTGCAGCCTCTGCCTTCCAGGTGGCTGGGACTACAGGCACGCACTGCTGTGCCCAGCTAATTTTTATATTTGTTGTGGAGACATGTTTCCCAGGCTGGCCCCTTGGCATGTATAACTAAAGAAAAACCGATTCGTAGATTTAGATTGGCTTATCATCTTCAGAGTGGTCTGTCATCTTTTGTGCCAATAATTTCATGCTCCCATGTGTTCTTCCTTTTTTGTGTGTGTGTGTTTTAGAGAGTGAGCTTTTAAATGCAGAGAGCATGCCTTGTTCATCTTTGTACACTCAGTGCTCTGCACATTGCCCTGCACTCAGCAGCTGCCAGTTGCCTATTTTGTGAAGATGTTGATTCAGTTATCTCCATTTCTTCCCCTTTAAACATACTCGAGCACCCGTGCCTACTTGGATGTGTGAACACATATGCATTCTTAGAGCTGGAGCATCAGTGTCCTAAAGCTGCTATCTGTCTGATTGGAACAGCACATGATTTGTTTCATCATTCTGCTGCTTTCCTACTTATTCTTCAGTCTGGCATGAATGGAGGAAAGGCTGGGAACAGATACTGAATCCCTTTTGTTCTCAGGGGATCTTAATGTTTTGTAGCCAATTTAATCTATGCATGGCTATACTACTTATCAGAATTCATAGAGAGGAAGTGTCTTCCAATACCCAGGACATAAAAAATCTGGATTATCACTTAGGTCTGTAACTCCTTCAGTAGTCAGCCAACTTAAAGTTTCATACATATGTTAACATAAATTTAATTAGTAGAAATTATATATTATAAATAGATTAATGTTTATTATATGTTTTTAACACAAATATATACATTGGACATTGATCAAAGTGATGTTATTTCAGTTATCAAGGAACTGTTTTACAGTGGCCTTTTGGGAATTTATTGAATTCTCAAATAGTGATTTTTTTTTTCAAATAGAGGTTATTAGTTTTTAAAGGTATGTTTTAGGAATCACATGTTTTCGGATTGAAAAAACATTGTGATTAAATTCTGAACTTTGGATATTCCAGATTACCCCTTTTGTTTCTATTTATTCAGAGGATTTTTTCCTATCAAATGGACTTTTGAGAAAGAAATTTATGTAAAATTTGAAGCATGTATAAAAGTAGAATAGTATACTGACTCCTTAGTGTCTGTTACTCAGTTTCAACAGTCAGCTCATGGCCAGTCTCATTTTACCTGTATACCCAGCCATTTCCCTATCCACCCTTCCCAGACATGAGCCACTGCACCCAGCCTGTGTTTTCTTTTAATTCATTGATCTGCTCTCCATTTCCTCCTTCTATCTGTGGCTCTTTTGCTTTGATTTTGTGTATGTGGGTTCTGAAAGAAAACCCAGACCATTTATTTTTTAGTTTCTCACTGTCTAGTTTTTGTTGATTGCATCTTTGTAGTGTTGTTTATTTTTCTTTTTTCATCAATATTTTCTCCAAATTGAGAGTTAGAATCTGAGGGATAATATGATTTTATCTGCACTAGATATATCCCCCCTTTTTTGGGGAAATAGTTTACTGTAATAGAATCATTTGAGGAGAATGAATGCTCTGGGCAAGTAATACTTATACTACTAGCCAGACTTTGGACCACAATCTCTTTTGCGCTGGTGAGCAGGGTTAATTACTTGTTAGCTCTAAGGATTTGCTTAGGGTAGGAACAGCCCAAATAGGTTGCTTCAAGGCATCATCTCAAAGTTTTTTGCTTCCGATTTGCTGAGATGAAAATTTGTTAGAGCCACATATAAAGGCAGTAGGGAAAAGGCTTTGTGTGAAGGCTCAAGTTGTGTTTCTGTGAAGAAAGTGCATTTAAATTACTTTATGGATTTTGAGATTTTGAGTGGGGCTACACTTCACAATTAAATCTGGAAGGATTTTGTACGGTTTTGAAAAATTTGGATCTAAGAGTATGTGGTAGAGATGAGTTCTTTAATTGTTATTATTAGCTTAGTTCAGAAACACTTTAGAAAGTGAGTAGTCAGATGTGAAGAGGGCTTTTGGTGGCATTAGAGTGTGACAGGTCATCTCAGTTTTGGGACTAGGAAGGAAAAAAGGTATATATTCATTTTCTATGAATAACAAACTTGGTGATATAACACAAACTTACCCTGCAGTCCTGGAGATCAGAAGTCTGAAATGGATCTCACTGGGCTAAAATCAAACATATCCTCAGGGCTGTGTTCTTTTCTGGAGGCTTGGGGAGAATCTATTTTTTTGCCTTTTCCGGCTTCTAGAAGCTGCCCAGATTCCTTGGCTTGTGGCCTCTTCTACCTTCAAAGCCAGTTGTGGCCAGTTGAGTGTCACATTACATTACTCTGACATTGACTCTTCTGCTGCCTCTTTCTACCTTTAAGGATCCTTGTGATTACTTTGGGGCCACCTGAATAATTCAGGATACTCTCACTATGTTCAAGTCATTTGGTTAGCAACCCTAATTCCATCTATAACCTTACATCCATGTAATAGAACATACTCACAGGCTGCAATGATTAGGACATGGGCATCTTTTGGGGGCCATTGTGTGACCTGCTATACAAGGTGAACAAAATTAACAGAAGCCAGGTGTTGCTTTCTACAATAATATAGTGCTTTTGACTACCTTGGGCATACACCATCACTGGTCTTGAAGGCTCAGTATTGAGAGCTCATGGTGTTATGTCACGAGGTACTGATATTTATAATTTTATAACATTTAAAGTTAGCTTTAGTTGACGTAAATTGTAACTGAATTAGTCTGATATGCCAACTCTAAATAACTTTATGAAGTGTTTTCTTTGACCTTTCAATTTCTATGTAGAAACATACATTTTTCAAGATTTGGTTTTTCTATGGGTATGGCCAAGAAGGAGGTAAACAGAACTTTCAGACATTTTTTCTTTCTTTAGACAGATGATTATGATGTCTGTTATACAGGTCCCTGCCAGAAGTACTGAACATAACTTTAAAAATTGTGACTGTTGGGGTTCCTTTATTAAATAGCTTTGTTTAGGGTGGTTACACAGTAACGTCTTTTAACTTTTAGTATATGTTAGGCTGTTTGCCATGTTGGTAACTGGCCTCCAGTTGTGAATGGAGTGTAACAAGCAGCAAAGTGAACCAATCATAGTGTGCAGCTAAACTACCGACCAGTCTTATTTTTGTATAATTATTGCTCTGTGGTTCTTTCGCATTCGCTCTCTCCCGGGTGTCATTTCTTTCTAGCATTCTGTAATGGCTCCCTCGTTGCATCAGATATGTTGCCATAATTAATGCATAATGTATCTGGGTGAGGCTGCACATCTATTAACGTTTATTGGTGTTGATACAGTTTTTTTGATATTAAGTTGCCAGCCTTAAGTTTTTTCTTCATTTCTATGTTCCCACCTGGATTTCAGGTGCCTGAATATATAAGCCTTAGTATACGGTGAAATTCAAATTGAAAAACAGTTTGGTTTTCTTTTAATTGTTTGCTCTGAAATATTTACCTTCTAGGTTTAACATATATTAATAGTACTTTGTAAATTTTCTTTATCAAGGTGACTGTTTCTGCTCTTTGTTTTGCTCTTATTTACATTTGCAATTTATCGATTTTTAAAATTTTTTTCTTTTTTAGACTTTTGTTGGTCGGTGGATGTGAAACTGCTGAAGTAGGCATGTCAAAAGCTTCTAGCTGTGGCCTTTCTGCCTGGAGAGTTCTTTCAGGATCTCCGTATTACAAGCAGGTTACTAATGGTGGAGACAGGGTTACTGCGGTAAGTATGAGTTACGAGTTATGGCACTTCACTTTGCTGTGTGTCATTTCACTATGCTATTTGTCTTAGATAAATAAGTCCTATGTAAGGTATAGAGGAAGAAATAATTTCGTCTTAAATGAGGACAGTGAATTAATGCTGGTATAATTTTATTTCTTTCAAATAGCAAATTCAACTGAGGCATGTTGTATTTAACTTGGAATAATTTTTAGTGGTGACATTTTCAGATATTAGAAAACCAACCTGACAGTAGTCCCATTCCTTGTATTTGCTTGTTTAGATGTAAACATGTATTAAGTGCTTTTTAATGTGTTGGCAACTATTCTGAGTGCTTTTTATATGCTCTAACTCGTTTAATTCTAAGTAACCCTTTGAGGTAAATATTGTTACTGGCCCAAGTCTGTTTGAGGAGGTGGTGAGTGAACTGTAATTAAGTAAGTTGCCCTGGTCATCCCGCTAGCAAATGGTAGAATTAGAGTCCAGATTTCCATATTGTTCCATATTTATATGGACTATTCATCTATCCATCCATTCATTCTATACTTACGTATTGAGCTTCTGTTTTGTGTCAGGCAGTCCTTGAGGCTATAGTAGTCAGCATAGGCTAGGCTCTATTTTGATAATTCAGACAATCAAATGAGCAAATGCAAAGTCTTGACATTTCTGTGGCCTATCATGTTCAGATTTTTTCCTTATTTTGTGGCAAAACCTGCTGTTGAGATCATGACTCTCCTGGGCAGCTTGTTTCAAGTGATGATTAAAAGATCCGTGGAGAGTGGTGACCTTTTGAGCTCCCACTATCTCAGTTTATGGTCTTAGGAAGGGAAGGGAGGATAAAAGTTGGAATTTTTATTGTCTTAGACCAGAAGTGACATTGGTTCTACTTACAGTTTATTTATTGTATTATGGCCCCCCCCAGCTTCAAGGGGCCTGGGAAATAGTTTTCTGTGTGTCCAGAAAGGTATGAAAAACTAGGTACTGGTAAAGAGTAATTATGTTTACCTCCTGGCCACACTGCAGTCTTACATATCTTAGTTATTTGTGTAAACTGTATGAAAGTGAACACTTGGGCCGGGTGCAGTGGCTCATGCCTGTAATCCCATCACTTTGGGAGGCTGAGGTGGGCAGATCACAAGGTCAGGAGTTCGAGATCAGACTGACCAACATGGTGAAACTCCGTCTCTACTAAAAATATAAAAATTAGCTGGGCGTGGTGGTATGCACCTGTATGTAATCCCAGCTACTCAGGAGGCCGAGGCAGGAGAATTCACTTGAACCTGAGGCAGATATTTTAGTATTTTAGTGAGCTGAGATCTTGCCGCTGCACTCCAACCTGGGTGACAGAGTGAGACTCTGTCTCAAAAAAAAAAAAAAGAAAAGAAAAGTGAGCACTTGGTCAAAATTATACAGCTTGGCCTTACCATGTTACTTAGGGGGCACTCAGATATTTTTTCAGTGAGGGAAGAAATCTAGAAATTAAATTGAAACACAACATAATCAAACATGTTATGCATTCATTTTGATAATTAGTTTGCCTAAAAATATATTGATTTCAAATTATGTTCTAAAACAACAAACTTAAAGATTTTAGTATTGAAAATAAACTAATGAAGATGTACTTTTGAAAAGAAATCTTTAGCAATTATAGTAATCCTCTGTGAATTTTATTTTTAGCATTTAATATATACTGCAGTGTGTGATTGTGATTTAACCCAACAAAGTAGTAGTTTCTTTTTCTTTAAATGAAGTCAACTTACTGGTTTATATGGCACCAGACATTAAACCAGTTTGTACGTGTAGAACAGCTTATGCAGTGCTGTGCATATGCCTTTCCTTCTATTTATTATCCATCTACCTAGTCTACTGGCCCTTTATTCTCTCTGCAGAACCTAGTAAGGAGAACAGTTGGTGTATTATTGGCCACGTTTCACAAATAAGGAGCCCAAGGCACAGCAGAACATAATAACTGAAAATAGAGGCATGAGATGGGCCAGATCTTCTAGTTTCTGTTCTGCACCCCCCACTGCATCAAATTATGTTCATATCAGTGGCACTAATATTTGCTGTGATGATTATCCCATAATCTATAAAAAGTAAAGTGAGGTAGAAGTTACTCGTACATATTGGACACATTAGTTCATATCTGTAGGAATTTAGCTATGTTTATCTCTCTGATTTAGGTCATATCCAGCTTGTAGTTTTATATGCAGGCTGTTTCGGGGCAGATCTTAGAAAGAGTTTGAGGAAGTTTCTCTTAGCTCTGTCTAAAGTAAGCATGATGTCTGCAGCTTTCTTGGCTCACTGCAACCACCGTCTCCCGGGTTCAAGCGATTCTCCCATCTCAGCCTCCCAATTACCTGGGATTACAGGCACCCCCTATCATGCCTGGCTAATTTTTGTATTTTAGTAGAGATGGGATTTCACCATGTTGGCCAGGCTGGTCTTGAACTCCTGACCTCAGGTGATCTGCCTGCGTTGGCCTCCCAAAGTGTTAGGATTATAGGCCTGAGCCAACATGCCCGGCTAAGTCTGCACCTTATTTTCAAATGATTCAGTTAAAAAAAAAAAAAAAAATTGAAAGTATATGTGTCTGTATACATATATACACACACACATAGAGATAAAGCAAATGTGACAAAATGTTAATAACTGGTCTAGCCAGGTGAGAGGTATACTTGTGTTTCATTGTACAATCATTTCAACTTTTCCGTAGCTGTGAAATTTGTCAAAATAGGGTTGAGGAGAAAAGGAAAGTTGGTGCATGTAGAGGATATAAGGAGAGGTAACATAGGTAAGTGGTGACAGTCCCTTTTGGTTTGGTGTAATCAAGTGTTTATTTGGATGAGCAAATGGGAAGTCACATACCAAGGAACGTTTTTTCACCTTGGTTTCTTTGAATTCTCCTGTGCTTTCCCTTTGCACCTTACTGAAGTATTGGAATCTGCTCTGCTATGTATGGTCCTTCTCCTTGTGGCCTGAGGCTTCGATATTGAAGTCTTTTAAAAGAAAATTGCTTGTGCACTGACAAAATAAGTGGGAAAAATATTGAATTGCAAATTGAACGCTCTGCTGTATGATTAACTTCTTGAAATGCTGCAAGTGTATTTTAATTATGTTAGTGGCTGTGTCTTGCAGCTAAACTTACAGTCATTCTGCATAGCCTTCCCTTACCTCAAAATAATTTGAGGTTATGGGATTAGCTCTTTTTGTCAGGCAGCAGACATTATTCTCATTGAACCTCCTCTTACTGTTTGTTTCAGGTTGCTGTTGTCTTGGTGTAGGTATTGACTGAAAAATGCTGCTGACACCTCGTAGCCTCTCACAAGGCTGCTGGGTTGTAAAACAGACTATGCAAAATTCAATGTGTGCATTGACCCAAGTTTCCAAATTAATGTTAGTGTCATCTATGTGAGATAGTTTTATTTATTCATTTGTTCAACGTTTAATCACTGCTCCAGGTATTTGGAATGTAAAATTACTGGTAGCAGCCCTCAAGGGATTCATCGCATGTTGAAAGAACAGCTATGTCTCAAATAAATGCGATAAGCTAGAACAGGTACCAGATTAGAATTCAGTAGCTGGGACAAAGGAAAGACTCAGGCTGTGGAGTCAGAAGGCTGGTGTTTGAATTCCACCTTATCCCTTGCCACTGTAAAGGCACTTGATAAACTGTAAGATCTACAGTGTTATTGTTGTCTGTGTTTTTAAGATCAAAATTTTGGAAAACTGTAAGAATGAACAAAATTGACTGAATTTTTATTATTGCTGCTGCTGCTGCTGCTTTTTCAATATAGGAGGTTGTTGTGGAAAGAACATAGACTTTTTGAAATCCTATTTCCATGAGAAATCCTATTTCCTTGAAAAAACAGAAGTAATCAGGAGGAATACTTCTGTAGGATCCCACAGCCTGCCGGCAGCTGTGCCTGTGTACTGTAACTTTTCTTTTGTCCAGACAGGAACTGTCCTTGCTCCGGCTAAGGCCAACCCCTGTGTTTGTCTGCTAGATCTCCCACTCTTGTTTATTGAAGGATGTTCCTCTTACATCAGGAATTTTGTTATCTCTTAGGTTTATCAGCATATAACATGCTTTTATTTTTCCTCTCACAAAAACTCTTCAAACTTCACTTTGCCCTCTAGCTACCATCCCATTTCTTTTCCTTTCCCTACAAAGTTCAAGAGTTGTCTGTACTTGTTTCCAATTCCTCTCCTTCCATTCTCTCTTGAATTCACTTGAATGGAGATTTGCCTCCATCATTTCATGGAAACTATCCTTATTGATATTATCTATGTCTTCCAGCATTTTACGAGTTTGTTTTTTTGGTATTCTTTCATTTCTACTAATTGCTTATACAAAACCCAGCTTATTCTGCTTTCCTCTTTCTCTTTTTTGTTGTTTTATTTCTGTATTGTCACATACATAATATTTATACATTGGTGTCTACTTTTCTTCCCAGCTTTCTTTAGTCTTAGTCATTTATTTATGTACTTTAAAATGCTTACTCAGTTCTTTTGCTGAAGTTCTCCCAGTCGTATTGTGGTTGGATGAAGTTATTTCCTAGTATGTTTTGAGAAGGGATCATAGGTGATGAGTTTCTTAAGTTTTTGTATTTTATGTTCAAAACTGTTTTGCCATAGCCTTGATATTTGAGGGAAAACTTGTCTGGCTATAAAATCCTTGGTTCGCCTTTTCTTTCATTAAACTTTTAAAAAATGCTACTCTTGTTTTGCTTTGTATGTGGGGTTTAAAAAGTCTGATGCAATCAAATTATTTACCCTTCGTATGTTATTAGTCAGTTTTTCTTGCAGGTCTTTATTTTCTTTATCTTTGAAATCTAATAGCTTCCTAGGATATTGTAGTTGATCATTCTGAGTTTAAATTTCCTAGGTATGCATTGGCTCTTTTAGTGTGTAGATTCAGTTTTTTTCTGTTTTTATTTTTTCCATTTTCTGTTTCTGTAAAGTTTTCGTGGATTATAGTTTAAATATTCTGTGCTTTGGTTTTGTTTATCTTCTTCAGATTCTATGGCAATCCAAATGTTACTGCTTTTTACTATATTCTCTTTCCAGTAGTTTTTCTTTACTCTTTTTACCTCTTCCTTTTATCTCATTTCCTTTTCACTTCTTAACTCATTTTAATTTTTTTGTTGTTTTCATGTCTTCCTTTAAAGCCCCTTATTAAATTATCCTTTGAATACCTTGTATTCTTTAGTTTTTAGATAATTTTGTCTTTTTCTTATATTTATTTGCTGAATTTATTGAGCTTTTTATTATTAATTCTTTTTCACTTTTCTTGTCCAGTTCTATTCTCAGTTACTGAATTTTTTGATGGCTTTTCAAGTTGTCCACATTCTCAAATGCTTGTCTGACTATATTTAATTCCGTTTGGAGTGCTATGTTAAAGTTTTCTTTTGCTTCATGGTTGTTTTTTCAGCTATAATTTCCCTTTGTTGACACGTGTTGACTTTTGTCTTCTCATGTCTGCAAAGTGTTTGTGACTCTCTTTCTTGTTCATTTTTATGATATTGGAATACTTTACAAGATTCGTAGGTTAATGGTGCCTTCTTTTGTCAGTATAGCAAAGTTCATATACCTTACTAGATTTTTTTGGTTTTGTTTTGGTGGCAGGAGGGGGCGTGGATCTTCTGATGTTGTGGTTGTCTACTGTCTTGCTGCACACTACATTTGCCCCTTTGCTTCCTTTCCCCCTTGCCACCCCTTTGGCAAAAGGCACTTCTTCCTATTTGCCATTTTTCTCCCTCAGAAGCTCTGTGTTTGGAAGCCTGCCTCTTCACATCATGCCCACACTTAGGTCCCTTCCCTGTAGGCCATGTCTGATCAACCTGGATGCTGTTATAGTATTTTCACTCAGAGTGGACTTAGTCTTTTTGGTGGCGGTTTTGGTTTTAAATGGACCTTAGCCATTTTTGCTAGCTCCCCTCTGTCCTTCCCGGGTGTTTTTCAATTTGCTTTTGCTCACCACCACACCTTGTGGCAGGTCACAGTGGGGGTGAGTGGGGACATAGGTTTTAGCAGGAGCAATGGAGATGACACACTGGGATTTGGTGATTTCTTTCTTTTTGCTTACAGTTACTATAAAATTTTATCTTCAGGCTAAGCTGAGAGCATGGTTTTTGTGTAGATTTATCTCCCTTTCTTGTTCTTACTTTTTTTGGAGGAAGTATTTGGAGATGTGTATCAAGGCTGTCCCTAATGTTTTCAACTCAGAAGTTCTGGCTATTGTGAATATTGTTGCTGTGAACATTCATGTACAAATATTTGTTTGAATGCTTGTTTTCAATTCTTTTGTGTATAAATCTTGGATGGAATTGCTGGGTCACATGTTAGTTTTATGTTTAAGTTTTTGAGGAACCACCAAACATCTTCCATGGTGACTGTACGGTTTTATGTTCCCATCAGTAGTGTATGAGGGTTCCAGATTCCCTACACCCTCAACAATGTTATTTTCCGTTAAAAAATATAGTTTCTAAGTTTAAAGACAAAAATTGTCATGTGTTATATTAAGTTATTTTATTCACTGATTTCTAAAGATGAAGTTGTTGTTGTTGTTGTTTTTTTTTGGTGTTTTTCAATCATAGAATCAATTGTTAATAGATGAAATTTCTTTGGGAAGTTTTTGCTTTTTCTATACTGATGTTAGGATAAAATGGCAACCTTGGGCAGCCTTACTTGAGAAGAGCTTTCAGTGGATTCTGATTTGCATAAATTTTACTGGTTATATAGTTTAAAAAGCATTTGATCATGGAGGTATTTTGTAAGATTGTACCACGTGGTGGATTTTTTTTTTTCTAAACAAAAACAATCTCACCAAGATCCTTGACACCTTATTGGTGATTTTCTTTAATCATTAAAAAAAAATACTAAATTTGCTATAGTTTTCATTTCGTTATAAAAGGACATTTTACAATGATAAGTCATTTCAATAATCTTTCTTCATATGATGCATTTATTTCGCAGGCACCGAAGACACTGGGATTATTAAGGATGTTAAGCATCAAGTTTTACAGTCGCCAGGGACAAGAACAGGTAACGCAAATTGGCTTAACTATGGTGGGCTTCTCAAACATTTTTGCCTGGAAGTACCTTTAAAGTCAAAGCTGAATGAACCTTGAATTTTTTGTATCTTCATCTGAGTGTATTCATGTACACTATGTGACTATATGCATTAGTAAGAATTCGTAGAGCTGTTGCTGAATATTTGTATATTTTACTGTGTATCAACCTTATCTTAAAAGAAAAATAATTATAGAAGATATACCCAGCCTTCTTGGGGGTCTGGGCATATAGCTCAAGGAATTCTCCTAGAAGCATTATATATATATCTTTGAATTTCGTATTTTATCTTTACAAATCTTGTGAATTTTGTATTGTTGTTCATAATATATCCTTCTTTGGCTTAATATTAAAAAAAAATTCTTCCCCAAATCTGAGATTACTGATGCTCCAAGAAGAAATGTGCCTCTTGACCCTGGGTTTTAAGTACCATTGTTTTACTGTCTTGTTACTTAGCTGGAAAAGCATGGATCCATGGCAAGGATGTTAGATAGTTACATCCAGATGAATATCAGTGATACTCAGGAACTGCCTCTGCGAGGTGGTTACATTTGTTTCTCTGTTTGACTTTCACAAGAGTCTGGACCTACACTGGGGAATCAAATCATACTCTTGTCTTGTAGGGGAATCAAATCATACTCCCGTCTTGGGGGAAAATCAAATAATCTAATCTTTTTCACTGCTTCAATTTCTTTCCCGGTAGAACCTACTGATATGAAAAGTCAGGCCTTCATATCTGCAGATTCTATATCCCTCAAATGCTGTAGTTTCAATCCACAGTTGGTTGAATCAGAGGATGTGGAACCTGTGGATATGGAGGGCTTGACTGTACTGTACTTTTTAATCATTATTTTAGAGAGTACTCATTAAAAAAAAAAAGTTAACTATAAAACAGCCTTAGGCAGGTTCTTCAGGCATTGCAGGGGAAGGCATTCTTATCATGGGAGATTACAACTCCATGAGTATTACCGTCCCTGAAGACCTTCCAGTGGGACAAGATGTGGAGGTAGAAGACAGTAATATTGATGATCCTGACCCTGGGTTGGCTTAGGCTCATGTGTGTATTTGTGTTTTAGTTTTTAACAAAAATGTTTAAAAAATTAAAAGCATAAAATAAAATGCAAAAGTTTATAGTACAAGAATGTGAAGAAAGAAAAATTTTTTTATACAGGAGTATGTACAGCGTGTTTGTGTTTTAAGTTAATGTTATCACAGAAGTCAAAAAGGTAAAAAAATACAAAGTTTATAAAGTAAAAAAGTTACAGTAAGAGAAGGCTAATTTATTATTGAAGAAAGAAAGTTTATAAAATGAATGTAGTAGAGCCTAAGTTTACAGTGTTTCTAAAGTCTACAGTAGTGTGCAGTAATGTCCTGTCCTAGGCCTTCCCCTTCACTCGCCACTCACACACTCACTCACTCACCCACCCACCCACCCACCCAAAGCAACTTCTAGTTCTGCAAGCTCCATTCATGGTAAATGCCTTGTACAGGCATTTGTTACGTTTTATACCATTTACTGTACCTTTTCTGTTTTTAGATACACAAATACCATTGTGCTCCAGTTGCCCAGAGTATTCAGTAGAGTAGCGTGCTGAGCAGGTTTGTGGCCTGGGAGCAATAGGCTATACCACCCAGCCTAGGTGCGTAGTAGGCTATCCCATCTAGATTTGTGTAACTGCACTCTATGTATGATGTTTTCACAATGACGAAATCACCCAATGACGCATTTTGCAGAACATCTCCCTGTTGTTAAGTGATACATGACTGTACTATAATTTTAGAGCTGAAAGAACTCATAGGGCTCATCTAATACTTCCTTATTATTGTGAACACTTTGACAAGTATTTTCACAGGATCTCACAGGAAGTTTGCATCACCTACGCTGGCATTATGATGCCTACTTTTTATTAATGAAGAGATTAAGACCTCAAGAGAAATGTGTGCCTAAACTCACCTATCCAGATAGTGTCAGAGATGTGTTTGGTCTTCTGTTGGTTTGTCATCCAGTGCTTGTTTTCACCACTTCTAGTTGGTTATTGTCTTAAACCTTTAGTTGGTAATTTGGAAGAAACAAAAACCAAGATGTGTTTCAAAGTAGCTGAGATGATAAATTACTTAATATCTTAGAAAGAATTATCTATTTTACTACTCAAGTTTGGCAGCAATTATTTTTCTCTTAAAATGTGTTCCTCTTAGCCTGGGGTGGTGGCTTACTCCTGTTATCCCAGTTCTTCGGGAGGCTGAGGTGGGAGGATCACTTAAGCCCAGGAGGTCAAGGCTGCAGTGAGTCATGATTGTGCCACTGCACTCCACCTTGGGGGACAGAGTGAGACCCTGTCTCAAAAAAAAAAAATGTTCCTCTTAACAACTAATATCTTTACAACATGGGCCTGCTTTCCTGTATAACCGTATTATTAATATTTAGTTCATTTAAAAAATTTACCTATGAAACTCTAAAGTAACAACACTGAGATTGTATAGTATTAGAGGTAATATACATAAAATAGGTAAGACAGTGATTGTCGTATTGCAGATACTCAGCAAATAATAATGGTGACTGCTGTTATCTCTGTTAATTTCTTTATATCCTGAATTATAGAATTAATAATTAGTAGTCCACAGGTACTTTTTGAATTGTGGTTTGTTAGACCCAAAACTTACGTGGCTTTAAAAAATAGCTTCTCATTGTCTGGCATATAATATTATTTTTTTGTTTGTTTGTTTTGAGACAGAGTCTCGCTCTGTCGCCCAGGCTGGAGTGCAGTGGTGCGATCTCGGCTCACTGCAAACTCCACCTCCTGGGTTCACACCATTCTCCTGCCTAAGCCTCCTGAGTAGCTGGGACTACAGGCGCCCGCCACCACACCCGGTTAATTTTTTGTATTTTTGTAGAGACGGGGTTTCACCATGTTAGCCAGGGTGGTCTGGTTCTCCTGACCTCATGATCTGCCGGACTTGGTCTCCCAAAGTGCTGGGATTACACGCGTGAGCCACCACGCCTGGCCAGTATTATCTTTTAGAAGAGTATATTAAAAATAAGAATTATTTATATTATTTTATAAAGGATATTGGCTTGGAATTTTTTATTTTTACTTTTCCAAAAAGCTTTTTTCTTTCCTTCATGCATTTACAGTGTTTTGTCACAGGTTGTTAATTGGGCTTTTGAGGCTGACTTTGTTTTGATTTGAAGGATAGATTTCTAATTGTGTGTGTGTGTGTTTGTGTCAGACTTCTAAAATATAATGGGCTAGAATATCTAGTAAACTTCTTGAGGGTGGGGATTTATGTTTGTTTTGTTCATTGCTGACTTCCTACAGTGTAAAACAATACCTGGCACCTAATATTTAATATTGAATATATAATATTCAATAAATGCTTGTGGAATGTTGGAAGAGCAGCACTTATAAATTTGCCTTTTATTGATCTGAGTTTTTTTCTTTAAGAATATGTAGTACTTCAGAATGTTTTGAATGTATGCACTAGAAAACTACTTTCTTTTTAATACAGTTTATGTATTTGAAAGTTACAGGAAATGGTAAATCACTCGTTTTTAATTGACTATTAAATTAGATGACAGGCAATTAATCTCAGTACAAAGGTCTGATGTTTAACATTCTTAAAAACCCTGTCTTGGAAAGGACAGTTAGTTAGGAAGTTTTATTGCAATGTTTGAGAGAAAGTACCACTCATTCTCCAATTATTGTTGCCAGTAGTAGAAAGTGTTAATAGTTTATTTTTGTTTGTTTGAGACAGAATCTTGCTCTGTCGCCCAGGCTGGAGCACAGTGGTGGCTCACTGCAAGCTCTGCCTCCCGGGTTCACACCATTCTCCTGCCGCAGCCTCCCGAGTATCTGGGACCACAGGCACCTGCCACCATACCTGGCTAATTTTTTGTGTTTTTTTGTAGAGACTGGATTTCACCGTGTTAGCCAGGGTGGTCTCAATCCCCTGACCTTGTGATCCGCCCACCTCAGCCTCCCAAAGTGCTGGGATTACAGGCGTGAGCCACCATGCCCAGCCTTTAATAGTATTTTTAATGAAGAAAGAACAAATGGATATTGGAGCTGGTGGAATAGAGTGAATTGCAGCAGATACAAGTGATATTCAGTCTTTGCTATCAAGCTGTATTTCATGACAATTTCTTTGTGTTCATATTTTAACAATTCGTGCAGTTTTCCTTAATAAAAGATGACTGTGCCTTCTCAATCAAAATGTTTTAAAATAGTCTCATTTTCTTTTTAAAATTTTACTTTTTAAAAAAAATTTAACTTATTGTAAGTTCAGGGATACACGTGTGGTTTATTATATAGGTAACCTTGTGTCATGAGAGTTTGTTGTACAGATTATTTCATCACCCAGATATTAGGCCTAGTCCCATTAGTTGTTTTTCTTCATCCTCTCCGTCCTCCCACCCTCCACCTGCTCATAAGCCTCAGTATGTGTTGTTCCCCTCTGTGTGTCCTTGCATTCTCGTCATTTAGCTCCTACTTATAAGTGCGAACATGTGGTATTTGGTTGTTCCTGCATTAGTTCCTGCATTAGTTTTCTGAGGATAATGGCCTCCAGCTCCATGTTGCTGCAAAGGACATAATGTTGTTCTTTTTTATGGTTGCATAGTATTCCATGTATGTACCACATTTTCTTTATGCAGTTTATCACTGATGGGCATTTAGGTTTATTCCATGTCTTTGCTATTGTGAATAGTGCTGCAGTGAACATATGTGTGCATATGTCTTTATGACAGAACAATTTATATTCCCCAGTGTATTAGTCCGTTCTCACACTGTTATAAGAACTACCTGAGGCTGGACGCAGTGACTCACGCCTGTAATCCTAGCACTTGGGAGGCTGAGGCAGGCAGATCACTTGAGGTCAGGAGTTTGAGACCAGCCTGGCCAACATGGTGAAACCCCTTTTTTACTAAAAATACAAAAAAATAGCTGAGTGTGGTGGTGCACACTTGTCATTTCACCTACTTGGGAGGCTGAGGTGGGAGGATTGTTTGAACCCAGGAGGTAGAGGTTACGGTGAGCCAAGAATCGCGCCACTGCATTCCAGCCTGGGTGATGGAGCAAGACTATCTCAAAATAAATAAATAAATGAAAAGGAACTACCTGAGACTGGGTAATTTATGAAGAAAAGAGATTTAATTGACTCACAGTTCTGCAGACTTAACAAGAAGCATGCCCGGGAGGCCTCTGGAAACTTACAGTCGTGGCGGAAGGGGAAGAGGAAGGAAACACATCTTTACCGTGGTGGAGCAGCAGAGAGACAGCGTGCAAATGGGGAAGTGCCGCACACTTTCAATCCATCAGATCTTGTGAGAACTCACTATCATGAGAACACCAAGGGGAAATCTACCCCCATGATTCAGTCACCTCCCATCAGGCTGCTCCTCCAATTTGACATGAGGTTTGGGTGGGGACACAGATCCAAACCATATCACCCAGTAATGGGATTACTGGTTCGAATGGTATTTCTGTTTTTAGGTCTTTGAGGAATTGCCACACTGTGTTCCACAATGGTTGAACTAATTTACGCTCCTACTAGCAGTGTGTAAGCATTTCTTTTTCTCTACAACCTTGCCAGCATCTGTTATTTTTTGAATAGTCCCATTTTAAATGTTTATATGCAGACACTGTGTATATGTATACATATTTTTATTACTGGGACAAACATATATATTTTAATTATCTTTTAAACCTCACAACCCAAAAGGTATAGTATTATCCAAATTTTATAGATTAGAATCAGATTAAAATTAAGTGAGGTTTTATAGCAAGTGGAACTCTAGCATCTGTGGTAGTTTGATACTATATTGCTGCCATGTTCTTTTATGGGCCCTCCAGAGGGGAAAGTTGGAATAACTTAGTGGAGAATGGGTGAGCTACTTCCCATTTCTGTACACCCCTACATGTACTTTATACACTCAGTAAATGTTTTTACCGATCACCCATTTTGCAGGCAGATTAGTTACAGCAAATCAGTGGAGGAAATATATACTATATTTAGGGGAAAAAGTTGTAAAATTTTAATTCCTTTAATAATTTGTTAGAAAAGCTTTTAAAAACATATCTTCTGATAGAGTTGGTTCTTAGTTATTATAGATAACATAGAAGTACACTATAGTAAGATACAAGGAAATGTTTTACTAAGTTTTTGTCATTAAAAGTAATTTTAATACCTACTCATAGGTGTTAGTAGGAGTAAATTAAATGTGTGTTGTATGGCTTTGGGATGTTATAAACATCAATATATTCCATACTTCTTAATGTATAAAATATGAGTATTTTCAGATTTTCAATACCTTTCAGATCCCAAGAAGTCCTAAGCTGGCATCTGTAGCCCAGTTCTCCTCTGCACTTCAGATTTGTATACCCTGCTGCTCACTTGACAGCTTCAGTAGGATAGCCTTCAGGCATTTTAAATCAAACATTTCCAGAACAAAACTCTGATAGCTTCTCATTTTTCTTTCCCTAACCATTTCTGCCTTAGACTTGATTGCCTCAGTAACCCATCCTTTTGGCAAAGGGAGATACCTGAAAATTATTGCTGATACCACCCAGTCCTTCATACCCCCATCTAATCTAATCTAACACCTTTGCTACCAGTATCATCTTCAGAGTGTACTTGGAATCTTTCTACTTCTTTTTTCTTCTATAGCTATCACCATTGTATAATTTTTCATCTCTCCTAGGTTAGCAGATACTTAATCAGTTCCCCTAGCAACCTTAGTGACTTAAAAAATGTAAATCAGATAAGCTCACTTTCTTGCTTGAAGAAAGCCTTCAGTGACTTTCCATTGAACTAAGAATGATGACAGAATAAAATGTTTAACATTATCCAAAAAGACATTACATAAGCTGGCCCATGACTGTCTCTGCAGACTGATCTCATACCACTGGCTCATTCTCTTTTAGTTATGTTGGCCTTATCTCAGCTCATCAAGGGTGCCACGTTCGTTTCTTTGTGGATTCCATTTTTTTCTATTGGGAATGGTTTTATCTTATTTGTCCTCATTAATTTAATTTCTTCTCATCTTTGGGCATCAGCTCTATTTTCATATCCTCAGATTCCTCTTATAGTCCTTCAATTTAAATACAGTTCCTATTGTTATTCTCTCTTAGAGCACCCTGTGCTTTTCTTCCATAGTAGTAATCACAGTTTGTAATGTAGATTTATTTGTTAGTTTATTTATTTACCTAATCTGTGATTTCATGGCTCCATGAAGTTAGGGTCACATCTGTTTTACCTAGAAAAGTGCCTGGAATTTCTCGCTCCTTTGCAGAGAGAAATTAAATCAGATTCCCGCTAGCTTCTTTTTGCACCTTCTTCCTCCCTCCCTCTCTCGCTCATTCTTTTCTTCCTTTCCTCCCTCCCTCTTTTCTTGTTTCCCCTTCTCCCTCCCTCTCTCCCATGCTTTCTTCCTTCCTAAGCTTTTACTGTGAAATATAATACAGATACAGGAAATTGCATCAAACAAATGTATGGTTTAATAAGCAGTTTGGGGACAGCTTTATTGAAATATTCATATGTGGTACAGTTTACTCATTTAAAATATACAATTCAGAGTTTTTTAGTATATTCACAGAACTGTGCAATGATTTCAAGAATCAATTTTAAACGTCTTATCGCTCTGGGAAAAAAACCCTGCATCCCTTAACTATCACCTGCAACACTCTGTCTCCCCAAGTTGTAAGCAACCCCTAATCTTTTAGTTTGAATAAATTTGCCTATTCTGGATATTCTATATGAATAGAATTATAAAATATGTGGTCCATTGTAACTGGCTTTTTTCACTTAGCATGATGCTTTCAAAGTTCACCCATGTTGTGTGTATCAGTAGTTTATTTCTTTTTATTGCTGAATAATAGCCCATTGTGTTTGTGTATGTGTGTGTCTGTATATGTATGTGTGTGTGTGTGTATATATATATACACAAACACAGAGTGTTTTCTTTATCCATTCATCAGTTGGACATTTGGGTTGTTTCTACTTTTTGGCTATTACAAATAATGCTGCTGTGAACATTTGTGTGCAAGTTCTTTTGTGGAAATATCATTGAATTTTTCTTGGAGTGGAATTGCTGGATCTTATGATAACTTTGTTTAGCCATTTGAGGAGTTGTCAGGCAGTTTTCCAAGGTGGTGGCACCATTTTCTGTTCCTCATGTCGGAGTATGGCATTTCCATTGTCTCCACATCGTTGCCAACACTTGTTATTATCTGTCTTTTATTCTAGTAATCCTAGTAGGTGTGAAGTGCTTCTTGTTTGACATTGAAAAAGTACATAACCTTATAACCATTATCCAGGGAAGAAACAGGACTCTGCCAGCTACCTTCTGTGGACTCTGTCACAAACACAGTTCCCACCCTCCCTCCACAAGCAGCCATTATTGTGGCTTAGGTTTATTTGTTTAATGATACTTTTATCATGCAATTGTTCATCTCTAATAATATGGCTTTTTTTAAAACAAAACTGTGTGTTTTAAGTCTCTTTTTCTCTATCTGCTGGTCCCTCCTCCATATCGTCTTTTTTTCTCTTAAAAATTATTTGTTGAAGAAACTGTTTTTTCATTTTACTCATTGCATCTTTATAGTGGTGTTTTCTTTATTCTTTTGTCCTTTTGTGTCCATGTGTTCTTATAAATTAGTAGTTGGATTTAAAGATCATGCAGATTTTTTGTTTGCTTTTTTAGGCAGAAAACTGTATAGGCGGTCGTGTCTTCTTTTATCAAGAGGATCATATCTGTTTTTGATGATATTAGTATGGGACTTACCCTGTACAAGTGGCTGCAGGCCGGTTAGTTCTGAGAGCTTATAGAGCACCGATTGCTCCAGAGTCTCTTGTCTCCCACTATTGGAGTGTGCATAACTTCCCCCAGTTTCCATTTATGTGAACAGTACTTATCAAGTGCCTGGTCAGCATTTTGGCAAGAGACTACTCACCATTTTCTGTGCAATGCATTGAGGAAATTGCCTATTGTGAATGCCAAGAGATGTTCCCTGCGTGTTAGGAGAGTTATTGTATTGCTGCCACAGTCTTGTCAGGTCATCTGGGGCATCCCACATGAGTATCTGGGCTTTGGCTGCCTCCTCAGCAAAATGAAAAAAGAGCGGTGAAAATGCAGAATTAAAGTGGAAGATTACAAGTGGAGGTACACATCAGAGATACCTGGGAGTTTTCTCAAGGAACATACGCCTGTGTTTTTCCAGCCTAGATTTCTATTTATCCTAAGTACTGGGAGTGCAGCAGGTGTCCATTTGATCCTGATATCCTCCTTTTTTGGGGAGCATCACTATTTATTGTCTTATTTCAGCTCCTGTATTCCAGCACTTATATAATGTGGATGGAGTTTCTATACTCAGGGAGCACATAAAGTGGTTAATGAGGCTAGATAAAGTACTACTTAGAAGTTAGAAGAATTAAGTATCAATGTATGACCCTAATATGAAAGGTCTTACTAAAGTTCAAGTGAAGAGTGCCAAATGAATGAGATATGTTGTTGGAATTTACGATTAAGATGTGTTATTATGGATTCAGGTAGAATCCAATCTTCATACTAACTTCTGTATTTAGAAAGCTGAGTTATATGATAAGTACATTAAATGACTTTACATACACCCTAATTTTATCGTTGGGGTAATCTCATAATGTATAGGTGTTGTTATTTTTATTTCAAAAATAGAGAAAGTTTCTCTTACTTATGATAGTTAACTAATGTGCCTAAGGTCACATAACTACTAGTGGCAGAGCCAAGTTGAATGTTGTTGACCAACATTTCAGCTGTTGAAATGATGATTAAAATAAAAATGACATTCATAGCTGAGGAATGTGAAAGAAATTTAAGACTTACTTTAACCAAAGTGAAAATTGTGGCTGGGTATGGTGGCTTATGCCTGTAATCCCAGCATTTTGGGAGGCCAAGGTGGGTGGTTCACCTGAGGTCAGGAGTTGAACCAGCTTGGCCAACATAGTAAAACCCCATCTCTACTAAAAATACAAAAATTAGCCCGGTGTGGTGGCAGGTGCCTGTAATTCCAGCTACTTGGGAGGCTGAGGCAGGAGAATCCTTGAACCCTCAAGGCAGAGGTTGCAGTGAGCCAAGATTGCACCACTGTACTCCAGTGTGGGCGACAGAGTGACTCCGTCTCCAAAAAAAGGAAAGAGAAAATTGCAGCCACATATGAATTTTATTGCTTTTACAACTTCTTAATTCAAAGAAGAGAACAAGATTATTACTTACTTGTGCTGAGAAATTTTAATAAAGTATGAAGAATCATGGTTTAAATGTTTGAGGTTTGCTTTTTTTTTTTTTTTTAGCCAGAATCTTCCTGTGTTGCCCAGGCTAAAGTACAATGGTGTGATCTCGGTTCATGGCAACCTCTGCCTCCCAGGTTCAAGCCATTCTCCCACCTCAGCCTTCCAAGTAGCTGAGATTACAGACACTTGCCATCATGCCTGGCTAATTTTTGTATTTTTGTAGAGATGGAGTTTCACCATGTTGACCAGGCCGGTCTTGAACTCCTGACCTCAGGTAATCCACCCGCCTTGGCCTCCCAAAGTTCTGGGATTACAGGCATGAGCCACTGCGCCTGGCCGAGGTTTACTTTTATTGTGATATATAGTTACTTGAAAAGTCATATCCTCGCATTTCCAAGGCACAAACTCTGGTATTCTCTCCCTTGCCCTCTGTATTAGTCTGTTTTCACACTGCTATAAAGAACTACCTGAGACTGGGTAATTTATAAAGAAAAGAAGTTTAATTGACTCACAGTTCCACATGGCTGGGGAGACCTCAGGAAATTTACAATCATGGTGGAAGATGAAGGGGAAACAAAGCACGTCTTAATGACAGTAGGAAAGAGACAGAATGAGGGCGGAACTGCCGCACACTTTTAAACCATCAGATCTCATGGGAACTCACTAGCATGAGAACAGCATGGGAAAAATCTGTCCCCATGACCTAGTCACCTCCCACTAGGCCCGTCCCCTGACATATGGGGATTATAATAATTCAAAATGAGATTTGACTGGGGATACAGAGCCAAACCATATTACTTACCAACAGACACTCAGACTCCCTAATACCACAGACTCTGTTCATAGAATTTAGCGTGGATTTTCTAACTGTGGCTTGAGATTTTGGTCCACAGTTACTGTTGGGATGATGAATTATTCCCTGGGCCAGAACCCCCCTGCATGTTATATAGGAATTCAGAAATGTTTCTACGGACTGGGTGCAGTGGCTTATACCTGTAATCTCAGCACTTTGGGAGGCAGAGGCAGGCAGATCACTTGAGGTCAGGAGTTTGAGACCAGCATGGGCAACGTGACAAAACCCCCTCTCTACAAAAAGTACAAAAGTTAGCCAGGCATGATGGTGCATGCCTGTAGTCCTGGCTACTCAGAAGACTGAAGTGGGAGGATCACTTGATCCTGGGAGGCAGAGGTTGCAGTGAGCCAAGATCATGCCAGTGCACTACAGCCTGGGTGACAGAGCCAGACCCTGTCTCAGAAATCAATAAATAAACGTTTCTACAAATAAAGAGCAGAGTTTTATTTCAGAAGGAAAACACTGTATTTCCAACATAACCTAAGTGTCTTGAGCATCTTGAGTGGCTACAATCCAATTACTACTAGTAACTCTATCATCTTACTATGCATACACATGAATGTTCAATAGATAACTTGGGACTTCAAAGAAATGTATACTTGATGTGTATTTATAAGCAAAATAATGATGGGGATTTGCTTTAAAATCCTCTGGCATGGTGGTGATTGGGGAAGGATAAAGGAAACATGCCTGAAAAATGTCAATATTTGTTGAAGCAGGTTGGGTATGTGGATATTTATTATACTATAATTTCTACTTTTGTGTGTAAGTGAAAATTTCTACAATAAGATAGTTCAAGAAAGAAATACTACATTTTGAGTGTGGATATCATGGCATCTAATGAAAATAAGGGGATCAAGTATCCACCATATGAAAGCAAGTGGGAGCATTCTAGTTAATACAATTTATTGTTTAAATTTGCGGAAAGAAAGAAGCAAGTGTAGAGGAAGAACAGTAGCTTTTCTCTTTCCTTTCTTAGATTCATAGATGAAGCTCCTATCACAAAACACAGATTAGCAAGAGAAACATACTGATAGATTTAATGTAAACTTCATGTGACATGGGAGCTTTCATAAGGAAATGAAGATTCAAAGAAATGGATAAATCTGTGTATTTTTCTTTCTTTCTTTTTTTTTTTTTTTTGAGATGGAGTCTTGCTCTGTCGCCCAGGCTGGGGTGCAGTGGAGCGATCTCAGCTCACTAAGCTCTGCCTCCCATGTTCATGCCATTCTCCTGCCTCAGCCTCCCGAGTTGGTGGGACGACAGGCGCCCGCCACCACACCTGGCTAATTTTTTGTGTTTTAAGTAGAGATGGGGTTTCACCGTGTTAGCCAGGATGGTCTCGATCTCCTGACCTCGTGATCTGCCCGCTTTGGCCTCCCAAAGTGCTGGGATTACAGGTGTGAGCCACTGCGCCTGGCCGACCTGTGTATTTTTAATGCTAGCTTTGAAGAAGAAAAATGGATAGTTGTGGACGTATGGTTGGATAAGCATGATTTAATAGCAGTAAATTGGGAGGAACTTAGCAAGGCCTGTTTGTTCACATTCTCCCTGTGACTCTCTTCGGAGATAAGGATGTTCTTTTCTGCCAGGTTTGGGGAGGGCACCTCCAGAATGAGGATCATGACTTGCTTTTAGCAAAAGGTCAGAAAATTCTTCCTGGATTGTATGACCTGCTTCATGGAGGAAGGGTGGGAGGAAGGTGAGAATGACCTCCCTGCCTCTGATGTTTTCTCAGATGCCAACATGACATATTCTGTATTTTGGGGTAGCATATCCTGAACCCCATCAAGAGGGAAGAAGTTTTTAAAAAATTAAAACAACTACATATTTATTCAGCGCTTTCCTGGTCATATTGCTATTGTGAAGTTATTCAGTATACTTTTGTTGTAGTTAAAGAGATTCATAAACCTTTTTCTTGCTTTCAGAGCACTTTCAGTGGAGTCGTATAATGGAACATTTATAATACCTGGGAATTACCATACAGATCACACATGACTGATTATTCAAGTGATCAAAACAATAAATTATACTTGACCATAATTTCTGCTGAGGGGCCTGCTTGTGACTACTAGAAACTAGGCCAGGGTCCAGGTGAGGACCATAGTCCTGGCTCATGGAAGTGCCCTGACTGGGAATGAAAACATCCGCATTCTAGTTTGGAGTTTGCCCTGCACCCTTGAGTGATTGTGGACAAGTGTCTTTGCCTTCAGGACTTTAATCTCTTCCTTTGTGAAATCTGAAAGATGGGCAGAGTTCTTTTGGCTGGTAAAAATCTGTGCTTCTGAGGCCTCCTTATACAAAACCATGGAGCTTATTGACTTTAAATTTGAGGAGGGAGGATGTCAGGCCCTTTGTCTTGTACTTTTCCCTGATCCCATCTCAGAGGAAGGGATGTGGTAGATTTAAAATTTTGCTTTGAAGTAGTTTTGCTTTTATTACTTCTCCTTTTTCAAGCATTTGTATTTCAATCTTACATTTAATTGTGGGATTCTGGGATTAACCTATTATATCTAGTTAAAGTAATTTTAGTGTTTTTTTTTTTTTTTGAGACGGAGTCTTGCTTTGTCACCCAGGCTAGAGTGCAGTGGCCGGATCTCAGCTCACTGCAAGCTCCGCCTCCCAGGTTCACGCCATTCTCCTGTCTCAGCCTCCCGCGTAGCTGGGACTACAGGCGCCCGCCACCTCGCCCGGCTAGTTTTTTGTATGTTTTAGTAGAGACGGCGTTTCACCATGTTAGCCAGGATGGTCTCGATCTCCTGACCTCGTGATCCGCCCGTCTCGGCCTCCCAAAGTGCTGGGATTACAGGCTTGAGCCACCGCGCCCGGCCTAGTAATTTTAGTGTTTAGTAAAGTGATTAGAGGATGCTGATCTTTTCATCTATGTACTCATTCAACAATGTTCCTGACCTCTTGAAATTGTTCTGTTTTTGATGGCTAAAGCACCTTAGTCATTTGAGACTTGAGGACTTAAATGTCTACAGAGGGCAGGCTGATAATATAATTTAGTGAATTGGATCAAGTGTAATAATTTTGATTTTCAGTATAATCATGTTTCATTTTCAGTTATATAGCTAGTATTTGACCCGAGTACTGGAGCAGTAATAGCGAACTGTGCGGGCATTGACTAACTGGAAAGTTTATGACTCTTCTAAGGGGTCATCTGGTACCAAATTCTGTTGTCATCTGGGGATGTGGGCTGTGTGTTGCCAGATTTCCTAAATGTTCAGAAGAGATATGGTTGTGGGTTGCTGTTTTCTGGTCTCTGTTTTATTCTTTGTGGGCAGGCTACCTTGGACCCGGTTCTTAATAAATGCCGGAATGGGAAATAGCTGTCCTATTAGTGTTTGTTCAGGTCTTCTGAGTGTATTGTTGGTGGGTGGCAGGTGATGCCTCTGCTCATATGACTTCTGTTCATGTGGTTTGTGGCATCTGAGAAAGGAAAAGACAGGTTATTTGGACAAGAAGGACTGAAAGGATAGCTCTTTCTCTGTGTGCCTTTTGCTTGACTATGTGAAATCAGTTATTACAAAATTTTGCTGTCCTGTAGTCACGATTAGATTCCTTAAACTGGATAATTTAGCAGCAAATTTGGAAAATCGTAAACATTCATAGCATTTCTTAAATGAAGGACTATTTTCTTCCTCTTTATCTTCTTCTGTTTCCATCGTTCTTGCACTCTTTCTCTAGCTTTCTTCTACTCCTTTCCTTTTCCACAGCATGAATTTTTGGCCTATTTATGATATATAGCATACTTCAGGCACTGTGTAGATATAGAATCTTGTAAAGATCTGGGCCCCAAATTTAAGGAATTGACAATCTAGTCAAGACCAACCTTAGAAGGTGTTGAGAAGTCATGGTGATTGATGTGTGAAGAAATATCTTTATAATGCTTACATATTTGGGTTTTGGGTTATGTATAAATTATAACTCTGAAGTAGATAACAAACTCCTTAAAGTCAGGAGTTCTTTTTCTCTATGCTGAAGTGCATTTATAATGATACGAAGCTGGCGGAACTCTTAGTTACTGAAGATCATTTATAACTTGGCACCTCTAAAGAGTGTCATTTAATTCTGAGTTATTTCTATTTGACCATAATTTCTTTGCCCTGACCTTATGATTCTTGTTTAGGACGGAATTTTTAAGATGAGCCTTTCTCCGGACGGGATGCTCCTGGCAGCCATTCACTTCTCAGGGAAACTGAGCATCTGGGCGATTCCATCTCTGAAGCAACAGGGGGAATGGAGTCAAAATGAGCAGGTACGTCTCTTGGTTATGATTATCATTAGAAGACTCTCTTAAGGGTGAGTGTTGACAATGCTAATTTTATTTTATTGATAGCACACAGCTATTTATTCTCATCATTCCAAAGCTATTCTATCCTTTAAATTATGATATCATTACAGTGGGTTAAATTAAAAATAGATTAATACTGTGGACTGATTTTAAATTGTAGTGCAGTACACTGTGTATACAGAGTGTAATCTGTAAAAGAGTTTGTTAAACTCTTCATTTTTTTCCCACTTTGTCATTCTAAAAGTACAGAATCGAGATGTTAACATTTCAGCAAAAGTTAATATGATCACGGATTTGGAGGGTCGAATCCTAAAAGGGTTACAGTTCTTTTCAAATCTTGCACCACTAATTATTTGGGGCCTACTTGAAGGGAGTTACCTTCTCTTCACTGGGTAGCTAAGATATAGAGAAGGATGGAACTCTTTGTTAGTGTCCTGGAATGATAGGTTTTAAGGATTAGATGATTTTGTTATGTAGTGACAGGTAGAGTGACACTAGTTAGTGGCATCGATTATAATTTAAATTCACAAGGGGAAAGAAAGGTCTGCTTATATAAAGCCATGTATTGTGATAGAGTAAAGGTTTAAAGAAATTCCTCAACTGGAAATAGATGTATTATAAATCTTTTACTCTCTGATTCATTTACATTTTACCATTTTAAGGATTAATTTTCCTTCTCTCACTCCCTCACTCTGTTTTCCTCTAGGCATATCCAGCTTTTGGTGGGTGGTTTTGAGATTTTCACATTAGAGCCTATTTCCTGAATGACCTGAATGGATCAATGTCATAATTAAGAGGATTATTAATAAGGAATTTTTTTCAGAATGACAGAGGAAAAGAGAAAGTGGCTCTCTATTTTCTTACTCGATTCACAGATTTAAATTTGTTTTAGCTATTCTTATTTTTTTGTCTTATACACAGCTTTAGGAAGATATTTTCTCCCTAGTTTCCATTCAACTTCAAGTTAATATTGTCTCCACATGTTTACTATTCTTTCTCCCTTATTGGATCTAGATTTGTCCTCAGTGGCAAAAGTACTCCTCAGCTTGCAACCTTGGTGGCTAAATAAAAGGGACAGTCTTTCTCTCTGCTCTGAAATTATGCTAAATTGACTCATTTCTTCTTTCTAGAGGTGAAGTGATGAACTCTCAAAACTGTGTAACGTATTTCGCTGGGGATGTCAGGCAGCAGAACTTCCACTTGGCTGTTCAAGAACTGACTGAGGATGGGAGTGTAGGCTAATTTATAGGGCATATATTTCATATCACTTACACAGTTGATCCTAGAGCAACATGGGTTTGAACTGCATGGGTCCACTTGTACATAGATTTTGTTCAAGCAAACACTGATCAAAAATAGTCTTTGCAGAATGTCAGATCTGTGGATAGGGCAGGTGACTTTATGTATCGGTGGGTCCAGCAGGGTCTTCTGGGGAGCTTGAGTGCGTGTAGATTTTGATATACCTGGAACCCTGCATATACTGAGGGATGACTGTACTTGATGCACAATACACGAGTGTGTTTCATATCTTTATTCAAAATAAAGCATTATTCATATCATTGATCCAAAAGATACTTCGTATTTTTCATGGTTATCAATACATGGTGATAAAGTATTCAGCTGTTTTCGTTTGAGAGGAGCCTGATGTTCTCACTGTATTTGGGAAATTTTAGATTTGGGCAACATTTTTCTAAATGGTGAAAACTCTGAATAATAAAGGCATTTTTCCCCCCTGGCTTTTTGTTTTTTAAAATTACTTTTATTCACCTAGTAGAAATATTTGTCAGTTTCTGAAGCACTCTTAATATTTCATCTTCTGTGTATCCTAGTATGTTATACATCCAGTGTAAGGGCTATTCTCAGCAAAATCGGTTAGTATGCTCTTTTGTTTACTAAATATCTAGAGACCTTTTTTTTTTTTTTTTTTTTTTTGTCCTGCAAAGATAAATTGCATCTTTTTTTTGTGGCCTTTATTGGAATATGCTCAACTTTTTGACTGGTTAGCATTTTTTTTTGGTCATTAGTTGCCAGTCAATGCTATAATAATGCATTACTCTTTACTCATTAATATTATTCATTGATTAGATTTTTAGAGTGGTTCTATTAAAAAAAGTAAAAGTTGTTTAAAAACCTTAAAACCAGAGAATGAATAAGTGTAAATATCTCAGTAGTTTGAAATATGCAATCAGAAAAGTAATGGGACAAGAAAGGGAGGGACCTCAGAAATTGAAAAAATGTGTTCATAGTGGGAAGAGAGGCACTCAGGCTAGAAGTTGTCATGCCTTAGCAAAAGTGTTTTGAACAAATACCCTGAGAGTCTGGAAGAGTAATTCGTGAGGAATTTTGTAGCTTGGTTGTTGAGCATCCATTTTGTGGATGTGACTTTGATTCCATGTTCCTGAAACAGTCCTCAGATAGAGCTTTTGACTTTTAAATTGATCTGTCAATCAGAGGAGCTATGCAACTTGATTCTCA
The DNA here is from genome assembly GCF_049350105.2 of Macaca mulatta. Classification (NCBI taxonomy): domain Eukaryota; kingdom Metazoa; phylum Chordata; class Mammalia; order Primates; family Cercopithecidae; genus Macaca; species Macaca mulatta. Next base: position 109,469,195 of record NC_133418.1, read on the forward strand.
GGCTAGTTGTTTATCTTTTTATAAATGTACACATTTTTAGGATTATATGTCAGTTTCTTCTGATGTGAGTGGTATGAATTATTTCCCTTGAATGCCTGAGTAAACTGGAAAAAATAGATTTTGAGGCTCACAAAACTGAAAACTGTGAACATGATTGGCATTACCGAGGACGTTGTACAGATCGTGGTGTCCTTTGCTGAGGGAGCAGTGGCTTAGCTATAGTTACTGACCCTGATCCTACAGACTACCATTCCCATTGTGGCTCTGTCCCTTTCCCGGTTCAGAGTTTATCACAGCACAGGCCAGGGTCAGCCACCCCTCCCTTTCCTGCTGCTGTTCAGCATATGGGAGACTAGCTGGACAGGGCGGGCTCTGCCCTCTGAGACCCTAGCCAGTTTTAGCCTCAAAGGAAATTTTGGTCCAAAGTAGGGAACATGGAAGGCATTTAATTTATTTCTTTTTTTTCCTTTAAAATCCTGAGGCTGTGATGAGAATGAAAACTCCTCTCTGAACCTGTCATCTTCTCCAGTCTGATCAGCATGCTGCTTTGCTCTGCTTCCTAGATCCTCCTGTCCCTGCTCTCTACTTTCGTGTAACCATTTCTGCTGTACTTTGTAAAACTTCATCCCGTTGTAAACACGCCTGTGAGGCTTCAGCCTCTTCACAGAAGCTCTGGTTTCTTTCTGTATGCTAACTGTAGACTTGTATAGCTTAATAGGAAGAAGGTACAGAAGTACGAGCATCTTTTAGCTTTTACAAAATTTACTCTAACTACATTTATTATTTATTGAGCACTTTGTCCTATGGTTGTGCAGCAGGTAAACAATAGAGCTGAGATTTGATTTTATACCTCTGTGACGCTGATGCATATGTTCTTTCCATGACCGTGTGGGAAAGTAATACATAAAAAAACCCAAAAAGATAAGAGGAAGAATACTTATTTATTAGGCTAGTGAATGCCAGAGTGTACTACACGCATTTTTTCCCACAATATTTGTAAAAAGTTAGGAGGACTATAATCACTCTTTATAATTATTAATTTTTTACATTGATTCTTTTTATTTGATGATCTTTAAAAACACAGAGACAAATCCTTTTTCTCAGTGGTTGTGATACAGATTCCTTCAGCTCTCTCAGATATGCTTAGCTCTTGAGCTAGTTAGTGTGTACCAGATACCAGAATAAATAACTGAGCAAGCCTCTCATTGGTAAACCCTTAGCTTTCTAACAGATATCTAGAGTACTCATGATGTAGTGAGGTCTGGGGTGAAGATGGTGGTAACTGTTTGTCAAGTAAGAAGAGTCTGAACAACCATAGTTTCTTTGAGTCTTTCACCTGTATCCTGGGAATTAATCACTTGGATGTTTTAGATTTGAATTTTAGCATATGAATTACTAAAATCTAGTGTATTATAGTAAGTATAATAAAGCCTATGTGTAACAGGACTGTACAGTAGAGTAGGTTGTTCCTATTTACATAATAACATAATGGTGAAATAAAATTCAAGTATTTATTGACTCTACTGAGAATTAGAGTAGAGGATACAGTGTCATAGTCCCTGCTCTTAAGATATTCACAGGCTTCCAAGGGAAATTATGAACAAATGATTAAAATGACATGTTAATATTTTGAGAAGATAAGCTCAGGAAAGGCATGTAGGTCAGCTGACAGTGCTGGAGAGAAGAATTATTGAAAATAAATAGTATTTGTATAGGAAGGCTTGATTATTTACAGAGCATAGTTTTCATTTGTCTCACAACAACCCTATTAATCCATGTATGCTGGAGGTTGCAATTTTTTTTGTGTGTGAGAAGTCAGACCTTGGCCATGAACTTGAGCAGTAGGATATAAATAACTCCCACAAGTTTAGCATTCCAATAATGGAACACTAGGCGTAAATGGGTTAAGTGAAATGTTTTTAATACCATTTTTTATAGATGGGAATGGTGCTAAAAGAGGTTAACTTGAGATCACTAAATGTTAGAGTCAAGATTCCATTTTGATTCAAGTCTCCCGACTTCATAGGTTAAGCCTTTTTTTCCAGAATATCTACTTACAGTGCTTACGTTTAGAAGTATTGACTTTTATCTGGGTAAATCAGAGACTAGCATATGATATTAATGGTAAGCAAGGGAGATATATCAGCTTGAAGTTTATATGAATAACATCCCCTGGAGTCATGCAGTTGATTATGTAGAGACCCTAGAATTGTGCAAGTAGTAATAACTGAGAGGTGTAATATAGTTGTTTACCAAATATGTAAGTGTCTGCATGTACTCATCACTGGAATCCTTTAAAGAGAAATCTCAAGCTTTGAAAAATACTGAGACAGCTACTCTTTTTTCATTTCTCTAGTAATGGTCAAGTGAGCTTGGATCAGCCAGGTAGGGCAGAGTTTTGCCTCTCTTTACGGCTGCTCTAGTAAGTAAGTAGACAAACCAATTAGTTTCAAATCGATGATATGGTAATATATAAAATAGTCAGCTTATAATTTTAGTTTAAATGTTGCCTGAGAAGGAACTAATGTTGCTGCTACCCTGCACAGCCTTAACCCTCTTTACCAAAATTGTGAATTCAACTCGTCTGGGGCTTTCTTCATGCAATTTGCTGCTTTATTAGTTTTTATAATATGCTTTGTGTGATGGAGTATTTTCTCTGTAAAACCTAATGATTAAAGATAGTTGTGGAAGTGCCTATTCTGATTTACTAATATCCAGTTTTGAGTTGATTAAATACTTTGGCTTTCATTGTCAATATGAAAATCCATCTGGCTAGAAATCTGTGAGTATTAAATTTTGTTCATGTCTGGAATATAGTAAAATTGCTTAAGTGATTTTCATTTCAAACATTTCCCATATGTTATGTTTATATCTTTACATCTCATTTTCGGCCTTAATTTTTCTCTCAAGAAGTTTTATTATTTGCCTATTTGTACTTCTTTAGGCCTAGAAATGGAATACAAACTTACCTCTTCATTTTCATTTTCACACATAGTAGGTGTTGGACTAACCTTAAGTAGATCAATGAAGAGTAAGTGGGAAGATGGCAGTTGATGTGATGAATCTTGATATAATCCACAGCTGTTTTCACAATTTCACCAGACTCTGAGTTCTTTGAGAACTTAGGCTTAACATAATAAATAATAATAAATATTTGTGGAATGAATAAGCCTTTGAAAGGTTGTTGTGGCAAGTCAGGGACCCTGAATGGAGGGACCGGCTGAAGCCGCAGCAGAAGAACATAAATTGTGAAGATTTCATGGACATTTATTAGTTCCCCAAATTAATACTTTTATAATTTCCTACACCTGTCTTTACTTCAGTCTCTGAATATAAATTGTGAAGATTTCATGGACACTTATCACTTCCCCAATCAATACTCTTGTGATTTCCTATGCCTCTTTACTTTAATCTCTTAATCCCATCATCTTCATAAGCTGGGGAGGATGAATGTTGCCTCAGGACCCTGTGATGATTGTGTTAACTGCACAAATTGTTTGTAGAGCATGTGTGCTTGAACAATATGAAATCTGGGCACCTTGAAAAAAGGAACAGGATAACAGCAATGTTCAGGGAACAGGAGAGATGACCTTGGACTCTGACTTCTGGTGAGCCAGGCGGAACAGAGCCATATTTCTCTTCTTTCAAAAGCAAATAGGAGAAATATCACTGAATTCTTTTTTTCAGCAAGGAACATCCCTGAGAAAGAGAATGCGCCCTGAGGGTAGGTTGATAGATGGCCCCCTTGAGGCGGCCACTTTTTACGGTCAAAGCCGAAGGGATGAAATAAGCCCTGGTCTCCTGTAACGCTCCCAGGCTTATTAGGATGAGGAAATTCCCGCCTAATAAATTTTGGTCAGACAGGTTGTCTGCTCTCAAACCTTGTCTCCTGATAAGATGTTATCAATGACAATGGGTGCCCAAAACTTCATTAGCAATTTTGATTTTGCCCCATCCTGTGGTCCTGTGATCTTGCCCTGCCTCCACTTGCTTTGTGATATTTTATTACCTTGTGGAGTATGTGATCTCTGTGACCCACACCCTGTGCGTGCACTCCCTCCCCTTTTGAAAATTGCTAATAAAAACCTGCTAGTTTTATGGCTCGGGTAGCATCACGGAACCTGCCGACGTGTGATGTCTTCCCCGGACACCTAGCTTTAAAATTTCTTTCTTGTACTCTTTCCCTTTATTTCTCAAACCAGCTGAGACGCTTAGGGAAATAGAAAAGAACCCATGATAAATATCGGGAGTGGGAGGCAGGGATTTCATTATATTTAGATTTTAGTGGTAATAAAATTAGCAAATAAAATTCTCAAGTCTAAAGAAAACATTACTTTAGCCATAATAGGTTTTCTGTACAAAACCTATAACTATTCTTAGAACATCTTCCTTTGGGTTATGGCTGTGGTATAAAATGATGGCATTTTAGGCTGTTTTCAGTGATGTGGTAGCATGAATATGTCAGGAGGGGAGGCATGATACCTTACTGAACTCATCACAGCTGACACCCCTATAACAAAAGACAGGTTAACAAGAGAAAAGCATAACACATTTATTTAAAAACAAATGATTTTCCTTGCTAACTTGAAATTAGAATGGATATAAAGAGAAATTTTTACTTTCTCTTCTAGACCAGGCACTATAGGTAGAGATCCAGGAAAGCTCACTTTGTTTAAAAAAAAAAAAAAAAATCAAAAACTTCTTACCTTTCTTTGCTCGCGTTTTGTCAGTTGTTCCAGGATTTTGTCTGCAGGTTCCAGAGCAAGTCAGGTGTCTCAGCTGCCCCACGTTGGGTGCCAGAAACTGTGGGGTGGAAAGGTGTGATACCTCTCCTAACCCATCATAAGATGACACAGCCATCACTCCTGTAACAAAAGACAGGTTAACGAGAAACATGACAAATTTATTTAATCAACATTTTACATGACACAGGTACCTTCAGAAATGAAGACTCTGGTTGAGTGTGGCTCATTCCAGTAATCCCAGCACTTTGGGAAGCCTAGGTGGTTGGAATTGCTTGAGCCTAGGAGTTTGGGACCAGCCTCGGCAACATGGTGAGACTTCATCTCTCCAAAAAATAAAAAGTGGCATTCACCTGTATTCCCAGCTACTCGGGAGGCTGAGTCAGGAAGATCACCTGAGCCAGGTTGTAGTGAGCCATGACCACGCCACTGCACTCCAACCTGGGTGACAGAGAGAAACCTTGTCAAAATTAAAGAAATAAAGACCCAGGGAAAACTGTTTTTATGCTTAGTTTTGATGAAGAATGGACAACCTTGTAAAAATATGATGGGACAAAAGGGTATGGCCTAATGGTGGTAGACTGAAGGGGAAACCCAGCAAGGCCTGTCTGTCCAGATTCCGTTTGGCTTCTCTGTATAACCTTCCCCCCACTACTATGAGGCAGGAGCCCTCTGGGATAAGGGTCTTCAAGGGAGAAGGGAGAGAGGGACCTTTTTAGGTTTTAGAGCTTCCTTTGGGGGAGGAGTTGTTCTAGTTTCTGTGATGCACCTCAGGGAAGAAGAATTCTGGTTTCTGTGACTTGCTTTGGAAGACAAAGAGAGGCTTGAGACAGGAAGGCAGGAGAAGGTCAGAGAGATGGTGTTTCTGAGGCCCTTTCAGTTGCCTCGGTTGAAAGTACTCAACATGCCATGCTGTTATACTTTGGAGTATTGTGTTCTGAACCCTAGTAAATACAGAGAAGTGGCATGGAGGTTGCTTCTCGACATGTATTCATGTGGTGCCAGGAGCTTTCTTGTGGTTCATGGGGAGTTTGGGGATCCTGTCCATTGAGCACCAGTTTAGAATGTGTATCAGATATGGTGACGCATGGCCTCATCCTGATTCTCCTCACACATAGACCCCTGGGGTGGAAAGATGGTAAGTTGATGCTAGCTTCAGTGCACATACATGCTTATTATCAAATTTTCAATGGCTCACACTTCTGGTACTAAAATACGGGCACCTACATATTCATAGCAGCAGTGTTTACAACAGCTAAAAGGTGGAAGCAATGCAGATGTCCATTAGTGGATATATGGAGAAACAAACTGTGGTATATCCATACAATAGAATATGACTCAGCCACAAAAAGGAACGAAGTGCTGATATGCACTACAATGGTGGATGGACCTTGAGAATATTATACTAAGCGAAAGATGCTAGACACAAAAGGTCACATATTTTATGGTTGCATAAATAATATGAAATATCCAGAATAGGTAAATCCATAGAGATAGAAAGCAGACTGATGGTTCCTGGGATCCAGGGAAAGAGGAAAGGGGAATAACTGCATAATGGGTTAGTGGTTTTGCTTTGGAGCGATAGAAATGTTTTGTAAGTGGATGGACGTGATGGTTTCACAATTTGGTAAATGTACTAAGTGCCCCTGAATTGTTCATTTAAAAATAGTTAATTTTACATTATATGAAGATCACCTCAATAAAAAAGGATATCATTAACATCCTCCCTAAAAACCCCAAAACAAACAAAAATCAAGATAATTAAATCTGCTGTCTTGGACTTATTAAACTGTTCTACTATTTTGCCCTGAATAAACTTTGTATTTCCTAACTGTGTATTTTTGTTCACGTTATGCTTTCAGACTGGAATGTTTTCCTTTATTCATTTTCTGCATCCAAGTCTTATCCAGTCTTAAAAGTATACCACCATAAGACTTTCTTTGTACCTCTTGAATTCCCTTCATCTTTCTTGAACCCATGCCCCAAATTCTCTGTTCATCCTTTGAAGGCCCCTGGCATTTTTATCTATATGTCTCTTTGGGTAGTTAACAAATGTGATGATCTTGGATTATATTAATTTATATTCATTTATTAGCTCTCTGTGTGCTTGAGTTTTGGGCCTGCAATATCTTTTTTTTTTTTTTTCCTTTTGTCTCTGCATTTATTTTTTTTTTTAATTTTTATTTTTTAGAGATAGGGTATTGCTTTGTTGCCCAGGCTGGAGTGCAGTGGTGTGATCATAGCTTATTGCAGCCTTGAACTCCTGAGCTCAGTTGATCCTCCTACCTCAGCCTCTTGAGTAGCTGAGGCTACAGAAGTGTGCCACCATGCCTGGCTAATTATTTTTACTTTCTGGGGAGATAGGGTCTTGCTATGTCACCCAGCTAGTCTCAAACTGCTAGCCTTAAGCAGCTCTCCTGCCTTGGCCTTCCAAAGTGCTGGGATTACAGGCATGAGCCGCCATGCCCAGCCCCAGTATGTTTTGACTAAACAGAAGAAGTCACACTTTTGGGAGGGTATAGGAAGCTTTGTTCTATATCAGATAATTTTCCTATAGCTTAGTCATTAGAAATGAATTCTAATTAGAATTCAGTGACTTAAAATTTGGTTGATTTGTTTACTCATTCGACATTTAGCCGCTATGACAGGTGGGCACTATGATGGATCTGGGAATACAAGGATGAGGATGACAGAGTTCTGGACGCAGAAGAACACATCTTCACCTTGTGTTTAACATCGAATTGACAGGAGATGCCCATTATTTAAGCAATGTTCAGGGAAGAGTCTAGTCCCAAGGTGACGGCAGACCCCGGTTCTAGTGGACGAGTACTGCTTGTTCGTGGTGCTCCTTCTTATCATTAGGTTTGACGAAGACATGCACACTTTGAATTCTCAAGTGAGAGTTATTTATTTTTAAAATTTCCTTAAGATTTCTTGTCAAATTTCATTTTGACCTGTATGTCCTTAAATGTGCCCAAGGCTGAATCATAATTGTTGTTCTTTGAGGGGCCTAAGGTTTTTTATTCTGTATTTCCCTTGTGTACTCCAAAATGTAAGTTGGAAGGTACATGTGCCACGTAAATACATGGTGGCATGCGTGTGTTTGGAGTATATGGTACTGGTGATTTTGAGGCATTGAAAAATTATCAAGTGCCTTAAAATGACCAAATAAAGTTTCAGGTTAGTTGACTGCTTTCAATAATATGTACCTTATTTTTTTAAAATGATTTTTTGAAACTTAGTCATCTTTTCCTATGATTAAGTAAGCCAGGACGCTCCATTTCTTCCCTCAGTATATAAATAGCCTTTTATGGTAATTTTTGTTTCTGATTAAGTTTAAAGACTGTGTCTTCTGTTCTCAAGGTCTGCTCTGAGTGATTTACCATAGTAGTGGAGAACAGGAAGTTCTTCCAGGCTGTGGAAAGAAATAGCTCTGAGATGTGAGCCATTGAAAAATTGATAGTAAACATGTATGTGTATTTTGTTGTATTAGATGAAAAAGCAGTTTTTTGACTTATGTATAACAACACTTTTTTTAGATTTCAGATTTCAAATAAGTACCCCAACTATTTTTTTTACTCTTTGCCCATACTATTATAATTCCGGAGACTAAAAAGGGAACACTAAGCCAAGAGGGTGTCAGGTAATGGCTTATTCTCAAATTGATATTTGAGAGATATTGATGTGCTGTTATATTCTCAAAGATGAGCATGACACCATATTGCCCTAAGATTACAGTATGAATGCATGCATGGTTATATTTTTTTAACCTGGTAAATTCTTAGTCATAAAAAGGACTAGGACGTAACATGAAGGTTTCCTAGTCAAGTCTCAAAGCTTTGAAAATCACAGCCTGGAGAGGTTGCTCAGTTTATAAGTGGCTCGGATAAGACCTGTATCCAGGCCAGTGTTTATTCATCACGTGTGTGTATGTGTATAGAACGAATTCTTAGTGTATTTTGCTTTCATATGTATTGGTGGTATACTTGGTATCCTATTGTTCATATGCGTATGCTATATTCTTCATAAATTGAGTCATAATATGTACATGTGCACATTTTAAGTGTAAGAACAATCGCTTTTCCAGACTATCATGGCAAGAAATAGATTTCAGCTAGTTGTAATTGAGAGATCAAGGGAAAGCATCATCTCTTTATTTGAAAAAGTCCACAGTTCTTGATGATTTTCATATAATTTTCTTACATAGTTGACTCAGGAAGTCATTATTTTCATATTTAGCCAGGCTATGATGACCTTAATCCTGATTGGAGGCTCTCTACTGAGAAGAGAAAAAAAGTCAAAGGTGAGTTGTATGAAATATGATAATTGAAACCTTAAGAGACTTCTATTATTATACAAGATGCTCTTTGGATGATATAAAAAATCTCCAGATACTTTTGCTACACTTTGGAAGAAACATCAAGATTTCATAGATTTGGTCAAGGCAACAGATCCAGTTTTCTGATGGTCAGGCTTTCCCAAAAGCGAGGTCAGAGCCCAGGGTATGCAGCATGGCTCTCCTGCCAGGAGCCAGCATTGAGATGGTACACTGAGTTCAACGCTTAGAAGCCTGCTCCTTTTCAGATGCTCCTGGGTGAGATCACAGAGCAAGATTCATCAAAGAAGAAACACTGAGTAAACTTACCTCTGCCGGTTGGGGGTAATTAGGGTTAGGTTGGTGAGGCTTTCTTTGTCTTTGCATACATTTCCATGTTTTAAAGAAAAAATTTCATTTTTACAGTGAGCATATATTGTTTTTATAAATAAAAATCAAGATTTACATTTAAATAAGAGTAATAATTGTCATTTAATTGCTAGATTAAAGCAGAGATATTTTAAAATCCTGTAGGGGTTACTTTTGAGTTTTTTTTTTACTTTTAGTTCTTGACTATGTGTTATTTCTCTTTAGGTGAAACTTTCTAAGTTAAATCCGTGATGAATTTTTAAGTGTCTTCTGTAAAATCAGTGATAGTTACAAGGTTCAAGGTCTGTATTACGATATATTTTTAGGCTGGCACGGTGGCTCATGCCTGCATTTTGGGAGGCCAAAGCAGGTGGATCACCCAAGTTCAAGAGTTCAAGACCAGTCGGGCCAACATGGTGAAACCCTGTCTCTACTGGAAATACAAAAATTAGCCAGGCATGGTGGTGCACACCTGTAATCAGATACTCGGGAGGCTGAGGCAGGATAATCGCTTTAACCTGGGAAGCGGAGGTTGCAGTGAGCTGAGATCACGCCACTGCACTCCAGCCTGGGTGACAGAGCAAAAGTTCATCTCAAAAAAAAAAAAAAATGCTTTTAGTTCACATTTAAAGAAGATTAAAAATATTGATTAATATTATGCATCAGGTTCCATGCTTTGAATTATCTGCTTTAGTTAAATAATCATCCAAAATATTCATCCAGACATATTTTTGAGGAAAAGTAATACTTTGTCAAAGCAGAAATTAGAATTTTATTTTAGTGATTTGCTCCTCTTTCTTTCTACTTCACACTTAGTGATAAGCCCCAGGAACTCTGCCTTTCACATTTTCTTGAAACTCCTTATTTACATGGATTGCCTTAGGCTTACTTGGGAAAAAAGTGTTGTTAGAGCTCTTTATTTTCCTTAAAATAGTGAGTCTCATGGTTCTGAATTCCATATTTAAAATCTCTTCTAGTGTAATGTTTAAATATGTTGTTAAATTTATGGTTTACTTTTACCTTTAAACCATATCATATGTTTTGTATAACAGATGATGTTCAAAAATGTACAATAAAATTATAATAAATATGGCATTGCCTTTTGAATGCCTTAGTTTGGTGAACAATAATTCCTTTTCTTTTTCTTTTTCTTTTTCTTTTTTTTTTGACAGAGTCTCGCTCTGTCACCCAGGCTGGAGTGCAGTGGCACCATCTCGGCTCACTGCAACCTCCACCTCCTGGGTTCAAGTGATTCTCCCGTCTCAGCCTCCCCAGTAGTTGGAACTACAAGCATGCGCCACCATTCCTGGCTAATTTTTGTATTTTTAATACAGATGGGGTTTCACCGTATTGGCCAGGCTTGTCTTAAACTCCTGACCTTGTGATCTGCCCACCTCAGCCTCCCAAAGTGCTGGAATTACAGGCATGAACCACTGCGTCCAGCCCATAATTCATTTTCATTTCTAAAGATTCTTTGCTAGCCATAGATTTTTTTTTCCCTCTCTGATTAGTTATAAGTTTAAGAGGAAATCAGCACTGGAAACTATTACATATCTGTCTTATATTTTTCTAAAGGGTATATTTCTCTCAGTGTTTGTCTGAAAGTGGTATATGTACATTTTTCAAAACATTATATTACCTTCATGTATGCATACCTGGTACACACCTGCCTTTCAACTTAGGTTGAAAGTGGTGACACATCTCTCTCCTGAGTATATTCTTGAGATGAAAGACCCTAGTTTATTTGCCTTTGTATCCTTAGAGCTTTAGACTGCCTTTGTATCCTTAGAGCTTTAGACCTAGACTGACATTGTTGGCACCCAATTTGTCAAGTGAATTACCATTTTATACCTCATAAACTTTTGAGGATGACTTACATTTTAATTTTTCTTATTTTTTTCTCATTATTTAATATACCATTAAGGGGCCAAATAACATAGGTAAATTTGGTTTTAAAATTGATTCTTATACTAAATATTTTGAATTTAAACCACATTAGCAGATGCATTTGTATTGATTTGTTTTTCCCTTCTTAGATAAAGAGTCCTTTTACCCACTGATAGATGTCAATTGGTGGGCAGACAGTGCAGTGACTTTAGCTCGATGCTCCGGTGCCTTAACTGTTTCGTCGGTGAAAACTTTGAAGAATTTACTGGGAAAATCCTGTGAGTGGTTTGAACCATCACCTCAAGTCACTGCTACCCATGATGGGGGATTTTTAAGTTTGGAGGTAAGGCTTTTTCCCCTTTGTTTGAGAATAGTTATATATTTAACCAAAAATTTAAATATCTGGTTTTTATTTGAGTTGTCTTATTATCTTGTCTTTAAAAACAAAAATCTGTGACTGGAATCAGGTAATGGTTGCAGTATAAAAAATTCGTTTTTTAGTGAATAAAAAATTGTAATTTAAGATAATGAAGAAAATTTGTTGTCATTTTGCTTTGTATAAAGTATTTCTTTTTCACTGAAATGGTAGATTTTTTTCTCCCCTGGATTAGTCATTTTAAAATGTAGAATGGTATCACTACCTAAGAAAAATACTCTTTAACCTATTTCTAAAAAGCATGGCAACTAAAGTTTTTGATTCTTTTAGTAAGGAAACTTGTTTATCATGACAAAAGACTTGAAAATAGAGGCTAGTTCTTTAAAGTTATCTTTTGGTCATTTAAAAATTGTATTTTAAGTCTTTCAAGGGTAACAACCTTTCATAGCTTTCACTTCAGCAATGCAGATTGACATGTTTTTTACTCTGAAGTTTGTTATGGAGTCTAAAGATGTTCCTTAAAGAAAACTATGACTTAAAATCTAAGCCAGCTCTGTTAAGTCTGAATGAAAGTTATCTTGAACAGCCAGGCTTTCAGACTCAGAACTTAGCGAAGCTGTTAGACATTTTTATAAAGGGGTGAGGGAGAGCTGTTCTTGGTAAAGCAAATTTAAGTACCTTTATGTTCATTCTCTGAAGAGATGAAAACAGATCATCAAATTATCAGGTACAAGACCTGATAATTATAAGTACAAGAGCATATTAATGACCTGTTATTAAAACAGGCTTTAGACTGGGCACAGTGGCTCACACCTCTAATCCTACCACTTTGGGAGGCCAAGGCGGGTGGATCACTTAAGGTCAGGAATTCGTGACCAGCCTGGCCAACATGGTGAAACCCCATCTCTAGTAAATATACAAAAATTGGCTGGGCGTGGTGGTGGGTGTCTGTAGTCCCAGCTACTCAGGAGGCTGAGGCAGGAGAATCGTTTGAACCTAGGAGGTGGAGGTTGCGGTTGGCTGAGATCGCGCCACTGCATTCCAGCCTGGGTGACAAAACAAGGCTCCATCTCAAACAAAACAAAACAAAACAAAAAAACAGGCTTTAGTTTAGAAGATTTGGAGCTGATCATGTATGTGCATATTTCTGGAGCTGATGTATATAATGCTTGCTGTAAAGTTCCTTTGAGTTCCATTGTTAATCTTGATCACATAACTGATTTAATGAATCAAACCAGATTAGATTTAGAAATTTTTTTTTCATTAATTCTAAAAAGTTATTCTTAGTTCCTAACTATTAATTTCAAATCTCCTTTTTCAATTTAGTGTGAGATTAAACTTGCCTCCAAACGATCTCGTTTGGAGACTAGGGCTGGAGAAGAAGATGAAGGAGAAGAGGATTCTGATTCTGATCATGAAATATCTGCCAAGGCTCGCTACTTTGGTTATATAAAACAGGGCCTTTACTTGGTGACTGAAATGGAGCGATTTGCACCAGCACGGAAACGCCCACGAACCATTACTAAAAACTACCGCCTTGTGAGTTTGCGCTCCACAACACCGGAGGAACTTTATCAGAGGAAGGTGAGACAGTAGCGTACTACTACCCAAGTTTGAAGTCATCAAGCTTTTCTTTTATTGGGAAAAAGTTAATTTTTTAATAAAGGAGAAAATTTCAAGAGGGATGTTGGATCATTGACATGTTAAAAATAGCAGTTCTCTAAAGCTTTTTAAAATAATGCTAATCTTTGTACCTAAATAATCAAAATCAAAACCATGGATAAAGTTGAATTCACTTAGACTGATTATCCACTTGGTGGCTTAACTCATTTCTTTGCTACCCTTCATGTGGCCTTCAGCTCTCCCTTTATCTGTGTTTAAATCAGCTATCTACAGAGGGTGAAGGAAGAAATGCTAGTCCAGGACTTGCTTGGGAAGCCAAGGTGACCAGCACTGTGTGTTTACATGATTTGTGCTGTTCTTGCAATGTCATGGTAGGAGCTCTGGACTAGAAGTTGGGTTGTTCCATGGTTGTCTTGGTTTTGCCATTGTTTTACTCTAAAATGAGAGTTTTGCACCTTTTATCTTTCATCTTTCTGTTAAAGTCCTGAAAGAAACACGAGATCCTTCTGCTCCTCAATATGTCTGTGAGCTTCTGGTGCCACAGTGCACAGGAATTAATGACATGCTGGATAGGTCCAAGGGATTATCATCATTCATTGTATCATCATCAGGACCCTGTAGATAATTCAGTCATGTAACATTCCTGTCTTTGTGTTTTTATCTGAAGATTGAAAGTGAAGAGTATGAGGAAGCCTTGTCCTTGGCTCATACCTATGGCCTGGATACTGACCTCGTATATCAGAGGCAGTGGAGGAAGTCAGTGGTCAATGTTGCTTCAATTCAGAATTATTTGGTATGTGTAAATATTTTGGTAATGTAAAATGTATATTCATATAGTGTCTTTTGTTTATAGGGCTTCATTTTAGAGAACTTTACATTGCTGACTTTTCTATAATACAGTCAATGAAGTACAGTTTTCTCATCTGGAAAAATGGTCTTTTTGTTAGATTTTATTGCCCCTGCAACTGGACTTTGATGCTGAATACATGTGAACAAATATTCACTGATAAACCAGCTGACTACTTGGTTTCGGCCTAATGTTTTCTTTCCTGTACCACAATCACTTCACTTTACCTGCATTAGTCAAGAGCTAGTCAGGTGCCAGAAACCACACAGTAATTTAAACCGGGAAATTTACAATGTGGAGAATTATTTTCTAGTAACCAGAAATGAACGATAGAGAACGCTAAGGAATACCCTAGGGCTGAAGGGACGTATCCATGGAGGGAATGAACTTGGAAGGGAGGCCCTTCCCCTAGGCTGGGATTCAGACCCGTTGGACCAGGAGTGGTTGCAGCATGTAGGATGGAAGAGAAGTTCTCTGGGTTGCCTTGAGCCAGGGCTGGTCCACAGTTGCCAAGGTTGGCAGTCGGGGAGATATGGGATGGATAGGAAAGCTGGACGCCTGCTTCTGGGGGCCAGTGAGCTGAGGATGGGGGCCAGAAGACCCCAGGGACTATCCAGCAGGAAACCCCTACCAGCATGCATGTGGCTCAAGGCTGGTAGATAATTAAGGAATCATGGCCAAGACTGGCAAGAAAAAACTGTCTACTCCTATAGGCGGCCTTTTTGTAGCTTCCAGTCTGGGAAGCTTCTCTCTTTGGTGCGTGGGAGATTCACTAGAAAACAGTCTGCCCACGAGAGTGCCAGTGAAACTCAGTGGGAGGGTGTCAACAGAGGGAGGAAGTGGGGAAGTAAGTGCCACTTGATGTCCCACACATGCCTTGTTGGTGGCCAAGCCATAGGAGCAAGAAGAAAAGAACCAAAGCACATCACGACTAGAAAGCAGAGCCTCTTCTTTTGCAGTGGCCCTCCAGCACCCAGAGCTTAATATTGTGTCAACTGCAAATGACATACGCTATCACAGAGCTGGCTTTGAGGGGAAATTTGGAGCTGAGAGGCAATAAATAGGTAACATATATGAAAACTGCCAAATACGCCTGTTTAAAACTTAAGTCTCAAAATTGGATACTTCCTGTTACCTGCCTCCCATAGTTAAGATTAATATACAGTCTTGTCTCAATTAGTTTTAGCCGCTGCAACAAAAATATCAGACTATGTGGTTTCAACAGCAGAAATTTATTTCTCACAGTTCTAGAGGCTGGGAATTGCAAAATCAAGGTGTTGACCAATTTCATTCCTGGTGAGAGCACTCTCCTGGGTTGCAGATGGATTTCTTTCTTGCTGTGTCCTTATATGGCAGAGAGCAGAGAGAGAGGCAGCAAGCTGTCTCCTGCCTCCTCTTGTGAGGACGCCAATCCTGTCATGGGGCCTCCACTCTCATGACCTGATTGCTTTCTGAAGGTCTCATTTCCAAACATCATCACTCTGGGAATTAGTTTTTCAACATGTGAATTTTGGGGGACACATTGATTTCATAGCAAGCCTGTATGTTTTAACCTTTGGCATCTTTGTAAGAAAGACTTATAGTTAGACTCATGACATACTTTAAAAAAGGTTGGGACTTCTGATCTTAACATGTAGAAAGGAAAATACCTTTGCACTGTGGAAGATTGTGGGAAACACTGGGAAAATTTCATGATGATTACTTCCCTAAAAGTTTTGTACATTAGTAATTAAAAGTAAAAATATAACATGAAAAAGTTGTATGGAAGAAGATGATGCATCAGCCAAACAGGATGATAAACTTAACATTAATACAAGCAAGATATCAGAGGTGAAAGAGCATGAGAGGTAATGAAACGGAAGAAGACAAAGTTACTTGTATTTTCTTTAGAAAATCAAAACACTAATTCTGTATTATTTTTCTTTGTTGTTTTGTAATCTAAGACAATGAGCTCATGAGTTCATGTATATCTTTTTCTGGGATACAGTAAAGGACAGTTTTTATCTCTGAAGGAGTTGAGGGATGTTAGGAGAGACAAAACAAGTACTTTTCTGGGGAGGGGAATATTTTGTTTAGTTAAATAAATAGCCAGTTAAGAGCAAGAGCACTATGCTGGGGACTGCAAAGGGGTACAGGACAGGCATAAATGTGACTTTTACTCATTGGGAGCTTATGATTTTTTTTTTTTTTTTTTTTTTTTTTGAGATGGAGTTTCACTCTTTTTGCCCAGGCTGGAGTGCAATGGTGCTATCTCGGCTCACTGCAACTTCTGCCTCCCTGGTTCAAGTGATTCTCCTGCTTCAGCCTCCCGAGTAGCTTGGGACTACAGGCACATGACACCACACCTGGCTAATTTTTGTATTTTTAGTAGAGATAGGGGTTCACCATATTGAATGTAACTGACCATATAAACAGATTTCAGATAAAACTCTAGAAACCCAGTGAAGGTAGTGATTATTATTATAGATCTGGTAGTGATGGAAGGCTTTATATAGTGAAGATGTTTGGAGCAGGGATTTGGAAGGATTTAAAGTAGACCTTCTTGAGTGAGAAGGAAGGAAGACATTCTTAACAGGACAGATGGTATGAACGAATGAAAAGACGTTGAGCATGATTTATGAGGCCCATGACTAAATCTGTTTTATTCACTGCTGTCTTTCCATGTCTACTTCAATGCCTGGTATGCAGTAGGTGCCCAGTAAACATTTTGTGGATAGATGAGCTCTGTACATCAACCAGTTTGCTGGCACTGATATTTGACAATAGTGAACATTGGGAAATATGATTAAAAAGATATATTGATTTGGGTTCAGGAGGATGTGGAAAGGTTGTGATGACTTAGGCATTTATCTACTGTTGTGGATTTCTGACTGTGGAAGCACAGAGGAAGATGGTGTAGAGAGGATTGGAGTGGAAGGAAGGTAGGAAAGCTTGCTCAGAGCAGGGGACTCCTGCAGTGTCCTGGATATTTTGTGTTGATGATTTAGACTGGTATGGAGGCTGCAGCTGTGGAAAAGGGAAAGTGAATTAATAAGAGACATTTGAAGAAAGAACTGATGTGAGGCAATATATAAAGGATCCTAGGGAATGAGTCAAATATTAATTGAAATTTGTTACCATAATAGCTCTTTGTAGGAGGAGGGCAAGTCAGGGATTTTGAATGGAGTTGGAGAAAGCAGTTGGGAGGGAGGAATAGGACCTTGATCTTTCCAAAAAACAGCATATCATGACTTTTTATGATTAAGTTATTTACACCCTGGGATATATCTCATGGTCAAATAAATACAGAACTTTGATGGGCTCATTTGTTAAAAGTTAAACATGCTTATTAATTATGGCAGAATATATCTTCTCTTTCTGCCTTATTGTCTGCTCTATTATACAGCCACAGTGCAAGCCAAAGGCGATTATACAAGTTAGGAGAAAATGTCTTATATTACCAAAAATGAGTCCTGAGCTTTCTGTCTCTGTGTAGCTCATTAGAGGAAGAAAGCAAGCAGGTAAACTCACACTCCCTGCATCCA
Organism: Macaca mulatta; assembly: GCF_049350105.2. Taxonomy (NCBI): domain Eukaryota; kingdom Metazoa; phylum Chordata; class Mammalia; order Primates; family Cercopithecidae; genus Macaca; species Macaca mulatta. The sequence continues at coordinate 109,486,878 of NC_133418.1, forward strand.
GTTGTAATCACCATTAGGGAATTGGCTGCTTTTCTTTTGAGTTCCTCTAGCAGCTCCCTGTGGCCAAGGTCCTAAATAGCTGTAATTAGATATAGCTTTACAATTCTGAAGGCAGTTGTAATGTGTTGTGAGATGTCATGGATTCTTTAATTCCTCTGTTTCTTCTTCTATATCCAGAGTAAAATAAAGAAGCGATCCTGGGTTCTCCATGAGTGTTTGGAAAGAGTTCCTGAAAATGTGGATGCTGCCAAAGAACTGCTTCAGTATGGATTAAAAGGCACAGACCTGGAGGCTCTTTTAGCAATAGGGAAAGGAGCAGATGAAGGCAGGTTGGTTATAGAAGGAATTGGATTCAAAGTAAAAGTGACTTTGTGAGAACTTTTGTACTGAGACATTGGACTGGGTAAACTTTTCTTTAAGTTATTCTCTACTGAAGCAGTTGCTTTTGATCAATACTTTCTTATCTGAAGTCATTGCTCATCAGGCATTTGGAACTTTTTAAAAAATATAAATATGAGAATATATCTGAGAAGTAAATAATTAAAATGAGACTGACATGATTACCATTTGAAGACCTTAAGAAGAAGTGATTCACATAGCAAACTCTGGACATTTTCTGCATAGGCTGCTTTACATTGAATGAATGTAACCCCACATCTCTTCCTAAATAGTTTTCATTTTCTTGATTTTTAGATTTCTATTTGTGATAATTACTGATGACTTTTTGCCCATCTATGGATATAATGAATGATCACTTTGTTTACAATGGCAAAAGTTTTTTTCAAATACTTCCTTCTGTTTTTGTGCAAATCAATAATTAAATCAGTCAAAATAGGAGAAAGCTTTTCACAGCATGAAGTTTTTAAAAATGATGAAAATATATTTGTTCTTTTATACTTGCAGATTTACATTACCTGGTGAAGTAGACATTGACAATATCTCCTATGAAGAACTTTCACCACCTGATGAAGAGCCTGCCAAGAATAAAAAGGAGAAGGAGCTCAAGAAGAGACAGGAACTACTGAAATTAGTGAAATTTTCCAAGTAAATGATTTGTTACTGTTCATTTGATACTTTCTTTAAAATAGTCATTTCAGTGTGTTCCTTACTAGTGTAGTAATTAGTCCAAATTATTTCAGCAACTTAAATCAAATGTACTTACTATTATCTTACCCTTGTGCTTTTCTGAACTGTTTCATGAGTTTTGGGCTCAATGGAGTATTAATAATTTTCATTGTAACTCCTAGAGAAATAATTCTGTGTAAATATAAGTGGCCTAATATAGTTATTCAAAACAGGTTGACACTGGAACAAAAGGAACTTTGCCGTTGTAGACGGAAATTATTAACCTACTTAGATCGACTTGCAACATATGAGGTAAGGAATAATTTTTATCAAACCAATTATGTTCATTTTATCTGTCATTATAAGTGCTATGGCTGCCCTAATATCGGATATTCTTGGTCCTTAGAACTATTTCTCTGGGAAAAATTGATTTCTTACAGAAGCAGGTTCTCTTATATACTAGTTTTGGTAAAAATTAGAGATTGCGAAAGCCAGAAGTTGTTTTGTTAGACTAGGGAATAGAAGTGCCTTAGCCATTTTAGTGCATTTGTGTTTCGAGATTCATAATCTTTTTCATTTACTTTTATATTTTGATTTTAAGATAATGGCACGTAACTCTTTTCCATACCAGATTTCAGTATATACTAGGTTTTAATGTGAATATTTCTGACTCATTTTATTTTAATGATTTTTTTTTTTGAGATGGGATCTCACTCTGTTGCCCAGGCTGGAGTGCAGTGGCATGATCTCAGTTCACTGCAACCTCCACCTTTTGGGTTCAAGCGATTCTCGTCCCTTAGCCTCCTGAGTAGCTGGAACTACAGGCGCATGCCACCAAACACGTCTAATTTTTGTATTTTTTTAGAGACGAGGTTTTGCCATGTTGCCCAGTCTTGTTTTAAACTCCCGGACTCGAGCAATCCGCCTGCCTCGGCCTCGCAAAGTGCTAGATTACAGGTGTGAGCCAACTACGCCTGGCCTATTTTAATTATTTGTTAGTGGGTTGAATTTACTTGATTCACCTTTGATCCTAATTAGGGCTGAAGTTAGGTATTTGAGCTTAAAAACAGTATACTTCACATTTGGGTCTTCAGGGACACAAACATAGATGTCCCCATCTTGGGCATTTCAGTAGCACTCTGTAGTTTAAGACCAACTTAGATATTGTTAAAGTGTAAGTGTAAGTCAGCCACATTTCAGTAAATATACGTAGGTTAGATTGCTTTCTTACATGACTCTTGTAGCTGCAGTTCTCTAGATTTTAAGGTAAGTTTTTCATTTTAAAGTTTGACTTCACTTGGAGGTTACTTTCTTAGTCTGTGTTCTGCCTCCCTTGTGTGTGTGCCCCTCGGCTCTTGGCACTGGCACACAGTAGGCACTGTATGTTACATCTGATAATGTGATGCTTGTCCCAAGAATGTCTGACCATGCAGGCAAATGCAGAAGCCTTCGATTCCCCCATCCTGCTAATATAATTGAAATGTTTTTAAACAAAATACTGAAAGAGGGCTGTGGTTATTAAAAAAACATTGGTAATGACTATATCATTACCATTTATCATTGCAAACAAGTTACGAAACATTCTTAGTAGGTTCATTTATAGATACAGTTCGTTTGGCTGTTGGATGATCACATTACTTTAAAACACATCATGTTGATATGCCTGAGTTCTGTGATGTTTTGAGGTAATATATTAAAGCCAGTTGTGAATTGCAGAAGTCTGTACAGATACAATTATTTTTATACTTAGCCTTAGTTTCTCTAATGATATCTTTTTTAAAAAGTGCCTACAAGTTCAGTTTGACTATCCAGTTAATTTTTTTCATTATTTTTTAATTTTTTAATTGCTATTCCCTATATGACAGTAGTAAGTATATTTATTATTATACTGTAACAGTAACATTTAAAGTATTTGTTGAGCTTACTGTTTTTAGGGAATTCTGCAAAATTCTTGAAAAGTAGGTGAATTTGATGAATTTCAATGTTAAAACTTAGTAATGAAAATATTCAGATGTAATAGCTAACCATTAGATAGTAGTAGAGATAGGCATTGCATTTTAATCACAGGACATGGCTTCTTTTATTAATACTGTGATAAATGAGATAAAAATGAATTCATTTAAATTTGACATGAGTACCTCCTCAATGCAAGATATTGTGCCATTGCGAGAGGTAGAGAAAGGAACAAGGAATGGTCTTCATGGAGTTCACATTGTATAGACATTAAATGCTGATAAGAAAGGTATGGAGAATTGATGAGGGAACATAATGAAGAAAAATGTCAAATTCTTCCTGGGGATGTCTGAGACGACTCCACATAGAAGTAATAGCTAGCCTTTCACAAAAGGAAGGCAGATTTCAGGGGCTAGGGAGGACCATAAGGGGGATGTTAGAATGGAGTCTCCTTACAGTTAGAGATTTGTCTTGTTTGCTGCTGTGTCTCTGAGCTCTGAATGGTTCCTGGCTCATTGAAGGGTTCAGTAAATATTTATTGCAAGAACCAGTAGGTAGGAGAATACCCTTAAGAAATACCAACACATTCTTTTGAGGACTTAACTATTTGTCAGCCGTTGTCTTATGAGATGGGTACTGTCATCTTCTCAGTTTTATGGATGTGAAAACTGAGGCTTAGAGAAGGTAAGTAATTTGTCCAAATAAGTAGGAAGCAAGGACTCATAATCAGGTCTCTCTGATGGGTAGCCCATGCTGATAATCAGTGTGCCATGTAAAGGCCCAGTGGCATGAAAGCAAGTGTCATGCTGTTGAGTAAGTAAGCTAGTCAGGGTACAGGATGGGGAGCGTGAGGGGTGGCACAGAACAAAGGTGGGAAGTATGGTTAGAATAGTTTGTGGTCATGTTTGGAAGGGTCTCCTGCCATGTAAGTAGTTGCATTGAATTTTTATCAGAGGTTGGGCACGTTTAGGAAAGAACAAAAAGTGGAGGAGAGGAGAGGAGACTGTGGCTGTGGGCCGCCCTTTGAAGAAGTTTGACCGTGAAGAGGGGCAGAGAAGATGGTGGTATCTATAGCAGGTGTTTAGAATAGAAGGAAGAAATATTGTTTTTATATTAATGGGAATGAATAGTAGAGGGTGAGGAGGATTTTATGGAACAAAAGAAAGAGAGGATACTTGCATGATTATAGAAGTGGAATACGAATGGGATCCAGGGCATCGGTGGGATTTTGAGGCTTTTTAGGAGCAGAGCTATGTTTCTTTCTGCTGTAACTGGAAGGAAGGAAAATCTTATTACAGATACAGGTAGGTTTGTAGTTTTGGTGGGTTGGAAAAATGAGGAATTTCTCATCTAATAGTGTCCACAAAAGGCAGGGTTTTCCGCTGAGAACAGGGGCTGAGGAATAGGGTGTTGGAGGTCGAGAAAGAATGACAGTTGTGGAAAAGTTCCTAACAGAGACTAGGAAATAAAACTTCTTCGGGAAATGTAGTAGCGTGGATGAGCAGCACTAATTATCTGTTTGAATCATGTTGCCTGGAATTTATCAATTTTTTAGCTTTTTATTATAAAAAACTTCAGTCACTCAAAGAAGCATAGAGAAGAGTGGTGTGATGAGCCCGATGTGCCCATTGCTCAGCACCAACCATTTTCAGCATGCACCAGTTATGTGTGTCTTTTATTCTCCATTTTTCTACTCTTGCCTTCCCTTTTTCACTGAATATTTTAAAGCAAAGCCCGTATATCTTATTGCACCCTTAAATATTTAGGTATGTATGTCTAAGAAGGACTTAAAAAACTGGAACCACAATGATATGATTATTTCTAACAAAATTAGTAGTAATTCCCTAATAACATCTGATACTTACTTTATCTTCAGATTTTCCTGGTGCTTTTTTTTTTTTTTGCATTGATTCATTTGAATGAGGATCCAAGCAAGGTTGAGGTTTTGAAATTAAAATGGGAATTGTCAGCTTGGTTTTGTGACTTATCTTCAGTGACTTCATAGCTTGTGTTCAGAGATCATAGCTGGGTTTGACTGGTTAGGGAATGATTTGCTGGATGAATGCAATAAAGGGAAAGAGGCCAGGGATTAAGAAGCCCTTTTATAGCCATGGACCAGGCACTTTAAGCTGATTAGAAGGAATGAGGGACTTTGAGGGGAAATGGAAAGTGAACAAAGAAGTAGAGTGAGTGGATTGGATGCCTCTGTGAGATTGAGGAGTAGTTGAAATGCCACTTAGTGTGTGAGTAGGAAGATTAGGTGCGGTAATCACAGAGTCGGGGCTAGACATTGAAGTGTTTCACACAGTGTCTTTTGGTGATGATAGAGATCCAGGGTTTTGTGACAGGATGTATAACTGAGATGAAATAGAGGAAATAATTGTCATGCATGAGGAGTCAAGGAACTGAGAGCTTTTTTTGTGAAATAGGGTCTTGCTCTGTTGCCCAGGCTGGAGTGTAGTGGCACAATGATAGGTCACTGCACTCTTGACTTCCTGGGCTCAAGCTGTTCTCCCATCTCAGTCTCCCAAGTAGCTGGGACTACAGATACATGGCACCATGCCCAGCTAATTTTTTTTTTTTTTTTTGTAGAGGTGAGTTCTCGCCATCTTGCTCAGGCTGTTCTCAAACTCTTGGGCTCAAGCAATCCTCCCACTTCAGCCTGCCAAAGTGTTGGGATTACAGGCGTGAGCCACTGCGCCTGGCTAGAACATTTGTGAAATACTTTTCTTCTTTTGGTTTCCATGAGTATGCATTAAATTCTTTTTCTCTTTACTTCTCTGACTGTTCCTCCATCTACTTTTCAGATGCAGGTTCCCTTTTCCTTGTTCATCCTTTAAATAATGTTGTTCCTCAGGCTCTTTCAAACTCATTCTGTTTAATCTCCCTTGGAATAATACTTCCGTATTAATCACCCTATGCCATATATCTCTAACCCACATCTTAGTCCAGAACTCCTGACTTGTGTATTCACCTGCTCACTGTGTAGCTCCTTTTAGACGTGCCGTAGTTGCCAACTTAACCCATCTACAGGTGAACTTCTCAGCTCTCCTTCCTCCCTCCTCCCTCCCTCACCTCCTCCACATCTCCTCATTCTTCTCTTTCCTGTCTCTGTAAATTAATTCAGTCAACAAATATTTATTGACTATTTATAAATGTGGCCAGAATAATACTGACAGGCAGTGTGCTAGGAATCTGGGATTCAGTATTAAACATGGCGGACATGAGCCCTAAGTCGTACTTTGTAGTGGGGAGACCTACACTTGCAATTCCAAGGCTAACTTCTCGTTGTCTTTTATGTTTCAGCTTGTGGGCCACTTCTCTGTCCTCCCAGAACTAGTTGTGGCACCTTACTGAGTATTTCCCCTCACCTATTCCTAGATTTTAAGCTACTTAGAGGGTGGGAAAAGTGTATTATTCATTGTATCACAGTGCCTGTCACAGTTCCCTTAGCACATGGTGAGTGGCATTCGGTAAATATTTGTTGAATAAATGAATGGTTCAATCTGCATTTGACATAGGTCACCCTAGAAGTGGTAAAATTAAAGTTCACCTACAGAGGTTCAGGTGCTCATAATACATTGTCATGCATGACTGTTGCTTATTTTTACCCAGTGGTTGATTTTGGTTGTCCTAATGTAATTAACTTAATTTTTACTGCCTATTTCATTTACTTCTGGATTAAAAAAAATAACATTTATTAATATAGCACTTTTCAAAATAAAGGCAAGAATGCAAATGTGGTACTTTAGTTAACAATTGATGGTTGGAATTAATTAATTCAGGCCTTATTTATTTAGGCAGGCAGAGTTGTAAAGGTTTTTGATATTTTCTTGTCACCCATATTTAAAAGCCTTTTCATTAAATCACTGTTTCCCCTCAGGAAATCCTAGGAGTGCCTCATGCATCTGAACAGAGATATGATGCTGAATTCTTTAAGAAATTCAGAAATCAGAATATTGTTCTCTCAGCTAGAACTTATGCTCAGGTAATTTGCTTTTGGTAAATAAAATAATTATGGTTATTAACACTCTCTAAATCTTTGAGCTGTGCAGTTAATGTTATTGTGTGCATATATTGCATTTTCTTTTTTGTTTTAATATTAATAAGTGTAGGGAAAATTTTAATTTAATATCCATCATTCTGAGTTTTAAAAATAAATAATTTTCATAGCCGTAGATTGAGAAACAGGATATAGGCTAGGAAAAACCAGGGTCATTTCAAAGTGCTTCATATCAGAGCTGCATGACAAAGTTAGTTTTTGAATGTTGTCATATAAAATCACTCCTTTATTTCTTAGATTTACATTAGAAACTTACCCCTTGCCTTTTGTACAGGAAAGTAATGTACAAGCTCTAGAAATTCTGTTTACTTATCATGGCTCCGACCTGCTTCCTCATCGCCTTGCGATTCTCTCCAACTTTCCAGAGACCACTTCTCCACATGAATATTCTGTTTTGCTGCCTGAAGCTTGGTATGTGACTATGTTAACAGAGTTTTACCTTCTTTCTATATATTGATAATTTCTTGTCATGCTGAACACCTTAAAATTAAAAAAATAATAATTTTAATGTAATATATTTAAACTTTTTTCCTGATAAAAAATTAAGTTATTGTAAATGGTCCTGAAGCCAAAGTGTTTCTAACATAACAGGATTACCTTAACAAGCACAATTTTTTCCTTTTTTTTTGAAAGCCTTCAGATCTTACTTCTTTGTATTTAGTACATACTGTTTTCTGGTTAAGAACAGGTTTTAGGATAATGTATGCCTGAGGTAGTTGTATCTTTTAGAAATTGAAGTGTGTTTTTGACAGTATTAGATGGGAAGACCCAGAAACCCAGGGATACTGCATCTTCCTTTGCTTAGCAACCCTGTCTTCATAGGAAATACCACAGGCAAAAAGACAAATGGGAAACTGAAATATTGCTTTACCACTAGACTAATGCTCCTCCTCTCAGTTTACGGCGATTTGATAATTGGGTTGCAGCATGTGATATAGTGTCAAAGCCTGTGCTGGAACCATTGAGTCCCTGTATTACCACCTGGTAGTCTTCTGTTCCTGAGAATAAAGGAGAGGGAGTACATTTGTCTCACTGATAACTCAAAAACAGGTAGGCCATTTGCCCCAGACCTGAATGGCACCTGGGAGAAAACAGGAGGGCTGAGCATACCTTGCTTAGGTCAGTTACTGAACAGAGGCAGAAGACAAAAGAGTAAGATGACACATCCATTTGTGTGAACCTTTACCTGTGGTGAGCTAGCCCACTAGTAAGTGTGGCTCAATGGTTAACTACATGATTTGTCTTTTCTGTGTTTGAGTTACTCATCTTTAAAATGGGTTGACAGTCCCTGTCTTATTCACTTTGCATATTTTTAGTAACACCAGAATTGATAATTATTATATCTGGTTGCTACCTATAGTATACTGTAAAGTACCCTTTAGTGCACTGTTAAGATAATTCTGACTGAAATCATTTTTACTAATTTCAGCTACTGGAAACTTACGGTGCTAAGAGATGTTATTCAAATTACGGGGATCATTTGGCTTCCTCATTCCTCCCTTGCTGCCTCCACTCAATATCCTATTTCTAGGCATGGGTATTAATGATGATGGTCGACATGTATAGAGTAATTACTATGTATTTGGCACTTATTTATTTTTGGTCTTCAAGTAATTTTGGTATTATCCTGTTATTACAGAAAGCTGAGATTTACAGAAGTTTAGTAGCATGCTGAAATCTATATATGTGCAGCCAGAATTTGAACCTGTATTTACTTTAAGTTGTAGGTCAGTAAGCACTGAGAATATATTATAAACTCCTTAGTTTACATTAGTGTTAGTCCTTGAAAAGTAACTCTTTGTTTTGATAAAAATCAAGAAAAAGGGCTGAGCATGGTGGCTCACTCCTTGTAATCTCAGCACTTTGGGAGGCCGAGTCGGGCGGACCACGAGGTCAGGAGATCAAGACCATCCTGGCTAACATGGTGAAACCCTGTCTCTACTAAAAATATAAAAAAATTAGCCAGGCGTGGTGGCGGGCGCCTGTAGTCCAGCTACTCAGGAGACTGAGGCAGGAGAATGGTGTGAACCCAGGAGGCAGAGCTTGCAGTGAGCCAAGATCATGCCGCTGCACTCCAGCCTGGGCAACAAAGCGAGACTCTGTCTAAAAAAAAAAAAAAAAGAAGAAAAAGAAAAAGCTCAGGATGCTTTTTTCATTTTCAAATAATTTTAGATCTGTATAGTGAAGGATAATGTAAATGATATTTTATAAATATATTTTATGCATGTTTTCAGAATATAATTATATCTATTGTTCTCCGCCTCTTTGCAGAATGAATCTAATCTGAATGGAAATTACCTTTCCTACTGTAAATTGTTAGTATAGAGAAAAGGGCTACTGTCTCAACGGTTTTTTTAAAGGCAGTTTCTCCTTAGATTTGGATACATTTGTCTAGGCCATACCACCCTGAAGGGCCTCCCCCATCTCCTCAGATTTGGATGCATTTATTGTCAGTGTTTTCTGATGATTGCTTAGATAAGCATTTGATTTTAACCTGAAATTTGAAAGTTGGTTGCAAAAGAGTTGCACAGTACCCAATGCCACACTACCTTTGAATGCCCTGTGGTTCCTTTATGGGGCCTGCCACAAGAACCATTTTAAATTGTGATCAATAGTTTAGTCATACCCTATTGCAGCAGGGTATGATGAAAAGAATATAATGTTATTTTGAATCATTGTTTGGGGATATGTTGTTTAGACAAACTTTGAAGAGACTGATTTCTTATGAGTTCTTAAGTTATGCTCATTTTTAAACACATTTGGAAAAAATAGTTTTTTAAAATTAACCTTTATTCTCAAGAAAGTCTTTCATACTATTTTTTTTCTATAGTAGTAAATAGAATGAACAATAGGTTACAATAATATCTCTGTCCTTTCATAATTTAGGTTTATATTAGTCTGTTTGTGTTGCCACAGAGAAATACCTGAGGTAATTTATAAAGAGAGAAGGTTTAATTGGCTCATAGTTGCGCAGACTGTACAAGAAGCATAGTGCTGGCATCTGCTTCTGGTGAGAGCCTCAGGAAGTTTCCAGTCATGGCGGAAGGTGAAGGGGCAGCAGGCGCCCTCACATGGTGAGAGGGAAGCAAGAGAGAGAAGGGGGAGGTCCCAGACTCTTAACCGGAACTAACTGAGTGAGAACTCACTCATCACCAAGGAGATGGTGCTGAACCACTAATGAGGAATCTGCCCTCACATCCAGTTGCCCCCCATCCAAACCCCACCTCCAGCACTGGGAATCACATTTGAGTGTGAGATTTGGAGGGAACAAACATCTAAACCGTATCATAGTTACTGCAAAGCAAAATCACAGTTGTGCTTCAGGCAGAACCTCTTCTATGAGGATTTCTGTAAGTTACTCCTTTCCCAATACTCTCATAATTCTTTATTTTCATTGTGTAACACCTTTTACATTGTGTTTTAGTCATACTTATTTCTGCCTTTCTCCCTCATTTCCTTCTCTCATAAATACCAGACTAGCTCTTAAAGACAGAGACCATCTCTTCCTTATGTTCAGATCCCAGTTAGGGTGGCGCTTGTATAGTGAGTATACTGAAAATGTTTGCCGACTGCATAAATTAGGTCCTCTTGTGTCATTTAAAAAAGAGGTTTTGAAGTATCCTGCAGGGAGTGCAGATGGACTTTCACTTGCTAACCTGGAAGAAGCCCAGGTCTGTGTTTACCGAGGTCCTGAAGGGTTCAACTGCTGTTTCAACCCATCGTTAAGGATGGAACTCTTTTATTCTAATTGAAGCTTTACCCTAAATGACAAGTAGAGCAGTAAGATATACTTATAAAAATTATTTCCATCGTGAGGGTTCTTTGAATACTTGATATTCATTTTCAAATCACTTGGAAGCATTAGTTCAGATGAGCAGTGTCCTGTTTGTTGGTGCGTGAGTGCTTTCCTCCATTTTCCACGCACCATTGGCTGGGCACCTCAAACGTGCCTGGAGCTGTGGTAGGGACTGAGGATGAGTAGAGCATAGCTCCTCTTCAGCAGGAGTGATCAGGGATGCTTTACAAAGCAGTAGCACTTCCTGTTACAGCATCATGCTGTCAAACGAGGAAGAAAGAAAAGTTAAACATACCCTAAATAAGTAATTGCAGTTCATTCTGCTCTTTTCTTTTTTCTCCTCAGTAGCAATGCTGAAAACTAATAAAATGACCTTGACATTCCCTGACTGTCTTGGATGGCTGTTCGCTTTCCATGTGTGTGCCTTATTCTTCTTCTGAGAGTGTACATTGCTCAGTGGCTCAGCCTGTTTCATTCTGCTCTTTTCTTTAACTCCTCCACTTATATTTTGCAAGTAATAATGACTTTTTAATAATCTGTTGAATTGATTTCAAGTCAATTAGTGACTTGAATTGAAACAAGTCACTAGACTCTACGTGTATGACTCCCCAAATGCCTGTCTCGCTGTGCGGTCTTCAGCCAGCTGTTAGGAGGATTGCTTAGAGCCCCCTGCGCTCTCCACTCCTGCCACACAGGCCTCTGACTGTTCCTTGACCTTGCCAAGCCTGCTCCTGCCCTAGGTCTTTTTAATTTAGTGTGCCCTTCTCCTGTGTCATCTTGTAACTGGGTCTCTTACTTCATTCTGAATCTCTACTCAACTTAATCTCTTCATAAAGGTCTTCCCTGACCACATTTTTCATATAAGCTTCACTTTGCCCTCACTTTCTGCCTATACTCTGTTTTTCTTCATAGTACTTACTCCTAATATGTTACATGGTTATTTGTCTTCTCTACTTTATCTGATCTTCCTTGGCCTTCCTATTTAAGAATTTATTTAAAATTCTACTTTTATTTTAAATCTTCCTTCTCTGCTTTATTTTCTTCCTAGCATTTATTATATAGTAATCTAATTAATTTGTGTTTTACTTATTTATCTTATTTATTGTCTGTTTCCCCTTCTGGAATAGCAGCTCCAGTGGACAGCGATTTTGTGTGTTTTGTTTCCATCCTTATCTCCTGCAATTAGAATATTGCCCGGAATGTTGTAGGCACTCATTAAATACTTGCTGAATGAATGAATAAATGAATGGGTGAATGTAAGATCCATAAAGAAGGGACTTTGCCTCTTGCTCACGAATGTAGCTGCAGCACTAAGAACAGTGCCTAGTACAAACCAGTAGCTCAGGAAGTATTTTTTTGAATGAATGAGTGACTTAGGGACCACAAATTAAGTACATGGAAGGACAGGTAGAATTTTAGATTTTAGAGTTCAAGCTGTATTAAATTTTGCAAAACAATAGTAAGTTATGCCAAGTTGACCTATTGCCTGCTCTGTTTTGAGATCCCACTGGCAGAACTTTTGCCTTGACATTTAACCAACATTTGATTAACCACTTTCGATTCAAACACATTTTATGATTATGAAAGCTGGGAAACTTCTAAATTATGTGCTATTTTTGTGTTTTATGTTGTCAGTCTTAAATCATCATGTGTATTTGACATTGATGAAATGTGAGCAAGTTTTATAAAGCTTTGAAATTACATTTGCTGTCATAGGTGATGCATCTTTTTATAGCCACCTATTCTGAGTTTGTAACTGTTATAAAATGTTTTCATTTGATATTCTAGTTGGCTGTTTTAAAGTACAAAGGTGACATTTCTTACAGTCTTTGTTAGCTTCCACAACTTGAGATAATAGAGATTTTCTGTTAGAAGAAACATTTTGTCAGTGGGGTATGTTTTGGTGCCTATAGCATGTTTCAGAAAGATTATTTAGATTTTTCATTTTTGCTCTTTTTCTATTTGAAAATATTTCCTGAGTGATGAATACAATTTGGTTAAAATTGTATTGTGAGCAGTTGTCTGTTGAAATAGTGTAGCGTAGGAGTAAGAGCATTGACTATCTAGCTGCCTAGGTTTGTGATCTTGGGTTTCTTAACTGCACTGCAGTCTTCTCACTTGTAAAATGGATATGCTCATAGTATTTACTTCATAGTGTTGTGAGAATGATTAATGAGTTAATGTGTGTCAACTACTGAGGAAAGTGCTTGGCACCAACTAAGTGTTACTTTAGTGTTAGCAATTATTATTACTACAGAATCCCATGCTGAAGCCTTGGCCTTATGTGCTTATATACTTCATATACTTATTGCTTTAAGCTTCTTACTGGAATATGTATATAGAACAGTTGCAAAGGTAACACAGATAATTCTTATATGCTATTCACCTAGGTTTTTTTTTTTTCTTCTTATATGACCACAGCATATTTGTCAGAATTAGAAATTAGCACTGGAATAGTCCGTTCTGCTATAACGTGACACATGAATTCCTAAAAGTCATTGCATTATACAGAATTATTTGGTGAAAACCACAGGGCATATGAGAAAAGGGGATTAATGGTATAGTACTGAAGAAGTTTGCTCACTGGAACATATTTAGTAACCTAACAAAAATTGTAGCATAGGCTGGGTGCGGTGGCTCACGCCTGTAATCCCAGCACTTTGGGAGGCCAAGGTGGGCAGATCACCTGAGGTCAGGAGTTTGAGACCAGCCTGGCCAACATGGTGAAACCCCATCTCTACTAAAAATACAAAAATTAGCTGGGCATGGTGGCACACACCTGTAATCCCAGCTACTCAGGAGTCTGAGGCAGGAGGATCGCTTGAACCCATGAGGCAGAGGTTGCAGTGAGTCTAGATCATGCACTGCACTCCATCCTGATGACAGAGTGAGACTCTGTCTCAAAAAAAAAAAAAAAAAAAAATTGCAGCATAGTTTTACGTGTGTTGAATGGTTAAGAAATACTTACATACTAAAATATGGCCCTTTACCTTGAAAAATACCTGGATAAGACCTTGTTTATGGAAGCTGGGTATCAGAAGAGTTGCAGTTTGTGAGCCACTGGAAAGTGGAGAAAGGAGGGTGATCAGAAATCTGATGGAGAGTTGTAACACTAGCTGTGGATGGGAGTTGCTTCTCACACACTTGGTGAACTGAAATAGCTGGTAGATGTTTGAGGAATGTACATGCACACGGAATCCAGCGTGGCTTGGTTCAGCAGGGGGCAGTTTTCCATGTTCACCTGATGCTTCTGAAAGATGAAATTGTGCATCAGCAATTAGGAAATTTGTGTTACACTTAAGTTGTTTCCTAATATATCCATTCATTGGAACAAATTTGCATTTTAAAACATTATAGCAGAACTGACTGTACAGTACTGTGAGCTAACTGCAGATTTATTTGGATTTAACAGTTTTTTTTTTTTTTTTTTAAACTAATATCCTTTTTCTGTTTGAGGATACAGTCCAGGATACCACATTGCATGTAGACTTCCTTTACTTTCAATATCTGGAAAGAAACTCTTGTTTTACCATATCTGTTCATTAAGAAATTCTTTGACAATTATATGTTTACTGAACAATGAGAATTGATACTCATTTATATTCCTAGATTATCTCCAGAATCAATAAGAAAATATTGAATTATAGTTAGTATATTTGAAATATTGCAGTATTTAAAATATTTTATAGTATAAGTGGAAAAACTCTGTTGATGGAATCTCTGTTGATTCTTCTTGCCCTCTTAGAAAAGCTGTTACTAGGCTGGGTGCAGTGGCTCACGCCTGTAATCCCAGCACTTTGGGAGGCTGAGGCGGGTGGATCATGAGGTCAAGAGATCGAGACCATCCTAGCCAACATGGTGAAACCCCGTCTCTACTAAAAATACAAAAATTAGCTGGGCGTGGTGGCGCACACTTATAGTCCCAGGTACTCCAGAGGCTGAGGCAGGAGAATCGCTTGAACCTGGGAGGCGGAGGCTGCAGTGAGCCAAGATTGCACCACTGCACTCCAGCCTGACGACAGAGTGAGAGAGACTGTGTCTCAAAAAAAAAAAATAAATAAAATAAATAAATAAATACATAAATAAATAAGAAAGAAAAGAAAAGCTGTTACTATAGTATCTGGCAATTTGCTTGCTTGTATCTAAGTTTAGTTAGGTTATTTGATGATTGAGAGTTTGACTGTGAAAAGCCTGCTGTAACATGCAGATGGACTGTAATTGAGTAAAGTATGAAAATATGTTTTCGGTGTTTCTGAATTTGATTGCATGGATTATCTGTTATCTTCTAATTATTCCCGACCTTTGGTTTCACAGTAATTTTATGGCTTATCAGTAAGGCTAAAAATAAAAAGTGATTGAGTGAACAATTTTAGGTCAGCAGTGGTTTAGATCACATAGGATGCCAACTTAATCTTCAATATGTACCTAGTCCCCATCTTCAGAAACTGCTGTTTTCCTAGAGCACAGAAAGCACAGTCCCCTGCCTTCATTTAGAACAATGTTGCAAAACAGTGTAACAAATTGTATGACAATCCTGTTGGCAGAAGCGTTCTTCCCTAGGACCTCTTTGTGCTCTACATGCTTCAACTGATGCCTTTGGTACTTTATTGTCTTGCTAACCCTGGGTCGTTCCTGCTTTCCTTGGGCCTTGTTCCTTTTGTGCTCTCTGCCCCACTTGATGGTGCAACAGGATATTCAGGGTCTCCAGAAGTTTTCCAATTCCCATTTTTCACTGGGGAGTATCATTGGATAAAGAAGTCTGGCATTCTTTTCTCCCTACTGATGAGTCATTGTCACTTACCCATACTGGAGGGCCTTCTGGTGACCAATT
This sequence comes from Macaca mulatta, assembly GCF_049350105.2. NCBI lineage: Eukaryota > Metazoa > Chordata > Mammalia > Primates > Cercopithecidae > Macaca > Macaca mulatta. The sequence goes on from NC_133418.1 coordinate 109,502,586, forward strand.
TGGAGGGTATTACTCTGTTTGCAGAGGTCATAGTATCCTGTGACAATTTTTTAAAAAAAATAACAACACTAACACATATCTCCTAGTAAAGTGCTGTGAAGATAGTACATACATGAAATGATGGTTAATGACTGTTGAATGAATAAATGATTATGTGAGCAGATTTAGAAAATGCAAGGTAGTGTGACAAACTAAATAAGATTTTCTTGAAACTGAATCGGTAAAGAAAATGTGTTGTTGACTTTCTCAGACTGTAAGCATGGACATAATTCTAGTTATCTTCTTCCACAATCCTATTCAGAGCGAATACATCTTTTTTGCATTCATAAATCACACTTTGTATCCTTATATCTTGTTGACTCAGTTGAGCATAGGGACCATTAGGACCATTTGGCCATAATACACTTTTAGTTTTATCTTAAAAAATATTGAATTGTAAAATACACCTAACATAAAATTTACTATCTTAACTATTTTTAAGTGTACAGTTCAATATTGTTAAGTACATTCACATTGCTATGCAACCAATCTCTAGAACTCTTTTTATCTTGCAAAACTGAAACTCTATACCTATTAAACATCTCCCCATCCTCCCACCTAGCCCTTGGCAACCACATTTCAGCTTTGTATCTTAATGAATCTAACTTCTTTAGGTATGGCATATAAGTGGAAATACAGTACTTGTCATTTATTGACTTTTTGTTTTTTTTAGCGTAATGTCCTCAAGGTATGATATACTTCTGGTGAGATTAATATTAAGATTAAATAAGATTTAGAGTGGTTTCTACCTGTGGGTCATGTTTCTGTTTATGCTGCAAAACTGTGAAGGATGGAGATAAACTCTAGTTTGACATGGGAGATTATGTCACTATTTTTGCCTGAACCCCTTTGAAGAACCTCTTCTTCATCTTTTGGTGAGAAAGAGAGTATCCAACCTGAAGGAAACTTCTAGTATGTCTTCTGATACTTTATTTTACAACTCATGGATTTGAATAGGCAAACGTGGAGAATTTTTATGTTATTACAGCAGCATAAAACTTATGATATGAAAACAAAACATCAATATTCATATTACTAAAATTTCCAGTAGAACAAATTTTATATAGGTCAAATTGATTCACTTTATAATTTAAATCATTAATAAGAAACTCACCTTTAAAAAGATCAGAGGATATTATTCCAGTTCTTCACAAATGAAAGGTAGTTAGAAGTCTACTTTTAACTATATTTTAAGGCTTAAGTTGATGATATTTTGATAATTACATTAGTTTATGATTTTCCAGAAATGAAATAATTTGAACTGTCTTTTTTTTTTGACATCAAAATGGACTCTAGGCAGCTTTCAATTTAGAATGTAAATTGGCTGGATGTGGTAGCTCATGCCTATAATCCCAGCACTTTGGGAGGCCAAGGCAAGAGGATAGCTTGGGGGTAGGTATTTGAGACTAGCTGGGCAATGTAGTAAGACCCTGTCTCTACAGAAAATAAAAATAATTAGCTGAGCATGGTGGCACGCTTCTGTAGTTCCAGCTACCAGGGAGGCTGAGGTTTGAGGATCATTTGAGCTCTGGGGTTCAAGGTTATAGTCAGCTGTGACCACACCACTGCACTCCAGTCTGGGCAACAGAGCAAGACTCTGTCTCTAAAATGAATAAATAAATAAAAGAAGGTAAATTATCTTTTTCTCCCAGACAGTCCCAGAATCAATTACTGTTGGTATCGTTTCATAGTTTTATGGATATTCCAGGAAGTTGTCTTCCATAAGAAGAATGTTAATGTTTCTTGCAAAGCAGCTATTGGCTTTTGAATTTTAACCTTCTTTTGAGTGAAATTTATAATTAATCATGAGTACATGTAAACTCATTTAAAAATGAAAGCATCAACAATGAACCTGATGCTGAAAAAAAGAAAAATAAGTTTAAACATTTCTAAATTGCTTTATATTGTTTCACTTTCATTGAAAGAACAGTTTAACGAAAATGTGTGAGTCATATAAATTTTATATTATTTCAGAAATATTTAGGGAATACTTGTGTTCCATATAAAGGAACTATATTTGATTCAGTAAATAAATAGAAATGTGAATCAGATGTGGTACCTGTCCACAGATAAATTTGTCATCAGTGGGGAAGATCAGACAGGTTAGATACAACTTTAAGATAGATACAACTATCTTAAAATGCGTTATATGAGGAGTGTAGATAGGCTTAGAGATGGGAGAGATGCAACTTTCTGTTGCAAAGGAAGTGAATCAGGAAAGCCTTACTGGAAAAGATAAGATCTGGATCTAGACCTTGAAAATTGAGTATGTTTTTGATGTTGGGAAATTTGAATAGGAAAGAAGTGTCTGAGTGTATATTTAATCCAAAGTATTTCACATACTGAGGCTTTGTCTGCATCATATTGCTTATTCACAGAGTACAAAACATATTCCCAATTAACTTGTTAGGTGAAAATGAATTAGTGTAGCGTATTTCTGGTAAACAAAGATGAATCTCTCTTTATTTATGCTTTTATATAGCCTAGTCCTGTTACTTCTTTTTGTATTCCCTGAAATTTAAAAAGAAGTAATTTTCATTTGGTATTCTAGTTCTACCCTAATTTTGTTGTGGTAATAAAATATCACCTAAACTGTAGACTGGATGATGAAATATTTATGGAAAGATTAGGGCATTGCATTTACTTTTTTGATTCTCCAGGGAGACATAAAAGTGTTTCTTTTCCCTTTAACATTGGAAACTTGATTAGTTACCTAATCAAAATTCAATTCCCCTATGTGCAGTTTATTTCTGAGCTGCTATGAGGAAAGAACAATAAAATGGCTTTATATTTCGGGCTTGGAAAAAGTATTTGGCCTTCTGAGGTGACTGTCCACAGAGAGGAGTCCACAGAGTACTTAACAGGGTGGGATGTGCTGGCAGTTTGTGAATCCAGGAATAACCTTGTGGTTATATCAGCTAAGAAAGGCCTAACAGCCTCTATTGGCTGGGAACAGGGTTAGGATCTGTGGTAGGGGTAATTGGTTTGCATGTCTCCTGGCACTGTGGGCACTCTAGATCTTGATAGAATGAGTTCTTATCTTCCTATTTAAAGAAAAAAAAAGGCTTTAAGGCGAGCTCTCTGATTAAGAAGGTGTAAGTCAGTATTATTTCAGAGTAGTTTTTTGGGGCCTTAGAAGTATGTTGACATTGATATTTGTTATGCATCTGGTACTCTGGGGAGTCCTAAGGAAATGAAGGTGTACTAATTAATTAACCCATTTCCTCTTTTATTCAACAAACATCTCATGATTGAGTATGGAACATTTGTCTTTAAGTGTACCTACCAACTTTATGTTTCACATATAGTTCACATAGCATGTTCATGAGATAAGCAGAAAGGGATTATTTTGCTTTTAGGGCAAAAAACTTGAGAGGCATTAGTGAAAGAGGTTCTGAAATAGGGAATTATTTTAATAAATAATTTTAATTTTATTATTGTTTTAGTGCGAATGTAACTATTTTCCAGTGTTTTTAATGTAACAATATAATTTGCAGTTTCCATTTTTATTTGAAATTAAGGAATCTTTGAGAGAGTCTTTTTTTTTTAAACTAATGTGTTCTCTTAAAAAGAAGTATGCTATTACTAGAGTCAGATACCAAATGATACCCTTTTCATGGAGTTTTATTTCATTATTCATTTTCTTGCAAACTCTAAAAACCTTGACCAATAATTTCAGAATGTATGATTCTTACATAGATCGTAACATCTTCTGAATGGTTTTATTGCCTGAGGTAAATAGTCCCTATAATTCTTTTTGGTCCCACATTTAATTAGTATGTAAAACTTGTCTGTAACAGCCATGTGTGTTTATCACACTATATTTAATTAACATATAAATAAACCCTTTTTCTAATTTCTGATATAGGCAAGCCTGTTTAAGTATTGCATTTATAAGAAGAAACTTCTGCTAAGAATTAAAATCGTATTTTGTCGACAAGACATGCATTATTTTAAGAAAAGTTTTGTCCTCAGTGTGTGCCTATTGCATTTAATCCTAAAAGTTTAGATGCCATGTAATAGGAACTGTGAAAAAAAATCCATGACATATATGCATGTTGGGATCACATGGCATATGGTGTTGACATACTTAATGTGGAGAAGTAGTAGTATGGTATACTGGAAAGAGTGGTGCATTCCATCAGAAACAGGGACGTACATCTTGTGTGAGTACATGCTAGCTGTGTTATTTTTGGAAAGTCACTTGGCTTCAGTTTCTTCAAGTGTGAAATGGGAAATTGTAGAGGTATTTATGATTAAGTAACGTAAGAGATACATCATCTAGCACAGTTGCTAGCATATAAGTGGTGTTCATTAGACAGTAATGGTGGTGATAATAGGGGATATGGTTGTAGGAGTGGCAGCAGCAATTTTTTCTGTAGATGTTGATGGGAATATAGATTATATTATAGGTATCTTTTAATTTTAATTTTATAATTTAATTTTAATTTTATAATTTTAGGCTTGCAAAAGGCTGAAGATGAATGAACAAAATAGAAAATTATAATAGGAAATTGCTATAGTTCGGTTGATGATGCCCTCTCCAAAATTCATGTTGAAACTTTATTCTTAGTGCAACAGTATTAAGTGGTGTGACCTTTGGGAGGCCAAGTCCGCATGATGGGATCAGCACCCTTATAAAGGCTTGAGAGAAAGAAGTGCTCTCTTGCTGTTTTGTTCCCTTCACCATGTGAGGATACAGCCTTCATCCCCTCTGGGGGTCACAGCGACATGATACTATCTTGGAAATAGAGACTAGGCCCTCACCAGACACGAAACCTCTGATTTTGGGTTTCCTAGCTTCTGAAACTGAGACATAAATTTCCGTTCTTTATAAATTACCCAGTCTCAGGTATTTTGTTCTAGCAGCATAAATGGACTAAGACAGGAATATTTCTTGTTGATAACACTGATGCTTGGATTTATTATCTGAGACAGTGCCCCTTTCCTGGTGTGAGGTACCTGAGCTTCCAAATTACTAATAAAGTGCTTAATGAGCATTGCATCAAATGAAGTTGAGGTTTTAAATTTCACTTTTAATTGAATTATGGATACAGGAAAATGAACAAATCATAAATGTGCAACTTGATGAATTTTCACAAAGTGAACAAGATTTAAGAAACAGAATATTACCAGCATCTCTCGTGCTCTCTCCTTTTACCATCTTCTAGCCATCTCACTCCAGAGAGCCAAGAGAGCCGCTACCCTGGTTTCTAACACAGCACATTAGCCTTTTCTCTTAATCACAGGGAGTGGTTCAAGAGAATTATTTTACCTAAACTCTGGGAAAACATAAAGAACTGTTTTTCCCTCTCAACAGTGATGAAATTCTCATGTCCTTCAAGTCAGATGCCTTTCTTGCTTTTCTAATGTTGGATGTACACTGACTTTTAAAAACAATTTAAAGTGTGTTATTTATGAACAACATACAATGGGATCTTTCTGTATTATCCAGTCTGGCAATCTGTAGCTTTTAATGGGCATGCTGAGACTTAACGTTTGTATTCCAGGCATGGTTCAATGTGGTTCAGTATAAAGCTGATGTTTTAAACTGGTATTTGTTTACTACTGTCCCATTGATATTTTCATTTGTTCACTACATGTCCCATGTGTTGGTATTTGGTGTTCGTTTACTACTTGTCCCATTTTTGGTATTTGTTTTGATATCTGTTTGCTACTTGTCTCAATTTTTCATTGTTTCCCCTTTTTTCTTTATCTGTTTTCTTTTGATTTATTTTTATGATTACATTCAATCTCCTTCGTTGAATTGTTAGTTACACTTTCTTTTGATTTTTTTTTTTTTTTTTTTTTTTTTTTTTTTTTTAGTGGTCGCTCTAGGGTTTATAGTAGACTTCTTTAACTTATAATAATCTGCCTTCAGATAGTTTAGTAGTACTTCATGTATAATGTAAGAACTTACAATAATATTTTTCCATTTTCCTCTTTCTGGCTTTTGTACTATTGTTGCCATACATTTAACTTTTAGATGCATGCGTTATGAACTCCATAATACATTTTTGTTATTTTTGCTCTAATCAGTAATTTTTAAAAATTGAAAACATATTTTGTTTTTACACACATATTTACCATTTCCAGTCCTCTTCATTGCTTTGTGTAGATACAATTTATATCTGGTGTCAGTTTCCTTCTGCCTGAAATACTTCCTTTAGCATGCCTTGCAGTGCTGTTGTTGAATTCTCTTTGCTTTTATGTCTCTGGAGAAGTCTTTGCTTAGTTTTGGAAGATTTTTTTTTTTTGACTATAGAATTCTAGGCTAACAGTTGTACTTGTTTAGTACCTCACTGGAGCTAGTCTTCTGTCTTCTGGCTTGTATTGCTTTAAGCATAACTCTGCTGTCATTCTTGTCTTTGTTTCTCTTTGCATAATGTGTCTTGTTTTCTTTGGAGCTTTTAAGATTTTATTTATAACTAGTTTTGAGCCATTTTATTATTATATGCCTTGGTGTGTTCTTCTTTGTGTTTATTCTTGTTGTTGGTATCAAGCTCCTTGGATTTATGGACTTAAGAGTTTCACCAAATTTAGGAAATTTATGGTCATTATTTCTTCAAATATTTTTTTCTCTTCCCTGTTTCTCCTTCCCAATATGCACACTTTTTTTTCTGGGACTCCAATTATATGTATGTTGACCATGTGATCATATCTTACAACCCATTTAAAAAAGTTCTTTTTTATACTGATTTTATTTTGGATTTTTAAATTTCTGTGTCCTTAAATTTACTGTTCTTTTCTTCTGACTTGTCTATAATTGATGCCTTCAGTGTATTTTTTTTTTTTTTAAATCTCTAAGACTGTGTTTTTCATTTCTAGAAGTTTGATTTGGGTCTTTAATATTCTGTACCTCTTGTTCTCATGTCATTGGTGGTGGTTTTTTTTTTTTTTTTTTTATTCCTGAAAGTATTCTGAAGCTTTTTTCTGGGGTACAGTTACTCAAAAACTTTGATGCTTTTGAGGCTTACCTTTTAGCCTTGTTAGTGGGAACAGCGCAGCCTTTAGTCTAAGGCTAATTTTGCTCTCCTGCGGAGGTAATATTCTTATAAATAATAAAATAAAATGTGTAATATATAATAAAAATAATAAAACCTGATACCCTACAAATTACTACTTTTTTCTATTTTGGCTGATGGGAACATGAACTATTCCTGGCCCTATGGGAGGTCCGGGGATGTTCCTTCTGCTCCTTTTTTGGTTCTTTCCCCATCCTTGTGTGATTTCATCACAGGTACGCACTGAGCGGTGCTTAGTCGATGACTAGAGGGAACCCTCCCAGGATTTTTGGAGCTTTCTTTCTCAGTGCACATTCTTTCTTCTCTGATACATTGTCTGTAAATTCTAGCTACCTTGGCTCTCTGACTTTCAAACTCTGTCTCTGCAGCCCAGAAGGCCTGCCAGGCCTTGTTTAGAGTTCCCTTTTTTATGCTGCAGCCTGTCACTTCTCTTCAGGCAGTGAGCGAGGGCACTGCTGGGCCCACTTTGCTTTTTTCCCTTCCCTTAGCGTCATTATCCTGCAGTGCCTGGTGTCCTGCTGTCTATTTTTGGTGGTGGTGGTGGTGGTTTTTTAGATTAATTGAAGAGATTCAGTACTGTTCCTGTTACTCCATACTTTATTGTTATTCAAAGCAGAAGTTCTCTTTTAGTGTTTTAAAGTAATTTTCCTGAGCTGATCTTTTATTAATCTGTTTTGTGTAGTTTTGTTCATCTCATTGGTTGAGTTCTTATCCCTGTTGTCATGGAGCCCTTTTTTGTCCTTTCCCATAACATATGATTTATTTAATCAAAATACAAGTTCCACCAGCCACCTCATGGTGTGTACTATAAGGTTAGCTTCTCTATGCAGTTGATTAAATGGATTTCAGAATTAGGAACAGGTGAAAGGCTTTCCTTAATCTGAAAATTACAGAAAGTGATCTAGAAATGTAGTTGAAATACAGTCTATTTTAACACATGGACTTTTCATTACTGCTAACAACAAATATGCAAAGCTGTAATATATTGAGAGCCAGAGATGTTCTTTTTCCAAATTGCTGTCCCAGAGGTTCACTGTCAGCGCAGGCATTGGGGAGAGTTGGTGCCATGTGTTCTCTCTCAAGGACATTTATGGACAATTTTTTGAAGAAACAGTCACATGTATCCCACTTCATTCTTGGACTCTTGGATCTCATTCTGCCTCTTGAGTCATTTTCTCTTTGAATACCAGTGGCACTTTGTGTCTCAATTGTCAACTTATTATTATAGCATCTATTTTCTGGCCTATTTTTGTGTTTCTTGAGGGCAGGAGCAATACCTTTGTATTTTTTTTTTTAAATTTTAGTTGCTCAATAAAGGTTTGTGGAATGAATGAATGTTATGTAGTTAAAAATCTATATTAGTAATCATAAGAACTGTTTTCTTCAAATTCTTCAATGTTTTGTTTCCCTTCTCTACCTAACTCTAGTTTAATTTTGAACCTCATCAACACTAGAAGTGTGTTAGACTTACTTGCCCTGCAGGTAGCTACACCATTGTCTTCCTAGTCACATTCTGTTGAACTGACATCAGAACCTCTCCCTCTTCATTTCCAGAGTCATTTCTTCAGCTGTGATTGTATGCCTGTCTGCAGTGTAATTTTGCCTAGACTCAAAGAACTCATGATTGTAAAAGGCTGCAATAGACTTGTGCAGCAGTATCTCAGGGCAAACAGCCTTTGTGCTTCTTTATTAATAGCTTAGGACTTTCCACCTCGCTCTCTCTTTTAAGAGATGGAGACTCTCTGTCGCCCAGGCTGGTCTCAAACTCTTGGGTGCAAGTGATCCTCCTGCTCAGCCTCCCCAGTAGCTGGAACTCCAGATATCCTCCACCACGCCCAGCTAAATTCCACATTTCTTTGTACTCGTAAGTGCTCATACACAGGCGAAGAGTCACCTGTCCTGTAGAACATTGCATTGTTGCTGATGGCATGGGTGGAAAATAGGGAGTTGTATAGACCATTTTGGGAATTTAGAATTATGAACATTTGAAAAAAAATCTTATGTGCGTTTTTTGAATCTTTTGCCACAGGAAAGCATTGCATATACCCTTATGATTTGGGGATAGTTTTTGTTTTTTCATTTATTTATACATAATCATCCATTCATCCTTCAGTCTGCCCTTCCTTCTGTCCTTCCTTCCATCCATTTATCCATCTATTAAATATGTAGTAAGGTTTAAATAAATGCCAGGTATTCCACTAAGGAATCAAAAATGATGAAAGCTTTGAAGGAGCTCATAGTTTAGTGAAGGAGCAAGACACATAAATAAATAATTATAATTCAGTGCAATGACAGCAGTAACGGAAATACATGAGATGTTTAATAACATGGAAGAAAGTCTGATAAGCTTGGTCTGGGAACATCAGAAGGTTTCAATTTTTTTCCTCTAATGAACACTGCATTGATTGACACAGTTAAAGACAACATTATAAATATGCATGTTGTGAATCATACTACCTTTCTATCCATTTAGATGAGGTTAATGTGCTATATTTATGATTTTTAATTTTTCTTTTTGAATATTTTATAGCAACATTTTTTTCCTTCCTGCTGCCTTTGTATAACTTGGTTTCCAAAGTATAATTTTTTCTGTCATTGGAGGATTTTTCACAAGCTAGAGAAGCACAGTGATTCATTTCAGGAAGCTTGCTAATTAGTTACTTGATTGAATCATTTCAATGAGATACTACTGTGAGTTAGGTACTGGGAGTATAAAGTACCTTCCTCTGAAATATGTGTATATAAATACTTACAGTAGCAGTGAGATGAATGCAGAAAGGGTTATCTGTAGCCAAATAGTCTTAGCTATGTAGTCCTCCTCTTAAGTTGACTTTTATAGTTTTTATTTAATGTGAAATAAGTTTTCACAACTTGATTTAATCTTATCTTTCTAGTTCTTAAGAGTTTTTTCCTTTGAGAGCTCTGATTTTAGAATGAAGAGACTATCAATGATCTGTTCCTACTGATCATTCATTCATTAGTGACTATTTTTGAGCTCATGTGAGTTACTTATCCGGAAATTTATAATTGTGATATGTACCTTTTAGGGTGTTTATGATTAAAGATTAAGTGAAATAATGCATTTAGATAAATTTAATTAAAATTATTGCATATATGTTATTATTATGCATGTAACAGCACTGGGAGTTGTGATGGACACAAAGGGGTATTTTTCAGAGAATATTTGCTTTTAGTGGGGAGACAATCTAGGAAATTAACAATAAATAAGAACTCCAGGGAACTTGAGAAGTATACCACTTACATGCTATCGAAAGATTAAATGCCACATGGTTGTCCAGATAAATAGTGAGGATTTAGAACAAAAAGAAACCAATCTGGACTGGAATGGCTGCCGTAACATCTTTGGGAAGCTGGAATTTGAGCTGGAAAAGGCGGAATTCAAATAAGTAAAATACCATAGTGGCTGAGAGCATAGACTCTGGAACCAGACTGCCTGGGTTCAAATTCAAGCTGCAACTTAGCTATTTGACCGTGGACAAGTTGCTTAGTGTTTCTGTGCCTGTGTCTCCTCTCCTGGATAATATTGTCTATCTCTCAGGGCTGCTGAGTTTACATATGTGATTGCTTAGAATTTATATTTGTGCTTGCAGATAGTTAAGTACTGTATAAGTATTATACATAGGCTGGGCAGAGTTGAATGGTTTTATAAATAGTGTGCGAAATGTCCATTCAGCACAGTTTAGAGGCAAGAACATACGGGGATTCTAAAGGGTGGCTGTGAAGAAATCAGTCTTCCTTTGGCTTGGGGTCTGCATAGGCATAATCTGTGCTTTTTTTGGTAAGATGAATGAAAAGGACATGTAAAAGTATTCTTTCCTCTCTAATCATTTTGTTCAAAATCCATTAGCACTACATACTCACATAGGGTTAGGTTTTATAATGAACGCTGAATATAGTTCTTGAATATTTTGGTACTTTTCAGTAGTTTTGTAGTTGATAAATTTAAATGTCTTATAATTTTATCGTTGTTCTGAAAGTGGTTTTTCTGGTGTCATTAATAGTCTAAAGGCTATTTGTCAGGGTCTGCTTGTCTTCATGTAATGTGAAATAAGGGTCTCTATTATTCTCTCCACTGGTTCTGTGTCAGTCTAAGTAACAGAATAGGGAGTGGAATTTATTAGATTGCTCTCATATTTCTTCCCATTTGGTAGTTGTAGATATGTACTTTTGGGCCTCCCCTGTATGAGGATTATTCTCATCAATCCTTGGTTGACTCAGATCTCAGATCTTTCCGTGTTACTACATTTAATATATATTCTCCCTCACTGAATGGAATACCAGCAACCTCGAGCCTATAGGTTAGTTAATTACTATAAATGAAAGTTGTAGTTAATCAATTTTAAGTTGAGTCCCTATTTTCATCAGTGTAATACTGCAAATATGAACATCATACCAAAAATAAATGAACAATAAAACCAATATATTTATAAATATTTTATGTTTATAACACCAAATTCAGAATGTAAAAGTTATTACCTAAGTGTTTTATTTGGGAAACTTTTTGAGGCGTGTCATTTTAGCTTATTAAGTAAAAGGCCATTGAAATTATGCTTGAGGATTTCTTTCCTGGTGACTTTCTTTGTAATGAGCATAGGCATCCGTCATTGTTCTGAGGACCTTCAGTGTCTCTTGTTCGAAATTAGGGTAATCTGCCCAAGAGGCAAGTGATACTGGTGAAGGTCAGTTTTCATACCAGTGACTTCTGTAGTAATCTGTTTTGTTATCTCTCTTGTCATCTGTTTTCTCTAGTTATCTATTTTGTTTGTCTCTCTTGTTTTGTTGACATTAATCACCTTGTATCGAGCAGCATTTCTCAGTTATATAACTGACTTTTTGGGAAATTACTTAACTAATTTATTTTTTTGAGACAGTCTCTCTCTGTCACCCAGGCTGGAATGCAGTGTTACAATCACAGCTCACTGCAGCCTTCACCTCCTGGGCTCAAGTGACCCTCCCACCTCAGCCTCCCAAGTAACTGGGACTACAGGCCTGTGACACCTTCCCCTACATCCTTGCTAGTCTTTTTTTTTCTTATGCTTTTCCTTGAAGAGATGAGGTCTTGCTCTGTTGCCCACGCTGGTCTCAAACTCCTGGGCTCAAGTAATCTTCCCTTCTCTGTGCCTCCCAAAATGCTGGGATTATAGGTGTGAGCCACCAGGCCTGGCCCTGGGAAATTCTTTAATACTTCTCATTGAAGTTTGTGGCTTTCTCTTGTACTTTAATGATTTTCCAAACTAGTTCTCCTTTATAATAATCAAATTGTCATTTGCTTATGGTTAAAAACTAATTTTAAAACTTGGTTTGAAGCATTTGGGACAGAGACAATGCCTTTTGGAAATGGATGCTTGTTTCTACTTCATAAAGTCAACTCATCACATTTTCATATTACTGTTAATTGCCATTTTACTCAGAATGGTGTAAGTGGAGGTTATCACAGTTGTTAGGTATTTGGAAATGTAATCATTGATACAATTATTAATATGATGCTATTATTATTTATCATAAAGTAGATCTTGAAATGTCAACCAGAGTCATATATATATTGTATTCACTACTGTGAAAAACCTTCTTGCTGGTATTAATGTTTTTATAACATTTACTGTATGCCAGGTACTCCTCTAGGGGCCTTTTATATACTAACGAATCTGATTTTCTCCTAATCCAAATGAGCTAAATACTGTTATTATCCCGTTTTCACTAGTGAGGAAGGTGAGGTACAGGCAGTTTGAGTAACTCCATCAAGGTTCTATAGCTATGAAAGGTTGACGCGCAATTCTAACCCAGAGGTTAGACTTCTCTAAGAGCATACTCTTAAGTATTATGGATTAGAATTCAAGAAAATCTTTGCTTTAGTCTCATTTTCATTTGAGCAGGCAGTATTGCGGTATTTACTAAGTAGATGAGGCAGCTGGGTCCCAGAGATTAAGCTGGTGGTGGGAGGAGGCAAATCCAAATCCTAGAGTGCTGTTGTTTTCACTCTTGTCTCTCTTTTACATGTTGCTAGCCTCTGAGAATACTGGTAAGTTTCAAAATATCTTCTCAGTTTCTGCTCTGTTTTCTAAGTTATTTATAAATGAAATTGAATCACATTGGTCCAGAAGAGAACTCTGAATAATGCCTTTGGACAGCTTTTTTTTTTTCCCCAGCTTGGTGTTATGAGTGATTACTAACTTTTAAATTGGTTTCTCGTTGAGTTTCAGATCAATTTGACTTGTTCAGTGATGGTAACCACAGTGTAGTTATACATGTAGGTCCCAGTTATTATTATTTTTATTCTTTATTTGCCAGAACGTTTTATTCTGTGCTAAATAATAGAAATAATTGTAACTCCACATTTTAAAGCCAATGCATAAAAGGTGGCAATTACAAGTAATACACTGTCTATTTAACCTTTTGTTTCCAAGGCATAGAACATGAATAAAAGAACTTTTTAAAAGTTTATTCTTCCAGATATTTCTTTGAAATAAAACATTTATACTTAGTTTGAGAAATAATTGGTGGGAGAATTGTTGGATATAATAGAACTTGTTATATTCATTCCCTTCCTGCTGACAGATAAATGCTACCATCAAATGAAAGCCAGCATAGTTTATTGTTTGAAATAAAACAATGAATAGGGTTCTAATATAAAGAATACTAAAATTAAGCAAAAGCAGCCATTATTTTGTAAAGAGATAATTTGAGTTTACCATATAATCCTTTTTTTTTTTTTTTTTTTTTTTTTTTTTTTTTTAGTGGAGACGATGTATTTAAATCCTAAGACTTCCCAAGCAGGGGAAAAATAGAAAAATAAGATGAAATAATGTATATGTAAATGCAGTTTCATGTATATAGAACTTGAGATTCAAGTGTCAGTTTTATTCTTACCCAAAGTTTCTATAGTTCTATAGGAGGAACGGTATGATTTCTAGGTTTCTTTCCAGCTACAATTTTGCCTAACCCATTTAGTAATTGTCTTAATGTCTAATATTTGAATTGTGAATAGAATCCATGAAAAGGGTTTTCTCTGAATCTTATTAAACATTCTGTCATTCTGCTTACCTAATGAAAGATAAGTAGCTAAAATTTGGGCAGTTTTCAAAAGGTAAGAACAGAACCAATAATTAATTTGAAATGTAAAGAGTGGTGCCATTTAGGGTAACATGTATTCTTGTCTTTTTTTTTTATTAACTGAGATATAATGAGATAGCCAACTATCCAGTTAGTAGAGGTATACCATTACTACTAGTGTAGCTTGCCCTTCCATCAGTTTAATAATATGTATTAGGAAAGCATTGTTGTTCTCACTCTTATACCTGTAGATTCTGTATAAACATACCTCCTTGACATATCCATTTTTTTATAAACAAACTATCACCTTCCTTTGCTATATTCCAATCTTAAATTTTTGTGATATCCCTGAGATCACCTTAAAATCTTTTTGTTGTGTTGTCAATTAATTCAACCTACATACAGTTTTTTGAGCCTGCTAAATGCCAGGCACTATTTTGGGTGCTGAGGATATAGCACTAGACAAAATAAACAAGAATCCTGACTTTAAGGAGTTTTTATGTTGGCTGGAGAGAAGATCCTGTTTATTTCTCAAATGTTATCATTTGAAGCAAAATAAAGAACTTATGGTGATTTTATTAGTACTTTGTATGCCTAAAATTTGGTTTAAAATACATTATTTTGTAGAAACATCCTGGAAGAAAAAGAGCAAGAAGAAGGGTTTTTTTGTTTTTACATGAACATGAGTGATCAAACCTAAGATTAAACCATATTCTGTAGATATTAGTTGTAGTGGACTAGTAATGTATTAGTTATATATCTTAGTTTAAATGTATCTTTTAATATGCATGTAAATGGTCCTTTTTGGGTTGTCTATATTTAATCTTGAGAAGGCTCAAATTGCCCTCTACCGACTGGGCACTGTGGCTCACACCTGTAATCCCAGAACTTTGGGAGGCTGAGGCGGGTGGATCACCTGAGACAAGGAGTTTGAGACCAGCCTGATTGATACTGTGAAACCCTGTCTCTGTAAAAAAAAAAAAAAAAAAAAAAATTGCCCTCTACCTGCTGTGTACAAATCTGACTGGTGGCTCCTGATGCATGGAGGGGGAATGGTGGAAAAGTGGTTGGGGTCTAGACTATAGTCCCTATGTCCTTTCTACAGGCAGTTTAGTATGCTAGCTAAAAGTGTAAGCTTTGGATTCAGACTGGTTGTGTTCAAATCCTGGCTTTGTCAATTTATTATCTTTGTTAGGATGGACAAGTTAATTTATGCTTTAGTTTTCTCATTGTAATATGAGGAAGATGATATCTACTGCATTAGATTGGTAGGACTAACTTGAGACATTTTATGTTAACAGCATTGTGTCATGTCTAGTCCATAGTAGATCAATCAGTGCTAAAGATTATTGTTGTCACTGATCATTGCTGATATAGCAGCAGCAGCAGTAGTAATAGTAATAGTAATGCTATTATTATAATCATCGTGGTCATCGTAATCATATCAATGGTGATCAGCAAATTTAGAAACAGACTGATTGTGCTGTACATTGAAAATACAGCAAATGTGAAAATGTGTTTTGGTTAAAAAAAATATATATATATCTGTTTTCTTATTTCTGTTCAGTAAAGAAACCATTTTACAACTTACTAGTGTCTACATACCAAATGAGTATTATTTTGCTGAGGGATCCTAATAACTCTTGCATCTAATATATATTTTGAATAGAAAATACAAATCTCAACTTGTGGTACATTTTTCTAAAATTATTTTAGAAAACATTTTATGTAGCTTAAGGAACCATGTCTGCTTTAATTAGAAAGGTCATAATAGCTTGCTAGGTTTATGTATTTTCTCCTCATTCCTCAATTCATTGCTATAATTTATTCTTATATGAGAAGACTGTCATCATCATCATCATCCTTGTATCCAGATGTTATCTTTTTTAGTTTTCAGTGATCTGTAATAAAATATTAGTTATTGACATGGAAGCAAATAAAATGATTTTTTGTTTGGTGACAAATGGAATAGTATGGTTGTGGCATCCTTTCTAAATCATCATTTGTATGATTTAAAATTATGGACTCACACACCTTCAAAAACCTATCTCTGGTACATAGTTTGCTAGGATATTACATGCTAACTGGAAATCTGTATTTTAGATATACAATATAATAAACATCTTATTTTGTATATCTAATGGGGAACCTTGACTTTGGATAATTTGCCCCAATAATAATAACTGCACGGGTGATGCTGTTGATTAATGAATCGTCACTGCCCCTTCCCAGACCTTATTAGCTTTCCTCTTCTGCTTTAAAACCCTCCAGTGGTTTCTTATTACTTTTTACTTGAAGACTAATCTCTTCACCAACATAATTTTCAAATGTTTATGAAGTATTTCTTGTGCAAAGCATGTTGTATAACCTAATAATATAAGAAAGTGGAATCCTTTTTCTGGGGTTATGATAAATTTTAGGAAAATGCTACTGTTGATATTCAGAAATATTAGAGAAAATGTTTTATTGAACTATAAAGCAAGGCAATTGAAGTTTGTTTTAACAATTTTTGTCTTTATTCTTAAATCAGAATGATTTAGTTGTTTTCGTAGACTCATGGATGTTAAAGCTAAAAGGAACTTTAGAGAGAATGTTTGAAGCCCTTCATTTTAGAGAGTCACATGCCAGAGAGTGCCTAGCTCATGGAGAGACAGATTTGTTA
Source organism: Macaca mulatta (assembly GCF_049350105.2). Taxonomy (NCBI): domain Eukaryota; kingdom Metazoa; phylum Chordata; class Mammalia; order Primates; family Cercopithecidae; genus Macaca; species Macaca mulatta. The sequence goes on from NC_133418.1 coordinate 109,519,383, forward strand.
CGTTTCTCAGGTGTCCTGACTTGTGGAATGTTGCTCTGCTCTATTAACATACTGTGTTTACCTTGCTTTTCCATTTAAATTTATTCTTTTTTTTTTTTTTTTTGAGATGGAGTCTCGCTCTGTCGTCCAGACTGGAGTGCAGCGGCGCGATCTTGGCTCACTGCAAGCTCTGCCTCCTGGGTTCACGCCATTCTCCTGCCTCAGCCTCTCGAGTAGCTGGGAGGCACCCACCTCTATGCCCGGCTAATTTTTGTATTTTTAGTAGAAACGGGGTTTCACTGTGTTAGCCAGGATGGTCTCGATCTCCTGACCTCGTGATCCACCTGCCTCAGCCTCCCAAAGTGTTGGGATTACAGGCCTGAGCCACCACGCCCGGCCTAAATTTATTCTTAATTATATTCAGTCAGGCCTTATATTTGCCTCCTGTAGATTTTCTTTCTTGATCATGGCTTACTGCAGTCTCAACCTTTCAGTAGGGCTCAAGCCATCCTCCTACATCAGCTTTCTGAGTGGTTGGGACACTGGGACGACAGGCCTGCCACCACCACACCTGGATAATTTTTAAATTTTTTGTAGAAATGAGGTCTCACTATGTTGCCTAGGCTAGTCTTGAACTCCTGGGCTCAAGCAGTCCTCTCTCCTTGGCTTCCTAAAGTGTTGGAATTACAGGCATGAGCCACCTTACCAGGCCTAGATTTTCTTTCTCTTTTCAGTGATACTTTTCAACCTGCAGAATCATTCCTTTACTCTTGCTAGTACCTGTCTTCTAGGTCTGTGCTATCTAATATGGTAGCCACTGGCCACATGTGGCTATTTACATTTAACTTAATTAAAATTAAATTAAAAATCACTTTCCTAATCTCAGTAACCATATTTTAATTGCTTATAACCAGTAAGCATTTACATAGCTGGTGGTTACTGTGTTGGATAGCACAGATGCAAAGCATTTCTGTGATCTCAGGAAGTTGTGTTGAACAGCACTGCTCTGGATTGTAAGCTATTGGGGCAGATGACCATTTGTGTTGGTTTTAACAACATGCACTGCAGGCTCTTGATGAGTTTTTTAGAATATGTGAATGAAAACTTACCCATGCCATCCTTTAATTACTTGCCAAATTTTTTATTTGTAATTTTTCTTTTTGAGCCATTTTATGATTCAGCAATATGGTATTTCCCATTTACATAGTATATATAATATGTATCCTGTACCACTTAAAATACTATGAGCACGAATCTTAGAGATTAACGTTATAGAGATGCTATTTGCATTATACTCCTTGTGTGGCTAAGTCATTGGACTAATGTGCATTTTAAACGCTTATTTTTTTAAATTTAAGTTTTAACGGTGACTCCCTGATGATCGTTCCTTGGCATGAACACAAACACCGAGCTAAGGATTGGTGCGAGGAGCTGGCTTGCAGGTCAGTATGAGTCTGTAGGAGGCATCTTGGCTTCTCTGTGTGATGGGTAAACTGATGGCCCTGGCAAAGTGGTGTCTGACCAATGAAACCTTACTTGATGACACTCCCTAATTTAGAAAGTTTGAGTGAAGTTTTAAAAACCTCCTTTGACTCAGTTATGTTAAAATTTTTTAATGGAAAAATTAAATGCTACAAAAGAATTATGGTACAAAATGATGCTTATTACAACAACTGTTTTCATTTTGTGTTTTTCCCTTTCGGTCTTTCACATATAGTGATATTAATTTTTTTTATAGTTGTAATTATGGTATGTATGCAATTTTGTTATGGATTAGTTTTAATTTTTATTCTTGTCATATTTAAGTTTGGGAAGCCTCAGAATGTGTAGGCATCCAGTACTGCAGAAGTGGGGGTGGGAGTCGGTGTGGGGCTGAAAATTCACATGAGGGATGTTGGAATCTCTTTATGCCCTACTCCTCAAAGTTGGGTAAATACTCCTTCACTCTCTCTCCTTCCTTTTTGTTTTTTGTTTTTCATGTGAGACAAGAGGTTTATGTTTTTTTTTTTTTTTTTTGACTCATGCATTGAGGCAGAGGGCCTCTAAATTGAGCTAGAAAACCTTTAAATTACTGGATATTAGGCACAGCATAGGAGGAGTTGAGTTTTTGGTTTGAAAATGTGGGCATTTAGAAAATGTATGACCTGAATGTCCAAACTCTGGTTTTCTTCCCACTCACTGCTCCTAGATGCAGGCATATTCCCCGAGTAGAAGTTTAGAGAGTTCTTTTCTGGAGGAATGAGTAACCTCTGAAAAGAAGTTTCTAGATACTGAGATATGGTCCTCAAAGGTTAGTGCACCACAAGGTCATAATGAAGCCAACAAATGAACAGGTTCTGCTACCCCGCAGAGCTTCCTGGACATCCAAGGTTAGACTCCGGCAGGAAGAACAAATGAACAAGAAGGGCGAAACATACAGAAAATGAAACTAAAAGAAAGTGATACCACATACACAAAGAAAACTTCAAAAATTATCATTAATATTACCTGGAGATAAGAGAAGATACTGTATTTGTGAAATATCAGTATCATTGTATAAAATAGAAACAGAATTAAGAGAAATTTAGGACATTAAAAATGTGATAGTTGGTACATAAAAATTAGAAGAGTTGGAAGATAAAAGCAAGAAACTTTCCTAGAAATTAGGTTAAAAATACATAACTGGAAAATAAGAGAGCAGATATTTAAAAAAAGAAGTCTAATACTCAAGTTATAGATGAAAGAGATGTCATGGGTAATAGAAGGGAGGAAATTATAAGAAATAATTCAAGCCTATTGCTTTGAATTGAAGATTATGCATCCTCAGAAATGCCTATTACATTACAGCATAACACCATGACCTTCCAGAATATTAGGGATATAGTCTTGTGAAGAGAAAGGCATGTTACATAAAAGGAGTTAAGAATCAGAATGACCTCAGGCACCTCAGGAAAAACACTAGAAACTAGAAAACAATAGAGCAATCCTTTGAAACTTTTGGAGGAGAATATTTTTTTTTGCTATAGATTTCTGTATCAGTTAAAATCACAGTCAGATATGAAGTTAAACACCTAAAGGTTTATAAAATGTACTGTTGCCATTGTAATGTCTATGGTAATTGATAGTGTAGAGTTGAAGGGGAGACTGGGGAGAGTGGAAAGCAAGAAGAGAGCTGGGCTAACAAGCCTGTGTCCTTGCTGGTACTCATGCTGGGGGAGAGGAGGATGCTGTAGCAAAGGTGACTGAAAAGGGGCAGCCAGAGGGAGGAATGCTTCACAGCGTGACGGCAGACTGGCAAGGGGCAAAGGGCATTTCCAGAAGGGGGAGCGATCAGTTCTATCAAAGGGTGCTGAAAAGGAAATAAATACACAGAACTGAAAGAGGTATCAGATGAACTCAACGTTACTGTTGGCCCCTTTTCCCTGCAAAAATAGAGCAGATGTAAGAGATGCCAGGAGGAGTGAGTGATGTGCTTCGTGTGGCAGAGCTGGGGGAAAATCCCTGGAAGAATGTTAACAACACTGTGAGACTAGTAAGTGAAGGACCATTCCATATATAGGGAGGTTTTATTGTAGTGGCAGGTATAAGCAAAGTAGGTTGTCTAAGACATGTGGATAAAATGTCCCAATGTTTACAGGCTGTGTTTCTGCTAATAATTTTAACAAAAATAACAGTAAATAAAATTAAGCACTTCCTTTGTGTCAGGCAGTGCTGTTATTTTGAATTTTCACAACATTCTTGTATAGTGTTTTTCCCCATTTAAATAGAAGGAATAAAAGGAATAAATAGGAATAAAGGAGATCTTAGACTAGTTTTAGTTAAGGAATTTGCAGGTTTCACAGCTTTCTGTGATGGAATTGTACGTCTGATTCTATTCTGACTCCGAAGCTCACTGCCTTACAATAAGAACCATTGTAGCACCAGTCATGTACTACCAACTTGCTTTAGATGAATGACTATCCCTAATGGAACACAGCATTTTTACATATGCCCATCTGATATCTCTTAGTTTGTTACTTTCTATTATTTCTTTTTTGTCCTTAACCATGGAAGGCAATTGGCCATGATCATTCTCATTAAAAACTCCTCAGAGTCTGCGATCCCCACGAGGTCAGGCCTGTGTACGTTCCTCCAAGGTGTGGTTTCTTTTCTTCACATTTGCTAGGGAATGGTATAGAGTAGTCCTGCGCTGTGCAAATGTCAGTACCATACTAAATTGCTGGCACCTAGTAGAGGTATATTATCAACATGAATAAGGTGTATTTCTTCTTAGTTTTATGAACATCGAAAACAAGATTTCTTAATTCAAATTCAAATTGGAATCGCTGGGGATATTTTCCTAAACTAGGCCTGGCTGGCCAGCACAGGTGATTTTGATTGAGCGGGCCTGTGGTAAGCACCCAGCCATGTATATTTTGTAAAAGCCTCCCTCGGTGATTTTCGATTTTGTTAATACTTATTTGATTGATTTGTGGCATAGCTGTTTTGATGTATTATGCCTTCTGATTTTTTAAATCGGGAAAACCGGGGGAAAATAAATTAAGTATCCAAAAAAGTCTCATTTATCTTGTCAGGGTGCGTGTGCATGTGGTAAGATACACAAACCACATCCATGTGTGCTCCCTGTCTCTGTAACCTACTCTCTCCCCATCTCTGTCCCTGTCTTTCACAAAATTATATGTTTTTCCAACATTCTAGTCAGTTATTAATTGATCCTTTTGTGCTTCACAGAATGGTTGTTGAGCCGAATCTCCAAGATGAAAGTGAATTCTTGTATGCTGCACAGCCTGAATTACTAAGGTTCAGGACGACCCAGCTTACGATGGAGAAGGTTATGGACTGGTATCAGACCAGAGCAGAGGAAATAGAGCATTATGCCCTGCAGGTGAGGGGAAATGGCAGCTGCTGCTCAGTAATGCTAGTGGAACTGCCTGGGATCCTTAGGATTCAGTACACGGAGTGGGGGCTGACAGCAGTGCAGGAGTCATGTGTATAATTGCAAGAGATGAATTGAATATTTATTTCTTAGTTATTCTGTGCATTAGAACATTGTGTGGCTTTTATTTTGGATTCTTACAGAGCAGGTGCATACAAGTAACATTAAAACCTAACTTGCAAAATGTGGTACATATTGTCCCTTGTTTTCTATATATTTTTCATAGACTTAACACCATATAATTTAAAAGATCGTGTCTACTTACAAATGCTTCGTTAATCCGCTGTTTTATTGCAGTAATGCAGTTGATTGTAACTTTGCCTTTCAGGAACCCTGTTTGAAGTCGTTTCTGATGTTTTCCTGAAGTTCATGCCTAATTTCTCTCAGTTCTTAGACACTTTTGCAGAGATGTGAAACAGCTGCATTAGAGAAGGATCTGGAAGAGAGAGATGAGGATTATACTGAACCTTAGGGTATCTGAATACTAATCTTGACTCTTCAGCTAATAGACTTTATGACTCAGACCTATTGCCTGCCTTTTCTGTACGTTGATTTTCCCGTGGGGTTGGTTCTAGCCAGCAGATGACAATTTCTTTCTTCCACGTTCAATCTTGACTTTTTACTGCCTGTCCTACCATCAGCCTTTGATTTGACAGGAAAGGTGAATCCGGCGGGTCTGGTGAAGCAGCAGTACCATGGGAGGTAATATATACTCCCTTGTTTAAATTTCTACTTAGTTGAGCTTCAAGTCAATGACAAGTTTTTAAAAAATTTTAAAAATAAATAAAATGAATTTCTACTTAGTATATCTAGCCTGGCCCATGTGTTTCCATATGATAGACTTCTTGAATTTCTGCTTAACCTAATTCCTATTTATAATACTCATAGCATTGAAGATGAATTATTTACTGAGCTGTTGGGGATATTCTAGACTAAACTCTTTGGGTGATGGCCAAGAACATTTGTGATTGACATCCTAAGTGTATGAAGATGCACTTTTGAAAATGTGTAGAATCTGAAGAGATAACACAATGAAGTGAATCTCTGGAAATAAGCTAGTTCAATTACTTTAATTCTGTATTTTATAAATAAAGTTCACAGAAAGGAGAATGAACATCTTGCACAGGGACACACAGTGGCAGAGCCAGATAAAATCTGGGTCCCTGTATAATCTTTTAAAATAGAATCTATATAAAAAAAACTGTAGAAAAAAAATGATCAACTACACATAGGTTGTTGTAACATGAACCTAGACATTTTTAAAGACTTCAGTGGTACCGTATGACTTATAGGAGTTTGGCGAATACATGTGTTCTACTGTTATCTCTGGCTAACAAGAAAAATGATTTTGTTAGAGGGACATGTTTTGTTTGAACATTTTGTAGTTTCCTAGTTGACCTTCTAGATAACGCTCTTTGAGAATAAGGAGAAAAGTGTGTCTGGTTTGTGTGTGTATATTTATACATTAAAAAAACTATTTTTAGGTAGTTTTGTCAGTTGAGCTAGGAATGTGAATTTAAAAATTTCTCATGTCAATAAAAAGTGCTGGGCAACCAGTATCATGAATTTTGAAAGATCATTAATGATTCCTCAATTTTTGGTGTTTAAATATTTTGTAACCCAAATTTCAAACATTATTCGATTTCAAAAAATTAGTAACAGAAAAAAATGCCACAGTGGAATGCAAAATAAGCTGTGGGTTTTTTTTTTTTTTACAATTAACTATTTTGTTATTTATTTATAGACTTTATTTTTTAGAGGAATTTCAGGTTTGCAGAAAAATTGAAGAGGAAATACAGAGAGTTCCCATGAGTCCCCTTTCCCCACATTGCTCCCCCCACCTGCAAGTTATTAGTAACGTCCTGCTTTTGAGCAATGTATTTGTTAGCACTGAAGAATCAAGATGTCCTTTAGTAGGTGAACCGATAAACTGTGGCGTACCCACAATGGAATATTTACTCAGCTCTAAAAAGAAATGAACCGTCAAACCGTGGAAGACATGGAGGAACCTGCAATGCCTATTACTTAGTGAAGGAAGCTAATCTGAAAAGGCTGCATACTGTATGATTCCAACCATATGACTTTTGGGAAAGCCAAAACTGTGGAGTCAGTGAAAAGATCAGGGCTTACAAGGGGCTAAGGGAGATGGAGGAATGAACGGATAGAGCACAGAGGAGTTTTAGGGCAGTGAAACTCTTCTTCATTGGATACTATAATGGTGCATATGTGTCACTGTGCAGTCGTCAAAACCCTTGGAATGTACAGCACTAAGAGTGAGCCCGAATGTAAACCATGGCCTTTGGGTGATGATGATGTGTCAGTGCAGGTTCATGGGCTCTGGTGGGGGTACTGATAGTGGGAGAGGTTGTGTGGTTGGAGGGTGGGGCAGGAGGTATACAGAAATTGTACTTTTAGCTCAATTTTGTGGCAAACCTGAAACTGCTCTAAGCCATAAAGTGTATTAAAGGAAAATCCTACAGAGCTTTCTGAAACTTAAATTTGTAAACCACCTAGCAATAATGCCTGGACATCTTGAATTCTCTTTTTGAGTAATAAGGGATAATTATAAAGAAAGTAAGATGATTTTGGAGGACTTCACTTGGCTTGTATTCTTTCTCTCATTCTTTCATTTATTTTAAAACACTTAGAGGCTTTTTTTTTTTGCTCCATGTTAGGTATTGATGTTTCATGTGGGTTATGCTATGATCAAAGTGATATCTGACATAGTTTTATCTTTTTCATTTTTAGAGATTTAATTGATGTGGGACTTCTTTTTCCTTAGTGCCTTTAGCAAAACTTGTTTGTTTGTTTAGGAAAATGTTTATTGTGGTGAATTTTATCTGGCAAGGGCTTAGGGTATATGATATCGTTCTGTAAGTTGTATTAGAGCCTACTTTCAGTTAAAGTGTCAGTAATTTTGTTTTAAAACATTTATACTTCAGTAAGTATTTGGGAAGGCAACAGATATAAAGCTGATATTAAAAATACGAGTTTGGATCACAAAATTGGTGAGTATATTCCAAATTGCTGATGTATGTTCAGACTATCACTTGCACAAAACTGTGCTCTATGCATCAAGTTTTCTTAATGCTTTCTGAGAATTCATTGGAGATAGAGTTGTTGTTTTTTTTTTTTTTAAGTTGTTATAAAGGTAGATGTATTCTTTCAGACTTGAACTTTGTTTTTATTAGTAGGCATTAAGTTAAAAAAACATGTATCTGTTGAAGTACTGCGAGAATCCCCATGTTTTGCCTCATACTGTACCTCCCTCTACTGTTCTCCCCTTGTATTTATTTGGACCACTCTTTCCAACTGAAATGCATTTCTTCTTCCTTCACTTCATCTTCACTTGTCCTTCCCTAGGTCTTTGAAGGGCTGTGAGTGGGCCTTTATTATTGCCTGGCATTTTTTCTTGGCATTACATTGCTGCCCCGTATTCCCCTTCTCCTCTACTCCTTTTACCCCACCACTTCCCTCATCAGTCTCAGAACATGATCTGGCTTTGTATTTTATTTGAAAATTTGAGAACTCCATTCCATTTGCACTTGCTCCTTCCAGCTTTTCCTGAGGAAGAGGGCTCTCCTCTTTTGGTCAGAACCACTTTCTTTCCTTACCTTGCTCTAGATTCCACAGTCCCACCTGCTTAGATTGGCTTTCTCAGCCATCTGTTTTCTCTGGCTTGTATCTTTTACCTCCCCTTCTATACTGGGTCTACTCTCTCTGCCCCTCCCCTTTTTGTAGGCATAAAATTCACATCCCTTGCATTTTATAAATAAAAATGTAGAGCCATATTCTTCTTGGCTGCTGCTGCTTTTTTTTTTTTTTTTGCTTTTTATTTCTGTCACAGTTCAGCCCAGAAATAGCCACTCTGCTTTTTGTTTACTCCTCATTTCCCCACAGCCTGGTGACTCCCACTGCCCCACTGAGACCACACTCAATAAGTCTGATAGTCCACCTCAGTCTGCCTCTTAATGTCATATTCCCTTCATTTGTGGTTTAACATCCTTACTTTTTGACACTATTCACTGTTTCTTTCTTGTAGTTCTTCTTCGGCTTCTGTGATATTATTTAAGGTGTTTCTTGTGTTGTCTTAGCCATTCATTGTAGTCTCATCCTAGGGCTCATATTGTTTGGCCTTATCCCTTAATTATTGCTATTGCCCAGCGTGCTACTGTTATTACTAGAGGAGAGTCTGCAGTTGTGACCCATTTAGGTCCCTCTCCCTAAATATTGTTCTACGATGTGTGTGCTGACAATTCTCAAATATCATCATCAACCAAGTACATGTACTTTGGCACAGGTTTTTTCTTCTTCTTGGACCTACTATTGGGCATCTGTATTAAGATGTCTCATGGGCACCTCAGAAGCAACATGGTCAATATAGAATGAAAAGCCAGGCATGGCATGGTGGCACATGCCTTTCTCTGTTGCTGAGGTGGGAAGATCACTAGAGCCCAGGAGTTCAAGGCTGTAATGTGAATAGCCCACTGCACTCCAACCTGGGCAGTATAGCAAGACCTTGCCTCTTAACACACACACACAAACAACTCTGTCACACACGCACTCACACATACACACTCACACATGCTCACACACACACTCTCCCACACACACACTCTCCCACACACACACTCTCCCACACACACACTCCCATAGAGACACACAGTCACACATACACAATTTTTACTTTTGATAAATGTACTCTTCTACACACACACACACACACACACACACACGTGTATATATGAATTTCTCATGTGGATTAGATGAGAAATCATTCTAGACTCCTTTTTACTCAAATCTCTCATCTGCTCTGACCAAATTTCACAAATTCTATATGCTTAATTATCTGTTATGTTCTTTCTCTTGTATGTCTTCAGGAACACTGTCAGAGTTTAGCCCCTTACTGTTTTTGCCCAGTACATTGGAATTATGCAATAAGTATTTACTCTCTGTGAATAAATGTGTGAACTAATCAGTCAATAAATGGGAAATCAGTGTTGTTTCTGTCAGAATTTCTCTAATACTGGTAACCAAAATTCTTCTGACCAGCCTGCCTATTTTCACTCTAGTCCGTTTCCAGTTCATCAGGCACATTTCATTCATCAGTCAGTAAATGCTTAGTATTCTTTCCAAAGTGTAGATCTATTTGTGACATGTCTCACACAGAAATCCTCTGCTTTCCTGATCAGCTGCGTGTTCCTTCGCTTGACACACAACGTTCATGATCCAGCCTGTCCCTGCTACTCTAGCCGTCTTTCTCATCGCTTCCCTTCATAGCTGCTTTTCAGTCACATGGAATTGTACTTTCACAACTCACCATGCATCTCTGCATTCCATGCTGCTCTCCTTCCCATAATCTTCCTTCCTCACCTAACGAATACCCCTGGATTCTTTAAAGTTCATGCTGAGTGTTCCCTCCTCTGGGACCCTCTCAGGCTGGCTAAGTGCTGTCTTCTGTGGGATCCGCATCACACACAGCACTCACTGCACTCTGCTTCGGCCATTGTGGTTGTCTTTTCCTACAAGGCTGAGAGATCTTTGAAGGAAGAGACCTCCTCTTACTCAGTTTTGTATTCCTAACAGAAATGGCGAATGGTGCTTATCTCATAGTAGGTCCTCATAAATAATTGGGAATAGGAGAGTAAGAAGTAGTTTGAGAGATAATGGCTTTAGACTACACTAGATTATTTCTCCATCACTCAGAGGGTATATCAGTTCATAAACTTGACCAGGAAATAGGGGTCAAATGGCTGTTTCCTGAGCATCTTCAGGAATATCATTCTGTGTTTTTGTCTTTTGAAGGCTAAATATTTGAATTGAGACTAAGAAAGTGTTTGTACCTTTGTTATTCAGCAAATATTTATTGAATGACTTTTCTATGGGAGGGAGTGTGAAAGGATAGATACTAAACAGGAATATAAAAGTAAAACCTTCAAAACAAACGTTCTTTTTGGAAGCAGAGTGATAATAGTAAAATTAAGGTTATTTTGGCATTATCATTAGTAGGTAGGTGTTTTTTCTCTACTTGTTATGTAAATATAATGTAAGAATTAAAAAGAGAAATATATAAAGCTGCATTGTGAACTGTAACACTCTAAAAATTTATAATAGGTTCATTGTCCTCTTATCTTCTGTATTTCTTGCTGATTGTTTAATTCATTTGAAACAGTTTGATGCAGATATATTTGATAAAGGACTCTGTTGTTTTTGCAGTAAATAAAAAACATATGTTACTGGTAATGTAATTTTATAAATGATTATAAGAATTAGATTCTGTACCGGAGACTTTTGCTTTAGAATAGATGAGAAATATATAATCCTCAGGAACTTATTGTTGCTTTTCAATTTTAGGTGGACTGTGCATTGTCACTTATTCGACTTGGGATGGAGCGGAATATTCCTGGTTTGCTGGTTCTCTGTGATAATTTGGTTACTCTGGAAACATTGGTTTATGAAGCTGGGTGTGACGTAACTCTCACCCTGAAAGAACTCCAGCAGATGAAAGACATTGAAAAACTAAGATTGCTGATGAATAGTGTAGGTTTTATTTTAACTTCCTTTTTAAACACTTTAAAGCGTTTTCTATGCACTTTGATACGTATATGTCTCAAACCAAAGATGAAATGTTCTCCACACCTGAGAAGTCGGTAAAAAAAGATTGACTTTTTTCACAATAAAATATTATGGAGAACTTATGAAACACATATAAAACTGTTTTGGTTGTGTTTATACCTTGCTTGCCCTTTACTCAGACCCATCCATATAACTTTTTTTTTCCCTTCTAGTTAGGTGTATTTCTAAAGTAGCTAGTGATTCTAACCTATCACTTTGTTAAAATTCCCATTACTTAAAATTTCAAGGACTGGAAAAAGTATCAGGGTTAAGAGGACTGGGTGGTTGTGTGAAGAAAATATCTTGGCTTCAGGGTTAGTGTGTTTAAGAGAATTTTCCCACTGATTCTTAGATCATTCTGTGCTTTTTCCCCAAAATTAGGACCTTATTTCTACTCTGGCCGCAGAGTCAACAGGCAAGAAGGATGGTGCTGTGGAGCTGGTAGCTGCCAATGCTCTTTCTAGTCTTTTGCTCGTTGGCAGCTTAGGTTGAATGGGCCAGAAGAAGGGGCAGAGTCACAACTGCATGATAGGTTCTTTTTCCTCCCTGGACTCTTTCTCTCTCCTTCCCTTCCACATTTTCCCCCATCTTATATTTATCTTCCTTTTTCTTTTTCTTTTTTTTCTTTTTTGAGACAGTGTCTCACTCTGTGACCCAGGCTGGAGTGCAGTGGTGCGATCTTGGCTCACTGTAACCTCTGTCTCCTGGGTTCAAGTGATTCTCCTGCCTCAGCCCCCCGAGTAGCTGGGATTACAGACGCCCACCAACGAAAATGCCAAAAAACAAAAAAAAATTTTTTTTTGCATTGTTAGTAGAGACGGGGTTTCACCTTGTTGGCCAGGTACTGGTCTTGAACTCCTGACCTCAGGTGATCCACCCGCCTTGGTCTTCCAAAGTGCTGGGATTATAGGCATGAGCCACCTCGCCCGGCTTATCTTCCTTTTGTCTCTCCCTCTGCTTTACCTTCCCGTTGTCTTATTAGTTTCTTTTCCTGATAATCTACCTAAGTAAAATTAATTTGTGTTGTATGTTGACTCCTCTTAAGAGCTTTAGGTGTATCTTTTAAGGGATAATTAAGAGAAACCATAATGAGTGAAACTATCTCTGTCATCTGGAATTTTGTAAAGGTGGTTATAAAGGGGCAAAACAAAGCAAAGAGGAAGAGGAAAAAGAAGGGAGAGATTCCTGACTTTTCTAGATGAAACCCTATTTTCTAGTGGCCCCTATTTTAGAACCTGTGCTTATTTGTCTATCTCTCTTTCTACTTTTTTCGTTCACTCTTTGTTCACCCTTTGTTGATCTAAGGTTACCTCTGTCTGTCTCTGTCTCTTTTTATACTCACTCTCTTTTTGGGTATGCCTTCTCTTTGCTCTGGACGATTTCATGACTGAGCTGGAGTAGCAGCATGTTGGTTTTCTAGAGCTGAGCTTAGGCTCCTTGGGACCCCACATTGCTTATGATGTAAAGAGATGAGCCATAGAGATATTGATGAGCTATAGTGATATTGATGAGCCATAGTGATATTGCTGCTGTCAGCTCTACTAGCCCCAGTAGCCGGTGATTCATTTTCCTGCTACCTGTCAATCCACATGTGAGAGGTGAACTGGACTGTGTGTTTTAGAGTGTTAGGTTTGCACTGTTTAACATCAGTCTGAGGACCTGTAAGCTTTAGAACTTGCTGTCTGATATAATAAGACATTTAGTTAAACTTCATTCTTGTTTGTCTGTTTTGCTTGATTGTACTTTCAGTGTTCCGAGAACAAATACGTGACAAGTGCCTACCAGTGGATGGTTCCCTTTCTTCATCGTTGTGAGAAACAGTCGCCTGGTGTGGCTAATGAGCTATTAAAGGAATATTTAGTAACTTTAGCTAAAGGGGACTTAAAATTTCCCCTGAAGATATTTCAGCATTCCAAACCAGATGTAAGTAGAAACTAACTTCTTAAAAGTCTGTGCACTTTTCCCCCTAGAGTATTAGGTTTTATTTATAGAATTTTTATAGTAGGCTTTGCAGATAATTTCCATTTAAACAGAAAAACAAGTGGTTGTCATTATATTGTTTAAAAAGTTTTAACAGCATAGTCCAAATTTTTTGAAAGTTTGTAAAATTGTGTTTATTTTGATTGATTTCATTCTAAAGTTTGTTTGCCATCTACTATATTTAAGAAACTGGCAATACCAAGAAGCCTAAGAGTTGGCAAGTATTGAATTCTTCTATACATGACTTTCCCAGTGTTACCTCATTTAATCCTTATAATAATCCTATGGCGTAGATACTTTTATTATCTTAATACTACAAGAAATGAAAATTGTGATATAAAGTGAATAGGGTAATTGCCCAGGGTTACACAGTAAATAGAGAAACCAGGATTTAAACATAGTATTCTAATTCCACAACTGTGTCCTTAACCACTACACTTTTTCCTACTGCAAACAGGAAAAGGGAACGTTTCTGCCCTCGAGGACCTTCATAGTATTTATGCAAATTCTTAAGTTATCATAAGACATATTGAAAGTATTCCTTTTTTCTTTCTTTTTTTTGTTTCGAGACAGAGTCTCACTCTGTCTGCCAGGCTGGAGTGCAGTGGCACAGTCTCGGCTCACTGCAACTTCCATATCCCAGGCTCGAGCAATTCTCCTGCCTCGGCCTCCCGAGTAGCTGAGACTCCAGGCGTGTGTCACCACGCCCAGCTAATTTTTGTATTTTTAGTAGAGACGGGGTTTCACCATGTTGACCAGGCTGGTCTCGAACTCTTGACCTCAGGTAATCCTCCCGCCTCGGCTTCCCAAAGTGCTGGGATTACAGGTGTGAGCCACTGCACCTGGATGACATTTTGTAATTATTCTTAGTAATTCTTATATTTGCTTGCAACTACTATATATGTATAGCTTTGTATTTCTAAAGGGTACAAATGATTGTTTGTGTTTCCTGGTAGTATAGTCATTTTGTTAAGTGCAGTATACTTTGGCAATATCACAAACCTAAAAATTTAGCCATAGATCAAATATACCGTTTCAAGAGATAATGTCTCCCTTTCCATTGGAGGGTATGCAAGCAAGTTGGCAGAGCCACGGAAGGCGCTGACTTTGTAGTAAGGTTCAAAACATTAGATTGGGGTTCAAGCAGAAGCCATTTGGGGCTCCTTCTAATTCTAAATTCTGGCTGGGACTGTTCCCTTGCACCGGCCGTCATTAGCAATGTCTGGTAGATACATGGTCATGGACCAGTATAATCAAGATAGAAAGGAAAACATTGCTTAGTTAATCTTAGATATGTTTTGGTTTCTAAAAGGTTGATCTGTCAGAAGTATATCTGTTAATTGGGTATGTAAAATTTTCTCTCTTCTCTTAAGCAGTTTGCTCTTGGTAATCTGATTTTAAGTTTGGGGTGGTGAGATCAGGGTGGACGGCTTATGGCAGCAGAATACTTTGTGAGAAGCAAGATGGATTAAATATGAATGTTTTATGAGGAAGAAAGAAGTGACTTTAAGTTCCTTCCAGTAATCTTGTGTGTTATACTTCCGTAAATCCTTTGTATATGGTCAGCTTTTTGTTGTTTTCACTTGGCAATTTAGCATGTGGCTTTTGAATAAAACATACAGCCATTTGCCTTTGTTGAAATATGTGAATCTCAAAGCAGGAAACAGTGATGTTGTTGGGCTTTTCCTTTCCAACCCAACTGCTGTCTTTCTACAACATACATGTGATCATGTCATAATCTGTGGAAGGTTTTCCGTGACTGACCATTGCTGACCGGTAAATGTTGGAATCTCTAGAGTGGCTTGTAAGGTTCTTTGCTGTCTGCTTCCTGTCTGCCCTTTAGCTTTATTTCTCTCCATGTATGCACTAGGATACCCACATGGAACTTCTTAACTCCTCCCCTGTCTGGTTCACTCTTGGCCCTCCGTGTGCTGCGAACTGCTTCCTTTGTTTGGAGTAGTGATCCCCTTTACTTCACTTAACAAATACCTGCCTATCCTTCAAGGTCCTGCTAAGATTCTCTCTATTATGAAACCTTCTGTGACTTCCCTGTCTTCATACTCTGTCTCTATTATAGCTCTTGTCATACTGTGCTGTATTTATTTGTTTACATGTTTGTCTCTCTCTCTCTTTGCTTTCTGTGTATATCTTCTAGATCTTACTTATCTCCTTATTACCAGGGAATTGCACGGTGGCTAGTAGAGAGCAAATGTCAGCAAATTTTGGCAGGGCAAGTGAATAAATGATTGAATGATTGAAACTGGTATCAATATAAAAAATACAACAAGACAAATCTCTAAGTGAAAAGATTTTATTTGGGAACAATATTTGAGAAGTAGGACTGCAATTCAAGACATGCATACAGACTGAAGTGGCTTCCAATATGTGTGGAGATTAAGGGAATAGGTTAGGGTTTACTGGGGAAAGAGGAGGTTGTGCAAGTTGTTTTGAAAAGAAATCTTTTTGGTGCTGGCAGTGTCTTACAAGAGCTGGTGAGTTCTGATTTGCAAGCGTCAGTTGCAGTAAGATAGGGCTTTGTAATCTTGGGGTTATGGTTAGGCTCTTGTAGTTTTGGGTTGGGCTTGAGAGAGTTTTTGAAATAGGCATGTGTTTATGTAGAAGTAATAAGTTGTCCTTGTGTGATTCATGTAGTCGACTGTGGTTTGGAAAAATTTTTGTGATAGTTCCTGTTATTAGGCAAATGTTGTCTAAGAGCCCCCCTCCCGCCCCGACTTCATGGCTCTCCCCAGCTCCATTTGCCAGGGTTTGACACAGTGACTTCTATTTTGAATGTTATAAAGTTCACACTGTATTTTATTATGTTGCTTTATATAACTTGATTACATTTGTTTGCTTTACTAAAATTGTGCAGGGAGCCTTGTTTGTATTTTACTTGATTACTTGCAAAAACAATGCACCTCAGAGCTTCCATGAATCATGCACAAAGTATTTTTAGTAACGTAATAGGTGCAATTATTTCTGTATCAGACAGGATAGACTAAGTTATGCTACATTAACAAGTGACATCTATATCTTAGTAGCTTACGGCTGCGAACATTTATTTCTCACAAGTGTCATGTCAGCTGTGGTTGGCCTCTGCTGTGTCCCATGTCTTACTCATTTGGGGACTTAGGGAGAAAGAACATTCCTCTTTTCTCTCTTGTGGCACAGGAAAAAGAACAAAGTAGATACACACAGTGGCTCACAAAACTTCAGTCCAAATGTAGCTTAGGTTACGTCTTTACATTTCACAGGTCAAAGAACATCTCATGGGCAAGCTTGATGTTAATGGGGCAGTGAAGAGTAATCCTCTCAAAGGAAGAGAGGAGCGAATACTTGGGAATGATAATGAAATTGACCAGAGTCATAATGATAAAGAAATGGATCTTGAGACGTATCCCAGTGCTACCACTACACTTAGCTGCCACATTTGTCTCTGAAACCGTTACATATGCCTCGAACCTCCCTCTTTTTAAAAATAGTATCTTAAAGCACTCCTTTCTGATTTTAAGCCATTGTTCTTTGCTTGGATTCCTCCTTGGAAAGTGAAACTTGGGAAGAAACTTGGGCTAGTCCTAGGTAGGAATAACTGGGGGCCAAAAGCTTCTGCCTTCTCATATTGTTCTCTGACTTCTAAACTAGTAATTTTTGAGTGTATCTGTGCCTCAGAACCATGTGCATTTTTCTTAGCATTTTCTGTGCTCAATCCAGATATAATGGATTAGAAATTAGCGGAGGCATCCTGGAGTACGTGTTTGACAATTTATTCGTGATTTTGATGGAAAACCAGGAACAACTGCTTTAAATGTTCACTCTTCTTTTAACAAATAGGACTTCACTAGGTATCATAGCTTTGTTAGGTGCCATCTTTTTTGTTCATTTCTGATTACATATGTCAGTGAGCAATTTTAGTTTGAAAATGACCTTTTCTTATTTAATGCTTACTATAGAATATTTAGAAAACTCAAAAAACATAAAGATGAATATAAATTTTTGTAGCTGGCAATATCATTGACTAGAAATTCTAAAAATGTTACCACTAAAATATTTAGAAGTATTCATTAAAATGTTAATTTTTAAAAAATCTGTTTACCTGCATAGTTGAACTTTTAGGAAAACGGGAAATTTCTACCAGGCGAAAGTGAAGAGAGAGGTAGAAGTTAGAGAAATACTCATGAGAAGGAGGGAGTGGCTAGGGATAGGGATTGTGGTCTTGAAAACCTGTAGAGGAGTGAATTTTAATACCTGTCTTCAGATAGAAGGTGAAGTCTTTGAAATGATGAGTCAGAAGTCAGACTTCTGGTAGGTCGTGAGTGACCTGGTCAGCTGACCCTGGAGCCGATTTAGGGCGCTTGCCTTGGCTTCAGAGTCACCACAGCTGTGGCCAGTCACTTGGCCAGCAGATGCTGTAGGCTGAGAAGCCATCCACTGAGGAGGGGTACCACGCAAAAGAACAGGAGGAGGAAACAGGCCAATGCTGTAACTCAGGCTGAAATTGAACAGCCTACAGAGGGAGAAAGTGTTCAAGGCCAAGGAAGCTACAGCACTGGGATCCCACGGAACTGCAGGAGACCCACAGGAAGATGCCTATCTTCCAGACCTACTTCTAGCAGAACTGGGATGAAGTCTTCGACAACCTTTGCCATATTGGCTGGAAATCCTTGGAAACTTCCAGAAGAAAGGAGCACCTGTTTCATGGACTGGCATTTTAGATGCCCTCGTGGAATATGAAGCTTTAGCAAAGCTCAAGTTATGTTCTTGTGAAAAGGCATTAAATTATTTCTGTATATTATATAGTCGGTCTTTTAACTTTTTGAGAGTAGCAAATCTAGCTTCTTTGTATAGACTTAGAACTTATCCAAAGATTTTATCTTTTCCCCTCATATTTCTTAGAAATTTAATGAGCACATGTTGTCTGTTTTCCTATGCCTTTTAGCTCAAGTACACATAAATCAATGTTGACTTTTTCTTTCTTAGATCTAGTAAAAAGTAATACACTTCTTTGAAGAAAAAAAAGGATGGAATAATTTTTTTTTGTTCTAACACTTTCTTGAAGGTCATGGGCTTTATGAAAAAATATTAAATGGTTACTTGAACCTGTGAGAAGTTGCAGCAAGCCTTAAAGTAGTTTATTCTTGCTAATGGTTAGAATAATGAATACTTGTGAATTGTTTGGGCTACATTTCGTTTCTCTTAATCAAAACCAGATAAGAGAATTCACAAACTTTCTACATGTTATTACTTGGTATACTGATACTCATTTAAAATTAAAGACTCTTTATCATGCAGAAAATGAAAGAAAAAGAAGATATAAGACTTCTGTATAATGCCAGGGCTCTTTAAAGGATCCATTGTCAATAAAAGTGTAGAGTAGGAAACTGCTTATCCGTTGGCACATGAAGTCAGCAGAGGAGCGTGGCTCCCTGGGCATGTATTCTGGATTCGAGGGGAGTGGGGAATGTGGGGGCAGGGAGTTGCTTTCTGAGCAGTCAAACAACGAGCTTGCCTAACATGAATATGTGCTTTCAGTTAATACTCCTCTGTGACCTGTGATAAAACTGGACATGGGCTGGTGATACCTAGTTTGCTTGGTAGTAGCAAAAGCAAAACCTCTCTGAAGGACTCACTTTAATCTAGACTGTACAAGATTCTTAAAGCTTTGATAAAGATGAGTTTACACTCCAACTTTATAAAACACAAAAGGAAAGTAAACTTTGAGCAAAACTCAGTGGCAGGCCTTACTCCCCTTCCCTCCTGGTAATAGATGATCAGATGCAGGCTATAAAAATGAATATTTTAAATATTTAGGATATGAGGAAAGAAAGACCATGAGATAGGAAGGAGAAATTGTGAAAAAAGAAAAGATTTGAAAAAGAAGCACATAGAACTTCTATAGTTGAAACTGTAGTAATAAAAGCAAAACATTAAATGGATGGATTCAAAAGAATTTTGGTTACAATTGAAGAAAGAATTGAAATATTGAAGATAATCTAAGAAATTTTCTGGATTGTTACACATGAAGGTGAAGAAATGAAAAATATACAGGGTTAAAAGACATTGAGGATAGAGAGAGCAGGTCTGACATAAGAGTTCCAGAAAGAGAATAAGCATTCCAGGAAGAGAGACTAGAGATGACAATAAGCAGGCAGTATTCAACGTGGGACTTTCCTAAAATCAATGAAAGATACGAGGTGCATTCAGATCTTGAGGAAGATAAGTGAAATATAGTTCAGCCTAGATTTGGATGCACTGTAATGGAGCTTAAGGATACCATGGACACAGAGAGAATCTTCAAAGTGGCCTAGTGTAAACAAAAGTTACAGTCAAAGGAAAACCGTAAATCTGAAAGCAGACTTCTTAAGAACAATGGATACCAGAAGACAATGAAATAATATACGTGTTAAATGTCGAGTAAAATTAACCTTGATATTTAAGTCAACCTAATAGTTAATGATAGCCAGCATTTACTTGATGCTTTTAAAAAAACTTTTTGTAGGGATGGTGTCTTGCTACGTTGCCCAGGCTGGTCTCTGGAACTCCTGGCCTCAAGCAGTCCTCCCGGCTCAGCCTCCCAAAGCACTTGGATTATAGGCATGAACCACCGTGCCTGGCTACTTAATGCTTTTTCTTTGGTAGTTATGTTTTAAACATTTCACATGTATTAACTCATTGAAAGTTTTTTATGACTATATAGCTATCATTGTTCGCATTTTATAGATTCAGAAAAGCAGAGTAGTTAGTTAGCTTGCTCACATTATATGTTTCTTATTTACTGATGCATTAGGGATTTAAGCCTAAGTAGTGTGACTTCCAAACCTTTAAGCTACATAGTATACTGCATTTCTAACCCAGGATATTTTACATAGAGACACTATCATTCAAATGTGAGTGTAAAAAAGACTTTTTACAGATAACTGAAAACAGAGTTTATCATTTACAGACCCATCCTGAAAGAATTATTCAAGGATGTACTTCATGAAGAAGGAAATTATATCCAAAAAGAAAGTAGTGAGATATAAGAGGGAATGATAAAGAGTGGGGAAAAAAGAATCATACTTAGGAAACAGTAAATATGAAAAAAATATAAATAAGCATTCAGTGTATAAATTAATAATAATGAAAAAGTATGGAAAGTATTAAAAGCAGGATGAACAATAGTAAGAAGGGAGTTTTAGTGTCAGAGTTAAAATGATCAAAGGATCTGAGTTGTTCAGGTGTTGGATGAGGATAATCTTAACCAGACTTTGAATAGTCAAGTATGCATATTACTTTATTATATTTTTATTCTGACGTATAGCACGTGTGGTAGGTAGAATAATAGCCTCCCAAAATGTCCATGTCCTAATTCCTGAACCTATGAAGATGTTACCTTACCTGGCAAAAGGGGCTTTGCAGGTTTGATTAAAGCAAGGACTGTTAGATGGCAAAGCTATCCTGAATTATCCAGGTGGGCCCAGTCCAACCACATGAGTCCTTAAAGGTAGCAGATCTTTCTGGCTGTGGTCAGGATGCTATAGAATTGTCAGAGTGATGCTGTCTTTGAAGATAGAGAAAGGGGCCATGAGACAAGTAGTGTGGGCACCCTTTAGAAGCTGGAAAAGGCAAGGAAGTGGGTTCTCTTCTAGAGCATCTGAAGGAACACACATTCAGTTGCTGACAACTGAATTTTAGCTCAGTCAGGCCCATTTTGGTTTCTGACCTACAGAACTGTAAGAGGATAAATTTGTGTTAAGTAATCAAGTTTGTGATAATTTGTTATGGCATCAATAGAAAACAAATACGGCATACATAACAGAAAACTACACATAATGTATAAGGCTAGACATTTTTCTAAAAAAAACACCTGTGTAATTGCCGTTGAGGGTCTTTTGAAAAATTTGACTCATTCTGCTGTGTACATAGTAGCATCTTCTTGTGGTTTTAATTTGCAATACTGTGAAATGGAAATTATCCTTACCCGTGTGGCAAGTTATCTCCACTCTCTTTGTCATTTTATTCTCTGAGTAGTGAAGTCCCTGTAATCTGATCAGGGATTGAGCTGTTTCAAGTTTTGAAAAGACTCTCCTATTTCTAGTTCTCCCTTATTCCTAGGGTGTAATCCTCCAGAAAGTATCGGAAGTATCGGGTGCTTACTAGGCCCCTCTCCTTGGCAGGTCCTGGACTCCTGTCCCAGCAAGATGTGTTTGTGGAGGGCATACTTAACCCCTTAAACTTTTGGCTGCAATTTGGTCTACGGTCCTCAGGAATTGAAAAGTATCTCTAGAGCTATGCTATTCAAAATGGTAGCCACTAGCCACATATGGATATAAATCTAAATCTAATAAAATTTTAAGAACTTACTTATTTAGTCTCACTAGCTTTCCATGTATTGGGATGCATGTCATTCCAAATATTTTTGCAATTACAAGCAGTGCTTCAATGAATAACCTTGTCCATATGTATTTTTAAATTATTGGTGTATTTTCAGTGTATATTCCTGGAAGGAGATTGCTGGGTTTAAAAAGGCAAGAGTTGTCTGGATATTGCCAAATTTTTCTTTAGTAGGATTGTTCTAATTTACATTGCCACCAACCAAGTAGGAGCATGCCCATTTCTCCACAATTTTGCCAACAGAATTTGTTGTCATATTTTAAAATTTGTGCCAATGTGATAGGTGAGAAATGGTATTTCAGTGTTGTTTCAATTTGCACTTTTCTAATTACGAATGAGTTTTAACATGTTCCGGTATGTTAGGTAGACATTATCTCTCTTTCCTGAACTTATTCCTGTCCTTGCTCCATTCTTGCCTAGGGTTTTTGTTCTTTTGTACCTTAATTTTTAGAAATTCTTACATATTCGTGTAACTAACCCTTTGTCTATGGCATATATTGTGAATACTTCTCCCAATTGTTCAGTTATCTTTTGACTTTGTTTATTGTGTCATACAATGTTTTCGTTTTTTTATTTTTGTGTAGTCAGATTGTTCGATCTTTTACTGCCTCTGTATTTTGAGTAATGGTTGGAAAGCCATTTCATACTCAGAGTTAAGGAAGAATTCTCTCACGTTTTCTTCTAGTACTTGCATGGTTTTATTTTTCTCTTCCCAATTTATTTGGAGTTTATTTTTTGTATTATGAGACATGGATCTGATTTTATTTTCCCAAATGACTACGTAATTGTTCCAGCATCATTTATTAAAAAGTTTCTCTTTACCCTGGTGATTTGAAATGCCACCTTTGTCATATACCGAAATTTCCATCTGTACATGGGTTTAATTCTAGAGTTTCTGTATTCTACTGGTCTGTCTGTCCATGCACTAGTACTGCATGATTTTAATTACAGAGAGTTTATTGTGTTTTAATGTCTGAGGAGGTAGTATTCCTCTGTGGGTTTTTTCCCCGTTTTTTGTTTTTGTTTTTGTGTTATTGTGTATTTGTTTTTCTATCTGAACTTTAGTACCATTTTGTCTACTTTCATAAAATTGCTTGTCGGTGTTTTGTTGTGATTGCATTGAATTTGTACGTTAGGGAGACCAGTATTTGTCTAATGTTCAGTCATTGTATCCAACAATAGGGGATGTTGTTCTATTAGTTTATGTCTTTTTAAATCTCTTTTAGGATTGCTTAAAAATTTTCCTCTTAGATGTTTTGCACATTTTTTGTTAAATTTATTCCTGAGTTTTAAGTTTTCTCTGTTGGTACTATCTGCCCTCATTTCCTCCGTTTAATGTTTGTGTATATAAAAGCTATTTGTATGTTAATTTTGTATTCTGCTACTTCACTGATTTCTTTCATTGCTTGATTCTTTGGGATTTTCCAGGTATCCTATCTTATCATCTGTGTTCTTTTCTAGTGTATATAGTGCATAATTTTAAGATGTTTTAGAAATTATTATTCTTTTGTATTTTATCTTTTTATGCAGTATGGGTGATAATCTGCAGCCTATGGTGTGGAAGACTCATTTCATTGACTTCTTAGAAAGTCCCAGATGGGCTGTCTTCTTTTAGCTTGAGAAAAGGCAAATGACAGTATAAAAGTGACAACTGAGATCATAGGGAAGGAATGATGAAAAAAAGTGTGTCTTAGACTATATGAAGTTAGGTATCTTGTAGGGATTCTAACAGGGAAAGATTGAAAAATGTCTTACAGATTTGAACAGTATGGTTTATGGACACAACAGATTATATTTTAAAAAATATACTGAATGGCATAAGAAAAGAAATGTGCCATAGGAATACAGAGAGAAAAGGGTATCTATGTATGAGAGTAGTGTAAGGACTTACTCACTGGACTAGCAACTATTGAGCATACTCCAGGACTGTAGACATCTGGGAAAGCTGAATTTAAGTCAAAGTCAAATGAAGATATAACTGGATTATTGGATAGGTTTCAGACATGGCAAGACATGTCTTCTTAAGAAGACATTCCAGGTAGAAGTAGACTAAAACAAGGAGACAAAATCAGGTTAATATCATGTTTAGGTAAGTGCAAGTAATTTAATTTGAGTGGAATAAAACTTTATGTAGAAGGGTAAGTGGTTCATGGGAGCAGGCCATAGAGGCATTTAACTGGAAGGCAAAAGGTTTATTGTTTACCTTTCATACTGAAAGACTGTTAAAGGATTCTCAACATAAGGTTTGAGCATATGTGATCAAATATGGACTCAAGGACATTGAACTTAAAAGTGGTTCTTTAGGACCGGGCACAGTGGCTCACACCTGTAATCCTAGCATTTTGGGAGCCCGAGGTGGGCGAATCACTTGAGGTCAGGAGTTCAAGACCAGCCTGGCCAACGTGGCAAAAGCCCGTCTCTACTAAAAATACAAAAATTAGCCAGATGTGGTTGTGGGTGCCTATAATTCCAGCTACTCAGGAGGCTGAGGCAGGAGAATCGCTTGAACCTGGGAGGTGGAGGTTGCAGTGAGCCGAGATTGCGCCACTGCACTTGAGGGGTAACACAGCGAGACTCTGTCTCAGAAAATAAAAAAATAAATAAAAGTTGTTCTTTAACGTCTCACAGAGGGAAAGACAGGAAGTGGGGAGAACAAGTAAGACATTAGGACTTTGGCTTTTATTTCAAATGGTTTCCCAAATTGTTCCTTGACTGAAATTGGTTTCAGTGTTTTTATCTTCCGGGGATGTTTTCTTACCATATATGAGTGTTTTATTGCCATATCTTCTCTCATTTTCTTTCATTCTTCCTGAATGCAGGATTGTGAGAGCCTGTGTTGCTTAGTTTAGGCTCTGGAGCCAATTGCCTGGTTTGAATCCTTGTTTTACCACTTATTAGCTCTGTGGGTTCAGGCAAATTATTTGACCTGTTAGGGTGTTTGTTTTTCATTTATGTATAATGAGAATAGTACTAGTACTAATTTTATAGGATTTTTATGAAGACTTACGAATTAGTGCACACAAAGCACTTAGAAATGGTACCTGGTACACAATAAGAAATCAGAGGACTGTGTGTGGTGGCTCATGCCTATAATCCCAGCATTTTGGGAAGTCGAGGCAGGAGGATCACTTGAGGCCAGGGGTTTGAGACCAGCCTGAGCAACACAGTGAGACCTTGTATCTGCAAAAAAACAGAAACAAAACAAAGCTGTATATATACACACACACAGGAAAGAAGGAAAAATAAATCAGGAAAAGGTAGCTGTTTTTATTAATTTTCAACAGTACTTATTTTTATTACTCTCAGCTTGTTCCTATTTTACCAGTTAGTCACTTGGCAACCTTGGTTAAAGATGACATTTTTTCAAATGAATACATTCATCCCTCAGTATCTGTGGGGGGGGTTGCCTTAGGACCCCTCTTAAGCCCTCCTACCACCAGGCTACCAAAATCCATGGATGCTCAAGTCCCTGATACAAAGTGATGTAGTATTTGCAATAACCTTTGCACATCCTCCTGTATACTTTAAATCTTCTATAGATTACATATAATACTTAATACAATGTAAATGTTAAGTAAATAGTTTTTATACTATATTGTTTAGGGAATAATGACAAGAAAAAATGGTTTGTACATGTTCAGCGCAGACAGACACTTTTTCCCCCAGATATTTTGGATCCATGGTTGGTTGAATCCAGGGAAGTGGAGCCCACAGATATGGAGGGCCAACTGTACCTTGAAGATATGTATATAAATCCTTTAATTCGGCAGCTTTGGAAAACTTTGTTTTCCTGGTAACCTTGAAAGTTTCTTTTTTACATCCATTGATGTGGCTTTTCTACTGAGAAAATGCCCTTGTTTGGTAGCTTCTCTCCATCACTTTCCTATCTCTTTTGTGTTTACTGATGAATTTCTACTAAAACATTGAAAACTAGTAGACTGTTATCATGGAAATTATCTTAGATTTATTTCGTTGTTGAAAAGAGCTCTAAGAAAATTACTTTCCTTTGGTTGCTGTGGTGCTAATAATATAAGCATGCAAATTCTTACTTTTTTCTGTATTTTTCCTTCTATATTTATTAATTTATTTAATCCTTGCAATAGTCCTCTTAGAAAGGTATTGTTAATATTCACACTTTATAGATGAGAAAAACAAAAATCAATTGGTTATTTTCGTATCCTGGAAAATACTCCAAGAATGGGAATCTGTGGTTTGCAATGGGAAATGCTTTTTTCTATATAGAAAGTGACCCTAAGTAGCCATCTTTCTTCATCAGAACTATGGAATGTGTTCTGTGATTTGCACAGTACTCTATTACAATTGGACTTCTTTTGAATAGAATGTCAGCACTCTGTAGTTAAATGAGTAATATGTAGTGCCTACTGAAAAGTAATAGGTTGTAACATCTTTGAATATCAGTTAAGGAATTTTTTTATAACTTTGTAACTGAAACACATAGAATTTGGCTCCAGGGTTAGAAATGTTCTAATGAATTGCCTTTTTAATTCACAGTGTTTCTTTTTTCTATATTGACTGGGTCATAAATTGAAGAATCTGTTTTCAGCTGATACACAGCTTATGGGGTTACAAATTATCTTTTATGGTTGATTCTGTAATTAAAATGTGACTTCAGTTAGAATTATTAAAGACCCTAGAAATCTATAAAGAAAAATCAAGACTTGTTTCTATAGTTGATTAATTGTGCTATTTAATATTCTATTGACAGTAGTATTGAGATATGGAAAAGTTGACTATAAATCTGTTGACATTTAATACAACATACTTTATTTTCTGTAGCTGCAGCAAAAAATTATTCCTGATCAGGACCAACTGATGGGAATAGCACTAGAGTGCATCTATACCTGTGAACGAAATGACCAACTCTCTCTTTGCTATGACATACTAGAATGTCTGCCAGAAAGAGGATATGGGTAAGAATCCACAGTATGCCAGTCTTAATTGTGTTGTTTTATCCTAACAGTTAAAAACGTTGCTTCCCCAAATGTTTACCTTAGAGAATTTTAGGAATGTGAAAAAAACATAAAGAAGAAAACAAAATCGTCCTCAGTCCTATTGCCTAGGATAAACATTTCTTGTCTTACCAATATATGGGAAGTTCTATATTTTGTTCAACTGTAATTATAATTAAATTCTGAATTTTGTCAAACATGATAATTTTCTATAAAAGAACAAAAATACCACCACCATCTCCACAAAAACTACTCTTTATAAGTCAGTAGATAGTAATTGTGTTTTTAATGAAGCTTTTTTTTTCACATTTATGGACTAATTATATTTATTCTATGAATTGTTTGTTCTTTGCCTTTGCCTACAGGAATTCTTTTAAGTAGTGAATGTACCTAATTCTTAACTACTTTTGTGTTTAAATGGAAATGTTTATAATATGCTTTTGGATTATTTAGTTGTATGCAAGTCAAATTTGTATGTTTTCTTTGGAAGTCAGGTAACAATTATTCTTCTGATCCCTCTATTAAATTGAGTATGTATGATAAATTTCACATCTGGGGACATAAATAACAACACATGAAAGAGTGGTAAATACCAGCAGACGTGTTTTAAGCTTTTGTGACTTTTAGCCAAGTCACTTTACTTCTTTGGTCATTAATTTCCCGATTTACAAAATCAGATATTTAGACAAGAAAGCCTCATTCTCTGTTTTCTCTTTCTCTTTGCTCTCTTTTTATCTTCTCCCTCTTTTCTCTCTTTTCCTTTTACTTTTGAGGACATTTTTATTTCTTCTTTTTATTTTGGGAGGGGGGATCATATCTGACAAAAGGAAATATTTATTTCTTATGTAGCAAATGATAGCAGTCACCAATTTTGCAATCTACTGTGAAATAGTTATTCATGCAGTCATTAGTGGAAGTGAAATCAGGTGAAAGATTAATGAGAAAAGGTTATTTGCATGATACCAAAGTATTACCCCAGTGACTTTTTTTTTTTTTTTAATTTCAAAGTTGAGCTCTAACTGCCATCATCTTAACCAAGTCGTGAAAGGTGGCATCACTTATAGTCAGACTGCCTGACCTTATATGCCTCCTGATGTGATGCAGTATGAAGCACCTGGTCTTACAGCAGCCCTTAAGAAATATTTTTGCTAAAGTTGTTTACCGTGAGTCTAATCAGATTAGTCTTTTAGGCTGAACTTCTAGTTTGCAGCTAATAGGGGAAGTAGAGAGACAAGTTAAATAACACCATGAAGAGTAAGACAAATACTGAATGTGGGCTGTTCTGTGCATTAACTGGTCTTTGTACTTTAAACAGTTAGTGTCATTTAGGAAGACAAAATATGGGGCCGTGGGGAGGCTCTTTTCTAAAATAAAGGAGCCTAAAGGGACATTATCTTCCTCTAATTTTTAAATATAAATAATGTATGAACATAGTTAAAGTCGGAATAAGAAGACTGGTATTAGTAATATCCACTGATAAACAGCTGTTTGCTGCCCACTTTTCCCATCCTTGGATTCCTGTCTTCAAAAAGCAAATACTTTCGCTGGTAGATTTTTCCTTGTCTTTGCCTACCTCCTTTAAAATGTTATGCTCGTGTTGTTATTTTTTTGATTTTGCAATTTTATATCATTTTGACTTCCTTTTATGGAAGTCCTTTCCCTTCTCCCATATCCACTTCTCCTACGATTTTCCAGTGTTTTCATCATTATGATTATGTAAATATTGTTTATACTGCAGAACTAGGTGTGATTTATTTTCCTTTTAATACAACTATCTGTTTTTCTTGGATTGAATAATTTCCTTTTCTGTTGTTTTCTTTTTTTCCATCACCCTCATGCTTTGACAGAACTGTTAAACTACTTTCAGTCGTGAAAACTATTTAATAATCTCTCTGTTCCTTTCTGTTTTTGTTTTTTTCTATCTGTCTCTTCTTCTCTCGCTCTCTTCCTTTTGAAACATCCTTCTTGGAATTGGTATGAATGAATTGTTCTCTGTGTCTGCTGTCCATCTATTATCCTGGGACTTCATTTGCCTCTCTCTCGTGTTGCATATTGCATTTCTTGGTTTTCCTTTCTTCTTTCTTCACTTTTTCCTCATTTTGATGGAGTATACTGTCAAATCACTTCCTGTCAAAGATTGCCTGAGAGGTATTTTTTAAAAGACTGTCACATATTAGGAAAATACCATAATTGCACACTTTTACTTGGTAGAAGGTTTAATTGTACATGGAATCATAGACTTAGAATCCTTATCTTGTGAATTTTGAAGGTATTACTCTTGTCTTTTCTTTCTAGTATTGTTGAGAAGTTCAGTGGCATCCTGAATAATACCTATTTAAATATGGATTTTTTTTAAAGAAGATTTCAATATCTTCATTTTTGGTGTTTGGAAATAGCATAAGGATGTGTTTCTGTTTCATATGTAAATTCATTGTGGTGTTCACTGAATGGTCTCATCCATTCTGGAAATTCATAACCTTCAGACCTTTGAAGAATGTTCTTATATTTTTTCCTTGATAAGTTTATTTGTACCCCTCTCTTTTCTTCCTTCCTTCTTCATATAGGGAAAGGTAAATCAGAGTGGACTCAGCATCTGTGTATTATTCAGACCTGTACTGGTGTGAGTACAGGCTACCTCACATCCCTAGTAGAGAGCAGCAGAGTGTACAAGTGTGTCTCTGAGAACTGTAGGCCTTCCATAGGCAGCCAAAGGCAGGTAAACTGGATAGTATTAATAGATTTTTGTAGCAAAATGTTGTTCCCATTGTTTAAAAATCTCAACCCAAAGGCGGTCAGTGTGTCTGTAGTCAAATTGCTCCTCCCTGGAGTGTGACCAGAGATGCAGAAGCCCCTCCTTCCTCCGAGAGCTGGCGTGGCAGGGAGTTTCTTCCTTACTGGGCTCGGTGGGAACCTTATGATTCCTCTGTCAGCTTCATATCTCATTTCTTGTTCCTAAGTCAACCAGGCACAATCACTGACTTCCAACTCATGTGCGTAACTCTTAAAAGTAAATATATTAGGCTTTGTTTTCCACTAAACTCAAATAGCATAAATATCAGTTAGAGCTTATCTATTAATTATTAAATAGTAATTTGCCTGCTCTGAGGAGATTATCATGGTATCAGTAGGATTATGATATTAAAAACATTTTCTACGTAGATGTTATAGTTAGGGGATTAACATGTTTGTTTTTGAAGAGTGTATAGGCTAAGAAATGCCTCTCATGTATACATGGCCAAAAGCGTTTCTTGGCTTCAGATTATTGGTTTCTGATCTAACATTTTTTTTATGTAAACACAAAGAATGGCTTGATATTTTCTTGTTACTCCATTAATTTCTTAATGATTGCATTTCATGTTTTTAATTTTCTAAGTAACTTGTAATTACAAATTAGCCTTGTATTAAAATATAGGGCTCAAAATATTTTCTGTGGTTCTCTTTGTTCTTCATGCCAAGTTTTTCAATTTATATTCTCTTGGTGATTATTTGTTTATTTTTAGTGGTTAAAATAGTTGTTATTTATCAAATGGTAAGCTATAAATACATCCATTTGCTATTTGAGAAATGAGCAATCACTTAATCTAATTAAATTTTTTTGCATCTTACCTAGGCAGATTATTTAATCTGGCTAAAAAATTCTTTACTCATTATGTTCGTGAATGTCAGTTCACAAAGGAAGAACATTGTACCTCAAATATCTGTGATAAATGATTATAATAGAGCTGTAAAATGATAATTTCCAAAAGATTGCTGAATAAGGCCAGGTGCAGTTACTCATGCCTGTAATCCTAGCACTTTGGAAGGCCAAGGCGGGAGAATCAGTTGAGACCAGTCTGGGGAACATAGGAAAACCCCATCTCTACAAAAAAATGTAAAAATTAGCTGAGTGTGGTAGCGTACACCTTTAGTCCTAGCTACTCGGAAGGCTGAGCCAGGAGGATCGCTTGAGCCTAGGACGCAGAGGTTGCAGTGAGCCATGATCCTGCCACTGCATTCCAGCCTAGGTGACAGAGCAAAACCCTGTCTCAAACAAAACAAACAAAAAAACCACACACACACACACACACACACACACACACACACACACAGAGCTGACTGAGTATGTTAAGGGAAGTTAACTCTGATGAATAATCTTCTGAAGGACTTTCAGTAGAATATATCCCACTCATCATTCTTGTCCAAAGCCTAAAACTTAGTGTAAACAGATAGTATAATATTTGTAAGTTGCACTGATTAATTGTCAGATACATTTAAACCAGGCAGATAGTTTTAAAAATAATGAGGGTTTTTTTGTCCAAAGCAGGACATTTTTAATTTTCCAAGTCCAAAGATTTTTTATTTGGACTTCTTGTTAATAAGACCATTGCTTTCTCTGGTGTGTTCCTCCAAGGTGACAAAGAAAAGAAGGAACAATGGTCGTGCCAAAAAGGGCCGCGGCCACATGCAGCCTGTTCACTGCGTGAACTGTGCCTGATGCATGCCCAAGTACAAGGGCATCAAGAAATTCGTCATTTGAAACACAGTGGAGGCCGCAGCAGTCAGGGACATTTCTGAAGCGAGCATCTTCAATGCCTATGTGCTTCCCAAGCTGCGTGTGAAGCGACGTTACTGTGTGGCTGCAATTCACAGCAAAATAGTCAGGAACTGATGTCGTGAAGCACCGAACACCCCCACGCCGATTTTGACCTGTGGGTGCTGCCCCACAATCCCCACCAAAGCCTATGTAAGGAGCTGAGTCCTTAAATGAAGACAGACTATTCTCTGGAGAAAAATACAGTGGAAATTGTACTTAATAAATAAATAATAAAAAATAAATAAAACCATAAGATCTTGCGGGAATTCAGGTGGAGCATTGCACAGACGGCACCTGAGAGTGGCAGGGGCAGTGTTTCTCAGTTGAGTGTTTGGGACACACAGTTGTCTAGGGTGAAAGAGGGCTTTTATAGCAGTTATAATCTTTTTCACCATATTCCTCTATTCACTTGCACATATGTTGTGCCATACTTAATCTTCCCTACCAACCACATTTTTATTAGTTTGTGATCTTTTTCATGATAGTGTTTCTCCTAGTTTCTGCTTACTGGCTTCCTCAGAAAGCATTGCCTTTTCATCTTCACTCCCTACCAGGGATTATCTATGTGATGGATGTACTTCTCGCTGATTCCTTAACATTGAAGTGGATGGGATTCCCTTCCCTTAATGCACAGGGGATGATTATGTGGAAGAACTTTCCTGAGTATATAGAATCCTAATGGAAACTTCCTGGAGAGGAGATCCTAAGTTGTGTAGATAGGCCTAGGAGAACGCCAACACGACTATGCTTTTTCTTAATCTGTTTCATTGGTTTAAAAGAACAGTAGTAAACAGTGATTTTACCCTTTACCTCATCTTAAACAATCGATTTATAATTTTTTTTTTTACCTTTAAGTACAACTGAACCAAAAGTACCCTAGAAAATAGTTCCTCATATCTGACTAATCTGTAACAGAGAATATTGTTCTACTCTAGCATTTCTTATTCTCTTGAATCATGAGTAATGCTGAATGAATTTAGGCAATATTGTTATTCAGTACACGTAAAAGAAACATCTTTCCTTTTTTTCACTTCATTAAGTTTTGTATTTTATTTAAAAATCTAATACTAAGCTTAAGGGCTTTTTTTTTTCTTCTTTTAATTTATTAGTGATAAGACAGAGGCAACCACAAAGCTTCATGACATGGTAGACCAACTGGAACAAATTCTCAGGTAAGAAAAATACAGTTTTTTTGGCTCCATGCTTATTGAGGGAATTTGTCCAAGAAATGTCACATTAAGTCTGCCTGTGAGTCATTGTTTCTATTTTGACCTCATTTTTGTTTGTCTTGGGAGTGAATTTTTCTCAACAGCAAATACACTATACCCCATTGTCGTGGAGTGATAGAATAATAACATGATCTTTGAAAACCTACATTCAAATTTAGAGCTTACCACTTACTAGTTGTGTGATCTTTGGGCCTAGGATTTTCTTGTCTATAATATCTTAACTCATGAAATTGTGGAATCAATATTAGATTAAACATTTAAGTGCCTCCTACATCGTAGGCACATAAGGAATGTTAGTTCATGCAGCAATTATTGCATCTTTATCAGCAAACAATGTTTATTACACTAACTTAATTGACTATTTGTATTATGTCAAACTGCATTAGAACCCTCATGCAACACTGGAGGAATATTCTTTACTGTTGTAATAAAATGTTAAACTATCTCTTTTGGAGATTGAAATCATCTTAATTTCCCATATAGAAAGTCTGATATTGTTTACTAATATTTATTTTTATGTTTATATAAATATGTACATTTAACTTTTAAGTATTATATTAAAAGTAAAAATTTAAGAATAATAAACTCTGGTCTTCCAATGTATAATTATAGAAATTATAGCTAATAACATTACTAATAGTAGTATGTATGATAATTTGGAGTCCACTGATTAGAAATCTTATTCAAATTAATGGACTTTAGTGTAAAAATATTTCAAGTTGCCTTTGAGGGAACAGAATGGTTTTGTGTACCATAACATGTGAGTTTAATAGAGAATTAACTGTTCAGTTTCCTGGAGACCTGTGTTTATTATTACCTAGCTTGATTCCTGTTATTTTGTGTTCTGAAAGTTATACAGTTGTATTTCTTGAAAAATGTTTACTAAATCAGCTTTTCCCATTGTAGGCTGGCTTGTGCCTGTCCTCCCTGCTACCTTCCTAACACATTCAGTTTAGTTTGACTCAGGCTTGGTGGGTTGAGTCAATGTAAATTCATTCTCTACAAATCTGCATAGTTACCTTTATTTCTCTAGTAAAATTGAGAAGAGATAGCTCAAAGAGATACAGTGAAATAAACGTCATTTATTTCATCACATGTCTGTGATTGTAACCATGGGTGGTCCTGGTAGTTTTATTATGCCATCAGTACCTCAAGGAAACAGTTAACACCCTATAGGTTTCTGGATGATGTTTAGGTTTCACTATTTAGCTTAATTTACTGTGCTTTCAAGATAAGAGCTTTGTATTCCTGTTCCACCTCATGGCCCCAGATACTTGATAAATGTTTTAGTATACATAATGCCAGGTGACTTTACCGATGAAACCTATTTTCTGAAGAGTTACTGGATTCTATCCAGTCACTCTATTCAGTCCTGTAGTAGTCATTTCATAAATGTGAGATTTTGTGAGT
Source organism: Macaca mulatta (assembly GCF_049350105.2). Classification (NCBI taxonomy): domain Eukaryota; kingdom Metazoa; phylum Chordata; class Mammalia; order Primates; family Cercopithecidae; genus Macaca; species Macaca mulatta. The sequence goes on from NC_133418.1 coordinate 109,553,424, forward strand.
CAGATCAAGTGTTTATATGATGTTGATGATTATGGAATGGGATATCTCAAGAAGATTCATGAGACAGAGAGAATTTTTGACATATCTTGTATATTTATAACATGGATTCTTGATAGAGAATGAGCCTGATGATTTCCAGAGTCTTCTAACTTTAGCATTCTTAGTTTATTGCTTTTCTAGTAGTCTTGCCTATAACAGAATACTCAATAGGATTAATAAGAATTAAAACTGTACTGAAAGTATAGATTTGGCTTATTTTACCGACAGGTGCTGTGGTAAGAAAGATTTTTGAGATAAAGATAGGTCATGCTTTCTTTTAGTATGCTACTTAGCCCAACTACATTCTAATAAAAGTCAATGAGAAAGGTAAGATTTGTTATATAATTATTAGATTTTTTTTCTTTTTTGTTGAGAATCAATGTTATATGTAAAATTGGATTACACTATGGGATAATTTTTTTTAGTAATAAACACTGAAGTGCAACCTATATGCCTAAGATTCTTAGACTCTTTTTCTTTGGTAGCAAGACATTAAATAATCCTTTTTTCACTTATAGTGTGTCAGAGCTTTTGGAAAAACATGGACTCGAGAAACCAATTTCATTTGTTAAAAACACTCAGTCTAGCTCGGAAGAGGCACGCAAGCTGATGGTTAGATTGACTAGGCACACCGGCCGGAAGTGAGTAATAAAATTAATTGATACTTGGGTCAATTAATTTTAAATATTTTTAAAAGTATTTCTCTTTTTCTGACAACCTCATTGTGTTATAACTAATAATAAACTGCACATAAAGTGTAAGTATAATTTGATAAGTTTTGATATATGTATATACCCATGGGAAACCATCATTATGATTAAGATAATAAACATATCCAATACCCCTGAAAGTTTTTTGATTACTTCTTTAGAATCCTTTCTCTCTTGCTTTTCGTTATCATGCTCCCTTCTCC